>NC_042617.1:554567799-554904023 GCF_901001135.1 Rhinatrema bivittatum
GCTGTGTGAGGGGGGATAGCATGATAGGCAGTAGGAATCTTGGGTGAGGGGTGTGCGGGGTTAGGGAGGGCTTTCTGAGTTTGGAGGGGTGGTGTTTAAGGATAGGAATGGGGTGTGTCAGCATGTTTGGCTGTGTGGTTGATGATGTGTGTGGCTGTGTGGTTGATGATAGTGGTGGTGAAGTGGGGTTGCTAGTGGGTGGTGGGAGTGGGAGTGAGGAGCCTGCCACCCACGCTGGCTTTTAAAATCATTTTGGCGCCACCGGTGATGGCATCAGAGGGCAATACTTTCGACCGCGAAGGGGGATCAGTGATTGGAGGCACTTTGCGAGCCTACTTTGAATCGCAGGAGGTTCTGTAACCCCGGTGGGTCTGTGCCAATAGCGCAGAGCTGTCGGTCCCAGCGTTAGTGATGAGAGAGAGAGAGATGGCCGCCCACACTGGCTTTTAAAATCCTTTCGGCACCGCAGGTGATGTCATCAGTAGGGATGTGAATCGTTTTAGGACGATTAAAATTATCGTCCGATAATTTTAATATCGTCTTAAACCGTTATGGAACACAATACAATAGAGATTCTAACGATTTATCGTTATAAATCGTTAGAATCGTGAGTCGGCACACTAAAACCCCCTAAAACCCACCCCCGACCCTTTAAATTAAATCCCCCACCCTCCCGAACCCCCCCCCAAATGAGTTAAATAACCTGCGGGTCCAGCGGCGGTCTGGAACGGCAGCGGTCCGGAACGGGCTCCTGCTCCTGAATCTTGTTGTCTTCAGCCAGCGCCATTTTCCAAAATGGCGCCGAAAAATGGCGGCGGCCATAGACGAACACGATTGGACGGCAGGAGGTCCTTCCGGACCCCCGCTGGACTTTTGGCAAGTCTCGTGGGGGTCAGGAGGCCCCCCACAAGCTGGCCAAAAGTTCCTGGAGGTCCAGCGGGGGTCAGGGAGCGATTTCCCGCCGCAAATCGTTTTCGTACGGAAAATGGCGCCGGCAGGAGATCGACTGCAGGAGGTTGTTCAGCGAGGCGCCGGAACCCTCGCTGAACGACCTCCTGCAGTCGATCTCCTGCCGGCGCCATTTTCCGTACGAAAACGATTCGCGGCGGGAAATCGCTCCCTGACCCCCGCTGGACCTCCAGGAACTTTTGGCCAGCTTGTGGGGGGCCTCCTGACCCCCACGAGACTTGCCAAAAGTCCAGCGGGGGTCCGGAAGGACCTCCTGCCGTCCAATCGTGTTCGTTGGTTATTTATCTCATTTGGGGGGGGGGGGTTCGGGGGGGTGGGGGATTTAATTTAAAGGGTCGGGGGTGGGTTTTAGGGGGTTTTAATGTGCCGGTTTTGCGATTTTTAGATTTTTAGATTTTTCACGATTTTTCACGATTTTTCACGATATTTTACCCCCCCAAACGGCAACAATACGATTCCCTCCCCCTCCCAGCCGAAATCGATCGTTAAGACGATCGAGGACACGATTCACATCCCTAGTCATCAGAGGGCAGTACTTTCGGTCGAGAGGGGGGATCAGTGATGGGAGGCTCTGTGACCCTGGTGGGTCGGCGCCGATAGCGCAGTGCTGTCGGTCCCGGCATCAGCGATGAGAGAGAGAGAGAGATGGTCTCCCATGCTTGCTTTTAAAATCCTTTCAGCACCTTTTTAGCTTTGTAGCTGCTCCTTTCAGTTTTTTTCTAACTATTTTTCTCATTTTATCAAAGTTTCACTTTTGAACGTTTAGCAAGAGAGCTGTGGATTTGCTTACTGTCCCCCTTCCAGTCATTAATTCAAATTTGATCATATTATGATCACTATTTCCAAGCGGCCCCACCACAGTAACCTCTCTCACCAAATCCTGTGTTCCACTGAGAATTAGATCTAAAATTGCTCCCTCTCTCATCAGTTCCTGAACCATATATGTATCTCTCTAGTATGTCCTGATGATACATTTACCCAGTCAATATTGGGATAATTGAAATCTCCCATTATTACTGCACTACAAATTTGGTTAGCTTCCCTAATTTCTCTTAGCATTTCACCATCCTGACCAGGTGGACAGTAGTATATTCCTATCACTATAGTCTTCCCCGACACACAAGGGATTTCTACCCATAAAGATTCAATTGTGCATTTAGTCTCATGCAGGATCTTTATCCTGTTGGACTCTATGCCATCCCAGACATAAAGCACCACACCTCCTCCCGAGGGGTTAAAGGGGCACTTAGAGATAAGGCCATCGCGGAAAGATTAAATGATTTCTTTGCTTCGGTGTTTACTGAGGAGGATGTTGGGGAGGTACCCGTAATGGAGAAGGTTTTCATGGGCAATGATTCAGATGGACTGAATCAAATCACGGTGAACCTAGAAGATTTGGTAGGCCTGATTGACAAACTGAAGAGTAGTAAATCACCTGGACCGGATGGTATACACCCCAGAGTTCTCAAGGAACTAAAAAATGAAATTTCAGACCTATTAGTAAAAATTTGTAACTTATCATTAAAATCATCCATTCTACCTGAAGACTGGAGGATAGCAAATGTAACCCCAATATTTAAAAAGGGCTCCAGGGGTGATCCGGGAAACTACAGACCGGTTAGCCTGACTTCAGTGCCAGGAAAAATAGTGGAAAGTGTTCTAACATCAAAATCACAGAACATATAGAAAGACATGGTTTAATGGAACAAAGTCAGCATGGCTTTACCCAGGGCAAGTCTTGCCTCACAAATCTGCTTCACTTTTTTGAAGGAGTTAATAAACATGTGGATAAAGGTGAACCAGTAGATGTAGTGTATTTGGATTTTCAGAAGGCATTTGACAAAGTTCCTCATGAGAGGCTCCTAGGAAAAGTAAAAAGTCATGGGATAGGTGGCGATGTCCTTTCGTGGATTACAAACTGGTTAAAAGACAGGGAACAGAGATTAGGATTAAATGGACAATTTTCTCAGTGGAAGGAAGTGGGCAGTGGAGTGCCTCAGGGATCTGTATTGGGACCCTTACTTTTCAATATATTTATAAATGATCTGGAAAGGAATTTGATGAGTGAGGTAATCAAATTTGAAGATGATACAAAATTATTCAGAGTAGTTAATTCACAAGCAGGAAGGATAAATTGCAGGAAGACCTTGTGAGACTGGAAAATTGGGCATCCAAATGGCTGATGAACTTTAATGTGAATTAGTGTAAAGTGATGCATACAGGGAAAAATAACCCATGCTATAGTTACACAATATTAGGTTCCATATTAGGAGGTACCACCCAGAAAAGAGATTATTGGTGTTATAGTGGATAATGCATTGAAATTGTTGGTTCAGTGTGCTATGGTAGTCAAAAAAACAAACAGAATGATGGGAATTAATTGAAAGGGAATGGTGAATAAAACGGAAAATGTCATAATGCCTCTGTATCGCTCCATGGTGAGACCGCATCTTGAATGCTTTGCACAATTCTGGTTGTTGCATCTCAAAAAAGATATAGTTGGGATGGAGAAAGTACAGAGAAAGGCAACCAAAATGATAGAGGGGATGGAACAGCTCCCCTATGAGGAAAGACTGTCCAAGCTGAACAGTCCTAACATATATGTTAGGACTGTTCAGCTTGGACAACAGACGGCTGAGTGGGGATATGATAGAGGTGTTTAAAATCATGAGAGATCTAGAATGGGTAAATGTAAATCGGTTATTTACTCTTTCGGATAATAGAAGGACTAGGGAGCACTCCATGAAGTTAACATTTGGCACATTTAAAACTAATCAGAGAAAGTTATTTTTCACTCAACGCACAATTAAACTCTGGAATTTGTTGCCAGGAAGATGTAGTTAGTGCAGTTAGTGTAGCTGAGTTAAAAAAAGGTTTGGATAAGTTCTTGGAGGAGAAATCCATTAATGGCTATTAATCAAGTTTACTTAGGGAATAGCCACTGCTATTAATTCATCAGTAGCATGGGATCTTCTTAGTTTCTGGGTAATTGCCAGGTTCTTGTGGCCTGGTTTGGCCTCTGTTTGAAACAGGATGTTGGGCTTGATGGACCCTTGGTCTGATCCAGCATGGCAATTTCTTATGTTCTTATGTTCTTATCCATCTCCAAAACCATAGCACAACCCCTAGCCAACATAATCAATTGCTCCCTCTCCTTGGGATATGTGCCATACCCCCTTAAACAAACCATTGTCAAACTGATCCTCAAAAAACCTAACCTGGACTCTACAGACCTAGCAAATTTTCAGCCAATCTCAAACCTGCCCTTCCTTGCTAAAACTCTCGAAAAAGTTGTTAACCTCCAACTATCAAACTTTCTGGAAAAACATAACACTCTCTCCCCATCACAATTTGGGTTCCACAAATTCCACAGCACACAAATATTGTTAATTTCCCTCACAGACACTCTCCACAAAGGACTAGATAAAGGCCACGCATACATTCTCGCCCTACTCGATATTTCCTCGCCTTTCGACACCATCAACCACAATATCCTTCTAAACCGTCTCTCAGAAATTGGTATTGCAGAAACCCCCCTCAACTGGTTCAAATCATATCTTAACAACAGAAACTACAAAGTTAAAATTGGTTATAGCGAATCCAAAGCCATCAACCTATCCAGAGGAGTTCCCCAAGGCTCCTCACTCTCCTCCACACTCTTTACCATCTACATGCTCCCCCTCTGCCAACTCCTTTCAGACCTGGACCTCACCTACTTCATATATGCGGATGATGTCCAAATACTCATTCCCATCTCTGACTCCCTACCTAATGCTCTCAGTTCCCGGGAGAACACTCTCTCCGCAAACAATTCTCTTCTCTCCAAACTCAACCTCACACTTAACACATCCAAAACAGAACTCCTCGTCATCTCATCCCAACACAACACCATGACCAGCTCAGACCTTAAAAGTGGTACCGCCGCAATACCAATATTGCAACATGCTTGCAATCTAGGCTTTGTGTCCCTACGTGGGATTGACTCTGTCCTTGACTGCTGTGACTTCCGTCCAGGCCTTATGTTCATACAAGTATTTGACCTCAATTTCTTTGCTTGTCCTTCCAGGCCTTATGTTCCTACAAGTGTTGGACCTCGATTGCTTTGCCTGTCCGTCCAGGCCTTATGACCCTACGTGAGATTGACTCTGTCCTCGACTGCTCTGCCTGTCCATCCAGGCCTTATGTCCCTAGGTGGGATTGACTTTGTCCTGCATTGCTGTGCATGTTCGTCTAGGCCTTATGTCCCTACGTGGGATTGACCTAGATTGCTTTGCCTGTTCATCCAGGCCTTATGTACCTACGTGAGATTGACTCTGTCCTCAATTGCTGTGCCTGTCTGTCCAGGTCTTATGTCCCTACAAGGGTTCGACTTTGATTGTAAGCCCTCTGGGGATAGGGAAATACCTACAGTACCTAATCCACTATGAAGTGCTATTCCAGCAGCCCCAGTCCTCTCTCCCTTCCTCTCGAGGCACGCACCGCGGGTCTCCTGCCTCCCGGGGGCAGCCGGCGGCGAAAGCGGCTTCCAGCAGCCCCGCCGGAGAAGGTGCATGAACGCACCTCCAATTTGGGCGCTCAAGGCAGCGAAAGTGCATGAGCGCACGCCATGACCTGAGTGCCCGGATGGACGTCCGAGGTCACGGCGTGCGCTCATGCGCCTTCACTGCCTTGAGCACCCAAATTGGACGTGCATTCATGCACCTTCGCTGGAGGGGCTGCTGGAAGCCGCTTTCGCCGCCGGCTGCCCCCAGGAGGCAGGGGAGCCGCGGTGCGCGCCTCGGGAGGAGGGGAGAGAGGATTGGGCTGCTGGAAGCATGCAGTAAGTTTACTTTTGTTACAATTTCTATTTGCTTTAATAACATGTTGAGTCGATTTTCGCCCTGCGCCTTGCTTCGGGAGGGGGGGAGAGAGGACTGGCAATCCCCGATGCCCGAGCGTTGGAGATCCATCCACTTCCTGGTACCTGTCATTTCAAATGTCATTTGAAATGACATTTGAAATGACAGGTACCAGCGCACCCAGGTTACTGTATAGGTGCTGTAGAGCGCTCTATACAGTAAAATGGATTGCGTTTCATGGACGTGCTTTGGAAGCGGCTTGCATTTATGTCTAATTTAAATACTGTATCGAGCTGTATGTGATCCGAACTGTGCGTGTGGCAAACGAGGGTGCGCCTGGCATTGCCGCACTCTTTCTAACGCGTCCTTACTGTATCGGCCTGATAGTTACTTTAGTTATATAGTTAGTTAATGCACTTTTTTTTCGGTAAAGTAGCATAAAATAATATAAAAATAATATTAAATGAAGTTACATTAGGGGAAATTAAAAGTTTAATCGACAAAGTACTTAATTTTATTTTATGCTAGTTTAGTGAAAAAAAAAAGTTTAACACAGAGATTGTCAGTGTCACCAATGGGGGAAGGGGAAGATGGTGAAGGGTCATACAGCTCCCTCCCTGCATTACTAGTGTGAAGCTGGCTTCTGAACAGACAGCTTTCCTTCAAAGATGGGGGGGACTGCCTGGCCCCTCACTCCTCCCCTCCCCCATGTCCCAGCCAGCGAATGGAGTGCGGGTGAGGGGGGGGGGGGAGGATGGTGAATGGTCAGACAGCTCCCTCCCTGCATTACTAGTGTGAGGCTGGCTTCACACACAGACAGCTTTCCTTCACAGATGTGGGAGCTGACTGGCCCCTCACTGCTCCCCTCCCCCATGTCCCAGACAGTGAATGGTGTGTGGGTGAAGGGGGGGGGGGGGGAGGAAGTTGAAGGGTGAGACAGCTCCTTCCCCGCATTAGTGTGAGGCTGGCTTCTAAACACAGACAGCTTTCCTTCACAGATGGGGGAGCTGACTGGCCCCGCACTCCTCCCCTCCCCCATGTCCCAGACAGTGAATGGTGTGTGGGTGAAGGGGGGAGGGAGGAAGTTGAAGGGTGAGTCAGCTCCTTCCCCGCATTAGTGTGAGGCTGGCTTCTGAACACAGACAGCTTTCCTTCACAGATGGGGGAGCTGACTGGCTCCACACTCCTCCCCTCCCCCATGTCCCAGACAGTGAATGGTGTGTGGGTGAAGGGGGGGGGGGAGGAAGTTGAAGGGTGAGACAGCTCCTTCCCCGCATTAGTGTGAGGCTGGCTTCTGAACATACAGCTTTCCTTCACAGATGGGGGAGTTGCCTGGCCCCTCACTCCTCCCCTACCCCATGTCCCAGCCGGTGAATGGTGTGTGGGTGAGGGGGGGAGGATGGTGACGGGTCAGACAGCTCCCTCCCTGCATTACTAGTGTGAGGCTGGCTTCTGGACAGAAAGCTTTCCTTCACAGATGGGGGGAGCTGCCTGGCCCCTCATTCCTCTCCTCCCCCATGTCCCAGCTGGTGAATGCATTAGTGTGTGAGCTTCTGAACAAACAGCTGTCCTAAAGCACATACTTTTTTTCATCTTCTTTTTTATTTTCTCATTGTAGGATGGAATGTAACAGGGAGGAGGAGAGGGAGTCCGACGGGGGGAGGGAGAGGGACACTGACTCCCCCACCACCACCATCCTCCTCCAAGGTGGCAGCTGCCAAGAAGCAAGACAGGTCCAGGAAGCCCCGTTTTACGTAGGCTGATGTGGACCTCCTGGCTTGGCTAATCCTCCTGGATGAGAGGAACCTTTACACCCCCCCAGGCAGCAGGGCTAACCTGGAAAGGTAGACTGCTGCCTCGGCCTCTCTCCAGGAGTTTTGCCGGCGGGTCTCCTACCCTCGTGAAGTTGAAGACCTCAAGAAGAAAGGTGTGAGATAATAATGTTGGTCAATCATATAATTTAATTAGTATGTATATTTTGTAATTGAAAATTGAATAGAGTATGATAGTAGTACTAGCTACAGTAGCTAGTAGCATAGAGTGAGTTATATAATTATAAAGTAATAACTACTATAACTACTAAAAGTTATAATTTTAAATAAATATATTTTTTTTAGCCTTCAAGCCTTCAAAAAAGGCTTAAAAACATGGCTCTTCAAAAAAGCATTTCACAGTGAGGTAGCAGAATAACAACACTTACACAAAGCAGGAAGTCACCAAGAAAAAGCAGAATTTCTTATTTTTTATTATTTTCTCACAATTAAGTATTAAATTAGAAAGATAGTTAATCGTAAATGGTAACCACACCCATTCCCCATTTAGGGTATATTATTGAATTATGTAACTGTATAATAATGGCACCCTATGGATAATTGAGAAACCACATATTTGTGCCTAACTGTAAACCGTTGTGATGGTGTACTACTAAACGACGGTATAGAAAAGTTTTAAATAAATAAAAAAATAAAAAAATAAATAAAATATTTTAGAAGAACAGAAATAGTAGTAGCTACCCTCTACTATACTTACTACTAATAACTAGACTACAAAAGAAAGAAAATTATCTGTGGTATATTATTGATATTTATAATTTATCGTTTTGAAATGATGGTATTTGGGATTTTGAATGCCACATTGAAATATAAATTAAATAGTATTTTGTTATTACTAACTTTTTATGTTGCATAAAAAATAATCTAGTAGGTCAAGGCAAAACTTGGGCATGTTGTAATAATTAATCAGTGTTATTCTTTTTCCTGTATATTCCTCTAATTCTTAGGTTGCCATTTGCGACTGCACAAGGGTAGGTGGCTCGAGGAGATCTGCTGAACATTGTCCCGTCCCTTGCCTGCTAGGCTTTTTTTCAGAATACTACACAAGTACACAAATATTATTATTGTAATGGAATTTGTGTTTAATTATGTTTGTTTATTATAAACGTGAATGAATCCTTGTGTCTGATCTCATTCTTGTTTTTTAAATTTTAACTGTTGTTCTCTGAATTTTGATCTGTCTTCAACAGAACCACACCCTGACAGGGACGAGGTGGGCTTCCTGGGCCTAGCAGGAGGCAGAGCTGCCACCAGAGGAGGACGGAGGCACCAGCATCAGCTAGTCGTCGAGGTAATATATCTGGGCCCGTAGTATATCTGAGGCTGAAAAACAAATTCAGCCTCAGATATAGTTATAGTTAGTGGGTGGGATGTGTGTATTTATTCATTTATTTGTATATATATTATAAATGACACTGAGTGACTATGAGAGTAAACTAAGGAATGGAAGGAGAAAGAGAAGAAGAGATTTGTTTGTGGTGTACCTCCTACCATCATTTGTCTAACCTGAGAGAGACTCCGTTATTTCTCCTTCCAATCCTTCAAATTATGTACTATCTCTAATCTATATACATTGATTTGATATCCCTCCGCTCTCCCCCCCCCCCTTCTCCCCTGTGATGGACTCCTCATTTTCCTATAACCCTCAAAGTTAATAAACTAAGGGGTAGATTATTTTATAAACTTGCTCGCACGCGTCAGTATTTACTTATTTATTTGCCATATATGACTATGTATGTATGTATTGTTCTATGTCTCATGTTGATTTTTTTTTTTTCATTTCTTTACAGGAGAAGAGGAAGAAGCAGTGGCAGCAGCCCGGCCCAGCACCAGCACCAGCACCAGTACTGCCGTATTTCCTCCAGGATCTCCTCCTAGCTGTAAATGCTGTGCACAGTTTACCAAGCTAGAGGAGATCCTGCAGGAAGTACGGCAGTTCAAGGGGAAATATGATGGAGACTTCATGATGTTGCAGCAGGAGGTCAGACATGTGAAGGACAGCGTCAGAAATGTGGAGAGGAGGTTGTCAGCCCTGGTGGAGGCCCCTTAGGTGCAGAGGGAAATGTCTTCTCCTCTTCATGAGATGCCTCCTCCTCATGAGATGCCTCGTGAGGAGGAGATGCCAGTTCCCTCTGCTCCAGAGCAAGCTCCTCCTGGGTCGTCACCCTCCTCTCCACATGAGTCTGACTCTGCTGCAAGATCATGAAGTCAAGGCATCATATTTCACCTTGGCCTGGACTCCTCCACTCATTTTTATTTTTTTTTTTTATTTATAACAAATAAAAATATATATTTTTTTTATTTTAGTTAAATTGTTAAAAATAAAATATATTTTTTGCTGAAAATGTTTGTTTGTTCTTTTTTTTATATATTATTTCTGAGTTATTTAACTAATAATAATTATTCCAAAATTAAATAGTATGGTACTACTAAATTACAGAAAGCAGACACGTACGGATGTACATCGTATTATAATCCAACAAATTTCAGTGTTTTTGTACTAGTAATCTAGTATGGCACTCAGTCAGTCATACACTTTCATAAAACATTCAGTCTGGTTGAATTAGCACAAGTTGTATACTTGTGAGCAGTAGAGCCAACATCAAGGCTTCAACCATGGCTACTGACCATTCACACATCTTTCAGCCTGGCCAATTCGATATTGTGCAGTGTGCACTGTGTGCAGCACTCAGGCTACTGCAACAACTCACACTTTGATGCCAAAAATTGCTGCATGAAGCAGAAAATGTAATGCTTGTGATACTAAAGTAGGAGTAAGAAAGCAGAATCATGAAAAGAAAAAAATCCTTCAGAAATGTACAACTGCTGGGTGCTCAGTTTTCTTTTTTTATTATGATTTCTTAAGGTCTTTTGTTTGTCTCCCATTATTCTGCTTTCTTAGTCCTAGTACTAGTAGTTAGTTACTGTAGTCTGTTAGTACTTTACTATTAGTAGTATTGCAATGAACAACACTACTGGGACTGGCAGAATTACAGGCATTAATACATTCTCTGCTTTAAATGGGCTCCTAGGACACATGGAAAATTTTGGTATCAAGGTGTATCTATTCTGCAATCTGCATACACATTACCAGTACACACTCCAGGGTGTGTATATTTTTATTTTAATCAATGTATTATTATAGTGGTGGGATATAACAGACATAGCTAGCCACTAGTTCTAGCAAACTCTCTGCGCACTGTAAGTGCAATTTAATATTGCATTGGCCTGAAATTCTTTCATACTTCATTCACACAATTATTTTGTTTTGTAAATGAGTCTGAGACTCATGCCTTGGAGATGGACGCTGAGGCAGAGGAACCCAGCAAGGACTTGACTGCCTCAGAGGTGGACACTGGGGGAAAGGAGCCCGGGAGTGAGAAGCCTGTGTGTGTGTGGGTGCCATGTCTGTTGGAGAGAGAGTCTGGGAGTGAGAAGCCTGTGTAGGGAACACAGAAGGATGGAGCATTCATGTCCTTTGATTCCTGGACTTGCTTCTCCTGGGGGCCACAAGAGGCAGCAGCAGCAGCAGCAGCAGTGTAGTAGTAGCAGCACTGCCGGGTGCCCCAGCGAGCGATGCGGGGAGCACAGCTGCATAGAGCCAAGCCTCTCTTCCAGCCCTTGACCTTGGATCTCAGGCCTCGACAAGAGGCTCACTCCTCCCAGTCACAGGGAAAGTCTGGATACCCAAGCAGTGGAAAGTTTATTTTGATGAAAACCAATTGCTCTAAGTCTGGAGACAAATGTGCATGGTGTGGACTCACTATGTTCCCTGTCATTGAAAATACTCTTTCACTTTGCACACTGGTTGGCGGGCAGAAAAGAAAGTGCTGTGCTACTATTGCAAATCAGACCAAATTGAAGATTTTTGTGCCCAATATCTCAAGGGATCTCAGTCCATGCTCTGAATTGGCTCAGTCAGAAAACTCTTAACATGCATTTCTGAAACATAGGTAAGGCTCAGCAGTCACTCTTCTGCCAACAGCTGATGTGATTGCCTGTGACATGGCAGCCAGTTCATTAAACTTGGAATAACTAATAATTGGATGTATCATGGAAGGGGTAGAGGAGCAGCTGATACTAGTACTTGAGCAGGATGGAGTTGGAGACTGTGTTGTGTTCCGTGGCCGTGGCAGGCCACGACATGGTCCCCTACCTTGCCCGTGGCGCTTCCCCGCCACGGGAGCCCCAGGGAGGGCACTGACTTCAGGCCGTCACTCCGGCATGGCCCTTGGTGCTGCTCGCTGCAGGGGGAGCCGTCCCTGCTCCCCCCTCGCGGCGTCCAGCAACATCTCTCCTTCGCGGGGGAAATCAAAGATGGCTGCCACCATCCTTATGCTGCGCCTCTTTCACAGATTTAAAGGGACCTGATCCCTTTAACCAGCTTCACCTGTTCCTGATCAGCTTGAGCAGGGGAAGTATAAAGGGAGGCTTCCTCTGCTCATTCACTGACTTGGCAACGTTCTCCAGCGCTGTCGAGTCTGCTTGCTTCAGTGAGTTCCTTGAACTTTGGATCCTTGTTCCTGTTACATCTTGCTGTTCCTGGTTCCTGACTTCAGATTGGCTTACGGTGATTCTCCGGTGTGTGACTTTGGATTGGCAAGCAGTGATTGGTGTGTGACTTCGGACTGGCAAGTGGTGATCCCTCGGTGCGTGACCCTGGACTGGTAAGTGACGTCCCTCTGGCACTTGACCTTGGACTTCTTCTGGACTACCGTCTCTAAGGGCCCGCCTAAGTCCCAGCAGTCCTGGTCCCTATGGGCTCCTCCTGGGGGGACCGCGGGCTTCCAGGGCGAAGCTCCAGTCAGCCCTTGCACCGATACCGTGACCTCTCAAAGGTCCACCTAAGTCCCAGTGGTCTGGGTCCCTATGGGCTCCTCCTGGGGGGATCGCAGACTTCCAGTGGCGAAGACACAGGTCCTCTTCTCATCTCTTCACCTGCCTCTGCAGTCGCCTCAGTCTTCAGTGCCGAGGGTCAGCTGGTTTCCTCTTCTGCTCTGCCTCGCCACCCGACGAGAGAATCTATGGTTCTTCCGCAAGGTATACCATCCTCCCGTCGGCCCAAGGTTTCACAAGCCTGAGTATAACAGACTGAGAGGATGATCCTAATTCTTTTTCATCATTACCAGTGGAACAGACCCTCTTTGACATTATGTTTTCAACCATTGTAATCAACTTTTTTTTCCAGTGTATAAGAGCATTGCACTTGAGAGCAATACTGCCTTTCACACGTGGCTCACACATCATGGCTAACATATAGCAATCCCTTTGCATGAGAGGTTTCAGTCTTTTTTGAATTTGCTCTTTTAAGCATTTAACAAGCAGTAACACTTCCTTAGAGAAATCTGGCTGATGCAGAAATTCCTCTAATACCTCCTCCAGATAGTTTATTACAGGGATGACACACCCAACCTGGCCGTAGCTGAACTGAATGCATCAGTATATACTTTGAAAGGCTTGAGAACATGCACCATCTGTGCAATGTTTGTCCAGTCCTGACATCCAATAGGATTTTCCAATCCAATTTCAGTTGCCATTGCCAAATCATGAAGAGGTGTCTGCTGTTCAGACAACCTCTCCAACATAAGATAGGTGGAATTCCATCTGGTAGGCACATCCTGAAGAAGGTTGTGCAAAGGTGAGCCAACTGCTATTTGCCTCTTTCTGAGTTGCTTCCCACTTTTCACACTGCAGTTGAAATGTCCAGCTATTTTGTAACACTTTTCAATCAACCACTTCAGGAGTAGACTACTACAACTAGTACCACCTTCCTTGCCACTAAGCCCCAAATCATCCCTCACTGTATCAGATGCAGGGTATGTGCAAAGCATCAGATGCCCTTGAATCCACCATCAGCCAGAGCCTTAATAATATTGGAACCATTGTCAGTAATGAAATATCCATTTAAGCATTCCATATCACTGCTTCTAAGGAGCCCATTCTATCTTTCCATCATCCCCTGAAATGCGTGTAAGATATTTTCTGAAGTGTGGCTCTTGTCTAGCACTAGAATATGCAGTAAAGCCCACCGGTATCCTGGCGAAACCTTTTTGGAACTGCTGGTGCTACCGCTACCGCTGCCACTGCTAGTGCTTACAGGTATTAATGCCTCATCCAGCTGCCACCAATGTGCTGTTAGAGACAAATATGCATGCATTACATTCATACTAGTCCAAATATCAGTGGTGAGATGGATGCTCCTCCCCTTTGCCCTTGCCATCACAATCTGCATTTCAGCACAACATTTTCTGTATAGGGAAGGAAGCACCTGATGGCTAAATATACTTCTTGAAGGAAGTTTATAGCAAGGGGCAAAATAATGGAGCATCCACTTAAATCCCTTATTTTCTACAAACTGCAGTGGTTGATCATCCAAAGCAATCATTAGAGCAATATGTCGTGTACCCACTTTGGATATTGCCTGCTTCCTGCTCTGTGACATTGCAGAAGAACACCACCCCATCTGCTCAATAGTAGCTTGCCGCTGCTGCTGGGGATGAGGAGATGGAGACTGCTGCTTCTGCATATCCACACAAACTGTATCTTCTTTAGTACTACTTTCCTTCTGTGGCTTCTTCCCTGTTGCTTTACTTAAAGCCTGGGTAAGAACAGTGGGATCAGCTTCTTCTGCAAGTAACAGTGCTCTAAGTTCTCTTTCAAGGTGATATTTCATGTTGCTGTTAGTAAGATGTCCAATAATTTTTCCATGGCTCACCTTCTTTTTACAATGGATACATTGTCCAAATCTCTGGTCAGCCACAACATGATAATGATTCCAAATCTTAGATGTCCTTGTACTGTTCCTTACTCTAGGGTGGATACTTGTTGTCATTTTCATACTAGTAGTAGAAATAGTAGTAGTAGTAGTTTTAGTCATGTGCGGATGTTCAAATGGTGTAGGGGACAGGGTATCAATACTGCTGGCACTGGCAGTAGTTGTTTGTTTTGTAATCTGATTAGTAGTTCTAGTCATTGTCATTGGTGGTTTTTCAATCTGACTAACATTGTCATTGCTGGTGTTCTCCTCCTCCTCCTCCGAATGTTTACTAGCTAAGAAACCCTGATCATCAACATCCTTCTCCTCCTACTCCTCATCAATTTCTGATTCATCATCATCATCCAAGACTTTCTGTAGCACCATTCTTTCATTTAAGAATTTGACCTTTTCCTCACATTTAGACCTTCCTTCTCCTGCAACAAGTAACCTTGGACAGCCCGCACCATTTTTAAAGATGGCGCCGGCCATCCAGTGCTCCTACCATGTGACAGGGGCCAGCCAATGGCATGGATACCCTGTCACATGGTAAGCGCAAAGGGCCATTGGCACCATTTTTCTTAGTGGCAGCCGACGGCCCGAGAGCAGGAGATCGCTCCTGGGACCACCACTGGACCACCAGGTAATTTAAAACATTTGGGGGGGGGGGACGGGAGGGGGGGAAGCTAAGGGAGCTGTTTTGAAGGGTCGGGGTGGGTTTTTTGTTTATCGGTTCTGGCGCAGCCGATAAAAAAAACCCGATCGGGCTGCACGAAAAAAAATTCACGATGTGAATTGGAACCAGAATCATTTTTGGTATCACTGTTGTCCTTATTTGTCTTATGGCACCTATATAGTTCTTATGTATAGATAATTGATAACAGTTTCCTCCTCTGCATATAAATGGTCCAACTGCTTTTCTATTGTGTACAGATACTGTGTGGTAAGAGAAATATGATAGGGACATGTCAGTCAATTGAGCAATTTATTTGAAAGAATGACTCAAGGTGTTTTATAATACATTTAAATGTCATACCCTTTTACTTACTTTTTTTAAAGCACTTCTCCAATTGTAAAAGTCATTTTGAGACCTTTGGATTTCCAATATGCATCTTGTTACTTTTCGCTCATGTCTTCTAAGTGCTTTAAATAAAATTGCTTCTACAGTGTACACAATGAAAATAAATAAATATAGAACTCAGAGAATATTCTTCCTAGAGCTGACCTCATCACATAGTTGCTATCCTCTTGCTAATGGTGTAAACTACTTAAAAAATTATCATGTTTCATCTTCCACTTCAATAAATGAGTTCATAAAAAATGATTGTCAGCTTTGGATCTGATCAAAAATGGTCTGAGGCTCGTGTACACCTACCTATCATTTTCACTATGGCTACTCTGCTCTGTAGAATAACGCAATTGATCCTTATCCACAGCCTAGGAATATATACATATTAGAAACAGTTACAGTTTCATGTAACAGGCTACAAGGCATTAGTTCAGCATATTTAACATGGCATTCACTATAGGATAAAAGCATTGGCAGACTTTTCACCTGCCTACACAGTTTTGAAAATTGCCTCCATAATTTACAGTGACTTTTATCCTAGCTAGATAGCCTAATCCAAACTTTGCTTTCATATTTCTTAATTGCTCTTATATTGCCCAAAACATCTTCCTTTTTTTTTTTTTTAAGATATGTGAACATCTTAATTTTCTTTCTTTCCTACAATACAGGTGCCCACACCTTGACTTTTTCTGGATTTCCAATAACTGAGAGAATTTTAAGTTACAAGTCATCATTGATCTTGTATATTTTTGATTCTGGCTTTATGGAAAGGCATCTCATATACCAGAATTCATGAAAATATAGGGTAAAAACATAGGATCCCTAGGCTGCTAATAAAGCATTGGGATAACATGCACAGAGAGGTAGTTATAAACCTAAACAGAAGACATGGGGGTAACCTGCAAAAAAGCAACAGTTACAACCCTGGAGGGCCATTTGTGTCTTTTTCTGCCATCATTTACTATATTATCTTCATTACTATGTATGTGCTCTTTAAGATTCAAAATCCTTCATACAATTTAATTTTCAGTAGTTTTGTCAGAAATGTTTTAATTAATTTCACTAGTTTATCACATTCCATTGCCTTTGGGCTACTCAAAATTCTCAAACTGTTTATCCAATTATTATAATGATTATTATTATTATGTTTGAAATCCCTTTACAGTTCAGCAATAGCTTTGACTTTATCATATAACAGTGTCATAATATCTTCTAAGGAAGTGCTTTTCTCTGAGTCATCCACTATCTTTTGAAATTAAGAGAATTATGCTGTTAAGAGAAGCCACCTCCATTTTTAGTTGAACCACAATTCTCAGTCATCGGCTCCTTCATGATAATGGGAAAGGATGTTTGTTTCCTTGCCAGCAGCCATTTCCTGTGATGATTAAGGGTCCCGTTTAGACCTTCTGAACTTAGGTGACAGTGTGAAAGATGTTTCTATTTTGCCTGAGTAACCACTAGCCATGACAGATTTCTTGTACGATAATAGTTTGAAAGAGACAAAAAATTGTATTTGAGGTATTCACTGATTTATGGCTTGTTTCTCAAATAGCAAAACACTAACAAATCCTTCTGGTTGCAAGCTTTCTAGTACTCCATTCCAGTATGGAAGAGAATAATGGAGTCTATGGGGCACTACTTCACAAGTGGTGGCCTTAAGTGATCCTTTGATACCGACTGTGATCAGAGGCTAATGATGGGAAGCAGACAGTAATTCTGAGAGGTAGAAGAGGACCAGAAGGCTTATCTGCATACTCTTCCCAGCATCTCCCAGGAGAGGACTACAGAGGTCACAGTGAGCAATCCAGGCTTTGAACTCCACAGCCCCAACTTCAGATGCCCCACACCCTTTTCAGTAGAAGAGGGCCGGAAGGCTTGTCTGCATACTGTTCCCAGTATCCCCTGGGAGAGGACTCCAGAAATCACAGTGAGTGATCCAGGCTTCAAACTCTACAGCCCCAACTTCCAGAGGCCCTGCACACTTTGCAGTAAAAGAAGACTGGAAATACACACCAAAACTCAAACCTCTCAATCCATTGAGAGAAGATCAACTTGCTGGTGGTTGAAGAGGATCAGTAAGCATAGCTTTGGGCAATCTTAAGACAAAAAAGATTGGAGAGAGGTGAAATAGTGGGGTAAATTCTTTAGAGTTTGTGTCTGAGATAATAAGCAAGCCAGAGAGAGTTAATTCTAGTGTCTGTGTTTCACTCCCACCCACCCCTAGCTCATCCCTTGATTTATAGGCAAGAGACACTTTCTCATTAAAAATCAATCGGTCTCTTATCTAAATCATATTATTGTACTAGGCCTTATTGAGAGTTTAATCTTCCCATTGTAGGTCACTATCAGATTAATTAGTGAATACACCTATAAATTTAATGGACTTTAATTGTACAAATTCCAACTCCCATAGCAACCTAAACTTAACAAAGAACTCAACAAAATTAAGATGAAGGCATCAGTCCAGCAGCAAGAGGGGGGGGGGGGGGGGGGGGCTCCAGTCTTTTGCATCATGTGCTACATGTATGATTTTCTACCTGCTGGTGAGAGGTTGTATGTGTGCACCCAGTGCAAATAGCTCCTAGCTCATAGAGAATAAGTCTGATCTCTAAAGGTTAGAATGGCAGGCCTGGAGGAGCTGAGGCACACAAAGAGGTTCATTGATGAGACCTTCAGGGACATAGTAGCCAAGTCCCAAATCCAATATGGCAGCCCAGGTGCTGCCTTGGATCAGAAAGGTCTCCCAGTTGGAGAGTATCACCCTGGTGTAGCAGGACGCAATTCTATGGCAAGGACCTCTCTCTAGGTGATGCATTGTCCTCTTGTACCAAGGACGAATCTCCCAGGGCTACTGCTAGGAGGGAAGGGTTAGGTTGGTCATTATAGTTGGTGATTCCATTAATAGAAATGTATATAGGTGGGAGGATGGTATGTGTGAGAACAGCTTGGTAACTTGTTTGCCTGAAGTGAAGGTGGTGGACCTCATGTGTCACCTAGACAGGATTTTAGGCAGTACTGGGGAGGAGCCGGCTGTCATGGTACATGTTGGAACCAACAACATAGGAAAATATGGGAGGGTGATTCTGGAAGCTAAATTTAGGATTTTAGGTAGAAAACTGAAACACAGAACCTCCATGGTGGCATTCTCTGAAATGCTACCTGTTCCACATGCAGGTCCCAAGCGGCAGTCAGAGCTCTGGAGTCTTAAAGCATGGATGAGACGACAATACAGGGAAGAGGGATTCAGATTTGTAAGGAACTGGACAATCTTTTGGGGACATAAGAACATAAGAACATAAGAAAATGCCATACTGGGTCAGACCAAGGGTCCATCAAGCCCAGCATCCTGTTTCCAACAGTGGCCAATCCAGGCCATAAGAACCTGGCAAGTACCCAAAAACTAAGTCTATTCCATGTAACCATTGCTAATGGCAGTGGCTATTCTCTAAGTGAACCTAATAGCAGGTAATGGACTTCTCCTCCAAGAACTTATCCAATCCTTTTTTAAACACAGCTATACTACCTGCACGAACCACATTCTCTGGCAACAAATTCCAGAGTTTAATTGTGCGTTGAGTAAAAAAGAACTTTCTCCGATTAGTTTTAAATGTGCCCCATGCTAACTTCATGGAGTGTCCCCTAGTCCTTCTACTATCTGAAAGAGTAAATAACCGATTCACATCTACCCGTTCTAGACCTCTCATGATTTTAAACACCTCTATCATATCCCCCCTCAGTCGTCTCTTCTCCAAGCTGAAAAGTCCTAATCTCTTTAGTCTTTCCTCATAGGGGAGTTGTTCCATTCCCCTTATCATTTTGGTAGCCCTTCTCTGTACCTTCTCCATCGCAATTATATCTTTTTTGAGATGCGGCGACCAGAATTGTACACAGTATTCAAGGTGCGGTCTCACCATGGAGCGATACAGAGGCATTATGACATTTTCCGTTTTATTCATCATTCCTTTTCTAATAATTCCCAACATTCTGTTTGCTTTTTTGACTGCCGCAGCACACTGAACCGACGATTTCAATGTGTTATCCACTATGACACCTAGATCTCTTTCTTGGGTTGTAGCACCTAATATGGAACCCAACATCGTGTAATTATAGCATGGGTTATTTTTCCCTATATGCATCACCTTGCACTTTTCCACATTAAATTTCATCTGCCATTTGGATGCCCAATTTTCCAGTCTCACAAGGTCTTCCTGCAATTTATCACAATCTGCTTGTGATTTAACTACTCTGCACAATTTTGTGTCATCTGCAAATTTGATTATCTCACTCGTCGTATTTCTTTCCAGATCATTTATAAATATATTGAACAGTAAGGGTCCCAATACAGATCCCTGAGGCACTCCACTGTCCACTCCCTTCCACTGAGAAAATTGCCCATTTAATCCTACTCTCTGTTTCCTGTCTTTTAGCCAGTTTGCAATCCACGAAAGGACATCGCCACCTATCCCATGACTTTTTACTTTTCCTAGAAGCCTCTCATGAGGAACTTTGTCAAACGCCTTCTGAAAATCCAAGTATACTATATCTACCGGTTCACCTTTATCCACATGTTTATTAACTCCTTCAAAAAAGTGAAGCAGATTTGTGAGGCAAGACTTGCCCTGGGTAAAGCCATGCTGACTTTGTTCCATTAAACCATGTCTTTCTATATGTTCTGTGATTTTGATGTTTAGAACACTTTCCACTATTTTTCCTGGCACTGAAGTCAGGCTAACCGGTCTGTAGTTTCCCGGATCGCCCCTGGAGCCCTTTTTAAATATTGGGGTTACATTTGCTATCCTCCAGTCTTCAGGTACAATGGATGATTTTAATGATAAGTTACAAATTTTTACTAATAGGTCTGAAATTTCATTTTTTAGTTCCTTCAGAACTCTGGGGTGTATACCATCCGGTCCAGGTGATTTACTACTCTTCAGTTTGTCAATCAGGCCTACCACATCTTCTAGGTTCACCGTGATTTGATTCAGTCCATCTGAATCATTACCCATGAAAACCTTCTCCATTACGGGTACCTCCCCAACATCCTCTTCAGTAAACACCGAAGCAAAGAAATCATTTAATCTTTCCGCGATGGCCTTATCTTCTCTAAGTGCCCCTTTAACCCCTCGATCATCTAAAGGTCCAACTGACTCCCTCACAGGCTTTCTGCTTCGGATATATTTAAAAAAGTTTTTACTGTGAGTTTTTGCCTCTACAGCCAACTTCTTTTCAAATTCTCTCTTAGCCTGTCTTATCAATGTCTTACATTTAACTTGCCAATGTTTATGCTTTATCCTATTTTCTTCTGTTGGATCCTTCTTCCAATTTTTGAATGAAGATCTTTTGGCTAAAATAGCTTCTTTCACCTCCCCTTTTAACCATGCCGGTAATCGTTTTGCCTTCTTTCCACCTTTCTTAATGTGTGGAATACATCTGGACTGTGCTTCTAGAATGGTATTTTTTAACAATGACCACGCCTCTTGGACATTTTTTACTTTTGTAGCTGCTCCTTTCAGTTTTTTTCTAACAATTTTTCTCATTTTATCAAAGTTTCCCTTTTGAAAGTTTAGCACGAGAGCTTTGGATTTGCACACTGTTCCTTTTCCAGTCATTAAATCAAATCTGATCATATTATGATCACTATTGCCAAGCGGCCCCACCACCGTTACCTCTCTCACCAAGTCCTGTGCTCCACTGAGAATTAGATCTAAAATTGCTCCCTCTCTCGTCGGTTCCTGAACCATTTGCTCCATAAAGCTATCATTTATTCCATCCAGGAACGTTATCTCTCTAGCGTGACCCGATGATACATTTACCCAGTCTATATTGGGGTAATTGAAGTCTCCCATTATTACTGCACTACCAATTTGGTTGGCTTCCCTAATTTCTCTTAGCATTTCACTGTCCATCTCACCATCTTGACCAGGTGGACGGTAGTATACCCCTATCACTGTAGTCTTCCCTGATACACAAGGGATTTCTACCCATAAAGATTCAATTTTGTATTTAGTCTCATGCAGGATGTTTATCCTGTTGGACTCTATGCCATCCCGGACATAAAGCGCCACACCTCCTCCCGACTGCTCCTCTCTGTCATTGCGATATAATTTGTACCCCGGTATAGCACTGTCCCATTGGTTATCCTCTTTCCACCATGTCTCTGAGATGCCAATTAAGTCTATGTCATCATTTACTGCTATACATTCTAATTCTCCCATCTTACTTCTTAGACTTCTGGCATTAGCATACAAACATTTCAAAGTTTGTTTTTTGATTGTATTTTTATTCTGCTTTTTAATTGATAGGGATAAGTTAGAATTTTTTAGCTCAGGTGAGTTTTTAGTTACAGGCATTTGGACTACTTTTCTAATTATTGGAACCTCACTGTCGGGATGCCCTAATTCTAGTGCATCATTAGTATCCTTTAAAGATACATCTCTCCGAACCATGCGCTGCTGAGCGACTGTCGGCTTTCCCCTTTGTTCTAGTTTAAAAGCTGCTCTATCTCCTTTTTAAGGGTTAGCGCCAGCAGTCTGGTTCCATCCTGGTTAAGGTGGAGCCCATCCCTTCGGAAGAGACTCCCCCTTCCCCAAAAGGTTCCCCAGTTCCTAACAAAACTGAATCCCTCTTCCTTGCACCATCGTCTCATCCACGCATTGAGACTCCGGAGCTCTGCCTGCCTCTGGTGACCTGCGCGTGGAACAGGGAGCATTTCAGAGAATGCTACCCTGGAGGTTCTGGATTTAATCTTTCTACCTAAGAGCCTAAATTTGGCTTCCAGAACCTCCCTCCCACATTTTCCTATGTCGTTGGTGCCCACGTGTACCACGACAGCCGGCTCCTCCCCAGCACTGTCTAAAATCCTATCTAGGTGACGCGTGAGGTCCGCCACCTTCGCACCAGGTAGGCATGTTACCAGGCGATCCTCACGCCCACCAGCCACCCAGCTATCTACATTCCTAATAATCGAATCACCAACTATGACGGCCGACCTAACCCTTCCCTCCTGGGCAGTAGGCCTTGGGGAGATATCCTCAGTGCGAAAGGACAATGCATCACCTAGAGAGCAGGTCCTTGCTACAGGATCCTTTCCTGCTACATCTGGTTGGTGCTCTCCCATTATGAGACCTTCTTCCTCCAAGGCAGCACCAGGGCTGCCAGTCTGAAGTTGGGACTGGACTACTATGTCCCTGAAGGTCTCATCTATATACCTCTCTGTCTCCCTCAGCTCCTCCAGGTCTGCCACTCTAGCCTCCAGAGATCGGACTCGTTCTCTGAGAGCCAGGAGCTCTTTGCATCGCGTGCACATGTACAACTTCTCACCGGTGGGTAAAAAATCATACATGTGACACTCGATGCAAAAGACTGGGAAGCCCCCCTCTTGCTGCTGGACTGCTGCCTTCATCTCAATTTTGATCAGTTCCTAGTTAAGGAGGAGACTTTTCTGAAAGGACGGGCTCCACCTTAACCAGAGTGGAACCAGGCTGCTAGCGCTAACTTTTAAAAAGGAGATAGAGCAGCTTTAACCTAGAACATGGAGGAAAACTGACAGTCACTCAGCACTGTCAGCAGTGCATGGTTCAGAGGAAGGTATCTTCCTAGGAAACTAATAAAACAGAAGAGTTAGAGGATCCCAACAGAGAGGTTCCAATAAAAGCAAACATAGTCCATGTGACCATAAGTAAATAATCACCTGAGCCAAATTATCCTTATCAACTGAAAAGCTGGGCATTAATACAAACAAAAAACATGCTTTGAAATGTCTGTATGCCAATGCCAGAAGTCTAAGAAGTAAAATAGGAGAGTTAGAGTGTATAGCAGTGAATGATGAGATAGACATAACTGGTATCTCAGAGACATGGTGGAACGAGGATAACTAATGGGACAGTGCTATATCAAGGTACAAATTATGTCACAATGATAGGGAGGATCATCTTGGTGGGGGTGTGGTGCTTTATATTCGGAAGGGCTTAGAGTCCAACAGGATGACTTAATGCACAGTAGAATCTATATGGGTAGAAATCCCATGTGTGTTGGGTAAGAGTATAGTGATAATTAAGTGTGTTGGGTAAGAGTATAGTGATAATTAAGACCAAAATGATGAGACAGATGATGAAATGCTAAGAGAAATTAGGGAAGCTAAGTAATTTGGCATGCTAGAGATGTAAAGTTCCTGGATGGAATAAATGACTGCTTCATAGAGAAATTAGTTCAGGAACTGATGAGAGAGGGAGCTATTTTACATCTAGTTCTTAGTGGAACACAGGATTTGATGAGAGAGAAAACAGTAATGGGGCCACTTGGCAATAGTGATCATAACATGACTAGAAGGGGGACAATATTTACACAAAATTTTCAAAAGGGAAACTGATAAGATGGCGGCGGCCATCTTTACGATGGTGGCGGCCATCTTTAAAGATGGCGCTGGCCAGCCAATGCTCCTGCCATGTGACAGGGGCCGGCCAATGGCACGGATACCCTGTCACATGATAAGGGCAAAGGGCCCTCGGCGCCATCTTTATGAGTGGCAGCCGACGGCCTGAGAAAGGGAGATCGCTCCCGGGACCACCACTAGACCACCAGATAATTTTAAAATGTTTTGGGGGGTTCAGGAGGGTGGGGGAAGCTAAGGGGTCATTTTTAAAGGGTTGGGTGGGGTTTTTTTTTTATCAGGCCTTCGGCGCCATTTTTGAGTGGCAGCCAAAATGGCGCCGATGTCCCGAGAGCGGGAGATCGGTCCCCGCGCCCCCACTAGACCACCAAGTACTCGTAAAAAGTTTTGGGGGGGGGGGGTTCAGGAGGGTGGGGGAAGGTAAGGGATTAGTTTTATAGGGTTGGGGTGGGTTTAGGGGTTGTTTTGGTGTGCAAGAGAACCATGAAAGACTGGAAGATTGGGCATCCAAATAACAGATGAAAGGTAATGCATATAGGGAAAAGTAACCCATGTTGTAATTACTTGATGGAAAGTTGCATATTAGGAGTTACCACCCAGGGCAAAGATCTAAGCATTATAGTTGGGGGGTGTTACGCGGCCGGCACGTCATTGGGGGCATTCCAGGAGCATGGCCGTAGCCTCCGGGCCAGCCCCCGGACCGGACCCTGACACGCCAGCGGCCGGCCCAACGCGCGCAAGTTACACCTGCTTCGAGCAGGCGTAACGAACAACAAAGGTGTGTGGGGGGGGGGTTATATAGGGCTGGGGGGGTGGGTTAGGTAGGGGAACAGAGGCAGGCCGCGCGGCTCGGTGCACGCAGGCTGCCGATTTTGGGCAGCCTTGTGCACGCTGACCCTAGATTTTAATGGATACTCGCGGCTACGCGCGTATCTATTGAAATCCCGCGTACTCTTGTTCGCGCCTGGTGCGTGAACAAAAGTACGCGTGTGCGCAAATTTATAAAATCTCCCCCTATGTGCGTATCTCCCGGTACGCCCTGAATAGCCGACAAAGAGAAAAGGGGCAGGACAGGGGAGAACCGTGGGTATGCTCTGGGTGGGCCGGGACAGCACCATTAAGCGCTCTTCCACTGAAGTGCACACTGGTAGCTGGCCAGCCCGCTCAAGTTACTTCTGCTGAGTAGAGCAGGTAAGTTAAAAAATAAAAGGTTATGGAAGTCCACTCCTTCATTGGAGCAATCTAGGAGGGAACTGGGAAAAGCCTTGTCCCATTGGCGTGCGTGTCTAAAAAAAATTCTCCCCTCTTGCACGCGCGAGGGGGCGGGCACATGCGTGCACTGAGATAAAATTGGGCATGCATGTGTGCACTGGTATCAGATTTTATAACATGCCCACGGTGACGCATGCATGTTATAAAATTGGTGTGTCCATGTGCGTGCCGAGAATGGCTCGCAGCTTTGAAAATTTACCCATTAGGGAATAGCCACTGCTATTACTGGCATTAGTAGCATGGGATCTACTTAGGGGCAGATATTAAAAGCTATGCGCGGGCGTAGATTTGTGCGCGCAACCTGGCTTGCAGAAATCTACACCCAATTTTATAACATGCGTGCGCAGCTGTGCGCATGTTATAAAATCCGGGGTCGGCGCATGCAAGGGGGTGCACACTTTTGCACCTTGTGCACGCTGAACGCGCAGCCTTCCTCTGTTCACTCCCTTCCCCTACCTAACCCACCCCCCAGCCCTACCTAAAACTCCCCCTTACATATAACTTAGAATTTGCGCCTGCCTCCGGGCAGGCATAGGTTGCGTGCGCCAGCAGATGGCCGGCCCGCGAGCCCAGGCACAGCGGCAAATGGCCGTTGTGCTTGGAGGCTCCGGCCCCATCCCCGCCCCATCCCTGGAACGCCCCACCTACACCCCACCCCCTTTTTCAAGCCCCAGGACATACGCGTGTCCCAGGGCTTGCGCGTGTCACCGGACCTATGCAAAATAGGCTCGGCGCGCACAGGAGTGGTTTTAAAGAGCTACGCGCGTAACCCTTTTAAAATCCACCCCTTAATGTTTTGGGAACTTGTCAGGTACTTGTAACCTGGATTGGCCACTGTTGGAAACAGGATGCTGGGCTTGATGGACCCTTGGTCTGACCCAGTATGGCAACTTTGTATGTTCTTATGGGGTGGGAAGAAGTTTGTATATAGGATTGAAGGGCCCACATCTCTCATATAATGGGATTCATAATAGATATCAGGACCTTGGGATGGCTCGTAACACCCCAGACCACAAAATAACAGATAACATTTATGGAAAGATATTTACCTTTTATTGCCAAATAATTCCTCCCATATTGGACACAATTATCCACAAAAAGGTCATGTTAATCAATTCATAATGTAAAGCAATTCCTCTTTGATCATAAGGCAAAACTTGCTTTGATATTCTTTTTAACTGCAGTGCTCAAAAAAGAAAGATACAATGATGGAAGTGTCAATGCTTTTCAGCAATTTTGAATCTGTGACCAGAACCCACAACAGGTAGTCCATAGATTTGTCCAAAAACACAATATTTAGGTCATACAGAAAAGTTAATTTATAAAGCAAACCAGTCTTACCTATGGGTAATAATAATAACCATCCAGTCAGACTCTACCCCCAGATGCTCAAAGAATGACATCAGGAAAAGAAGTAGGGATGTGAATCGTTTTAGGACGATTAAAATTATCGTCCGATAATTTTAATATCGTCTTAAACCGTTATGGAACACAATACAATACAGATTCTAACGATTTATCGTTATAAATCGTTAGAATCGTGAGCCGGCACACTAAACCCCCCTAAAACCCACCCCCGACCCTTTAAATTAAATCCCCCACCCTCCCGAACCCCCCCCCAATAACTTAAATAACCTGCGGGTCCAGCGGCGGTCCGGAACGGCAGCGGTCCGGAACGGGCTCCTGCTCCTGAATCTTGTCGTCTTCAGCCGGCGCCATTTTCCAAAATGGCGCCGAAAAATGGCGGCGGCCATAGACGAAAAAGATTGGACGGCAGGAGGTCCTTCCGGACCCCCGCTGGACTTTTGGCAAGTCTCGTGGGGGTCAGGAGGCCCCCCACAAGCTGGCCAAAAGTTCCTGGAGGTCCAGCGGGGGTCAGGGAGCGATTTCCCGCCGCGAATCGTTTTCGTACGGAAAATGGCGCCGGCAGGAGATCGACTGCAGGAGGTCGTTCAGCGAGGGTTCCGGCGCCTCGCTGAACGACCTCCTGCAGTCGATCTCCTGCCGGCGCCATTTTCCGTACGAAAACGATTCGCGGCGGGAAATCGCTCCCTGACCCCCGCTGGACCTCCAGGAACTTTTGGCCAGCTTGTGGGGGGCCTCCTGACCCCCACGAGACTTGCCAAAAGTCCAGCGGGGGTCCGGAAGGACCTCCTGCCGTCCAATCTTTTTCGTCTATGGCCGCCGCCATTTTTCGGCGCCATTTTGGAAAATGGCGCCGGCTGAAGACGACAAGATTCAGGAGCAGGAGCCCGTTCCGGACCGCTGCCGTTCCGGACCGCCGCTGGACCCGCAGGTTATTTAAGTTATTTGGGGGGGGTTCGGGAGGGTGGGGGATTTAATTTAAAGGGTCGGGGGTGGGTTTTAGGGGGTTTTAATGTGCCGGTTTTTCGATTTTTCGATTTTTAACGACCCGCAGGTTATTTAAGTTATTTGGGGGGGGGTTCGGGAGGGTGGGGGATTTAATTTAAAGGGTCGGGGGTGGGTTTTAGGGGGTTTTAATGTGCCGGTTTTTCGATTTTTCGATTTTTCGATTTTTAACGATTTTTAACGATTTTTCACGATATTTTACCCCCCCAAACGGCAACAATACGATTCCCTCCCCCTCCCAGCCGAAATTGATCGTTAAGACGATCGAGGACACGATTCACATCCCTAAAAAGAAGTCCTCTGATCCATAGACACAAATTCTAGCTGAGGCAGCAATGCCATTCAGTTACTGCAGGGAAGTCATCCCATTCAGACATTAACTGCAGTGCATGGAAAACCTGCAAAGAAGACAGTGCAGATAAAGGAGAATGTACTCAGCAGCTTTTGAAAATATCACCTTATGATCATCTGGAGTGGATTCTCCTAGGAAAGTAACAGTCAAGATAGCATCCACACATAGCAAATTCAGGAAGGCTGCACAGTCACAGAAAATGGAAAGGCTCAGAAAATCTAAATATATACCATCCAATGCCACTCTATGTAAGCTAGCGCTTTTGGGTAGATGTCCAGTAAAACCCAGCAACTCATAGCAGTGTAGCACATTAGAGTAACAACTCTAGAAGTGACAATATAATGGTGAATCCTCTTTACTGACACATCTTGATTTCAAAGTTATGGTCTAGGGCTGACAGGTAGGTCAGGCTCACTTTTCACCCAAAGAACAGAAGACAGATTCTCATCAGCCATAGTATCCAACAAAGGCACAGCACTGAAGACAAATCTTTGTCAGACAGGCTTTTCAATCAGAAGCCGGACCAGAGTCACTCACCCTCCTGGTAGTGGAGAATCACTTAGACTTCAGGATGGCTTCTTTTCCTAATAAAAGTAGTGATCCATGACAGGCCCACCCCGTGTACTACTACTTCTGGTTCCCTTCCAAGGTGGGCTGTTCTGAGGTGTGGTTGCTGTTGATGTGAAAATGATGGACACAGCCTGCTTGGCATGCAGATCCTCAATGTCCATGAGCAATGCAAAACTGGGGTACATTTTCAGTATGGCATCTAATTATAAAAGTGTAAGCATTCTTTTCAGCCTGCATAAGCCCAGCTGATTTTCAACACATAGTACCCATATATATTATGTTTGAGGTTCTGCTTGTTATATGGTTACAAGTATGCATTTGCAATTATGTTGTATGGAATAATGGAATAAATTTTGCATGTTAATGTCATACCTATTATGTCTATAAATTTTTGAAACTTAAATATACATACATAGACAGTAACTTTGAAATGGGCGTTCAGGTACACATATGTGTGTGTGATTGCATGCCCAGAGATGCAGCAATTTTATAACAAATATACAAATGCACATGCATATTATAAAATAGCCTAGGCATGTGTAAATAATATGCACCTAATTTTAATCTGGTGCACACTCAACAACATAAGTCGACTTACAAATACACCACTGAGGATTTTTTTATAACAGATGCTCATCTAGCCAATGACCTTTTTTACCAGTTCGTCCACCAGTTTGCCCAATGTTCAGCTAGGTCCTCCCAATCCCCCTGGTTCTTTAGCCTGCACTCCCTCCAGTTATCTAGACCCTCAATACCTCACAGATGCCATGGACATTTTTTTTAGACTATGAACCTCCTTATAGAAACATAGAAATGACAGCAGAAGAAGACCAAACAGCCCATCCAGTCTGCCCAGCAAGCTACGCACTTTATCCTTTTTTTTTTTTTTTTCCTTTTTCTCTCTCCCACCTGTTACTATTGGCTTCCAGTACCCTCCAGCCCTAATTCCCCTCCACCCCACCACCAATGTAGAGAGCAGCGCTGTATCTGCATCCAAGTGAACATCCAGCTCAATTAGGGGTAGCAACCGCTGCAACAAGCAGGCCCCTGCCCATACTCTTACCCACCCCTGGTTTTTTTTTTTGGAGATGGCAGCCCTCCATCCTTCCGCTCCGTGAAGGTGGAATACTAGCTACTGGCCACTGGCATCCCGCTCCGTGAATGCCTCTGTGGCTACTGCCGCTCCGTGCAGTGTTTTGCTGCCTCCTCTTTATTCACGCCCTCTAGACTTGATGGATCCACAGTGTTTATCCCACGCCCCTTTAAAGTCCTTCACAGTTGTAGACTTCACCACTTCCTCTGGAAGGGCATTCTAGGCATCTACCACCCTTTCCGTGAAGAAATACTTCCTGACATTGGTTTTTAGTCTTCCTCTCTGGAGCCTCAGCTCGTGACCTCTGGTTCTGCTGATTTTTTTCTGACGGAAAAGGTTTGTCTTTGTCTTTGGATCATTAAAGTTTTTCAAGTATCTGAAAGTCTGAATCATATCACCCCTGCTCCTCCTTTCCTCCAGGGAGTACATATTTAGATTCTTCAATCTCTCCTCGTATGTCATCCAATGAAGACCCTCCACCTTCCTGGTCGCCCTTCTCTGGACCGCCTCCATCCTGTCTTTGTCTCTTTGTAGATACGGTCTCCAGAACTGAATACAGTACTCCAGGTGAGGCCTCACCTAGGGCCTGTACAAGGGGATAATCACTTCCCTTTTCTTACTCGATATTCCTCTCTCTATGCAGTAACTGTAAAGTTACACAGCACTGGACTTGGGTGTGCACATTGGTGCATAGATACTTGCGCGCATATCTCTTTGCCCCACCCCAGAACATCCATATCCCTTTTTTTTCTGATGTAAGATATTCACAGGAGACTGGGTCACAAAATCTGGGCCTGGGCCTTGGCCTGGACATAGACCCAAGGCCAGAAGCCAGCCAGAGGCTGGGTCGCAACAATTAGGCCTCAACTTACGCCAGGGCCTGGGCACATGCCTGATGCTGGGGCTCAGTTCAGAGCTGGGTCCTGACACCTGGGCCTTGGTCTAGGACAGGTTCCAGGTCCAGGCCTGACATCACAGCCCCACCCAGAAGCCAGGTCCCAATCCTATGACCTCAGCTCAGGGCCACACCCAGGCCTTGAAGATCTTCTCTACCATCTTCTGTCTTCTTTCTCTTCTCTGTAATGATGTTATCCACTGGGAATGTGCTAGAATTAATTAACTCTGGTGCTCCCTCCAACAGTGGGTGCCATTTTGATGTGCAGCAGTTCAATTAGCTGACCTACTTCAAAATGGCACCCTCCGGTGGGGAACTTGCACCAGGATTAATTAATGGATCTATTTGTTGTTTGTGATCTTGCCAAGAACTTGTGACCTGCATTGGTTATTATTGGAAATAGGATATTGAACTTGATAGATCCTCAGTCTGACCCAATATGCCAGTTCTTATGTTCATATGTTCTTATCCATGAAGTCACAAAGAACCCAGATTAACATCCAAAGATCTACAGATCTCTATTGCTGCAGCTTGATGTAAGGCTTCATGCATCAAACATTAGGAAAAAAGAATTGAAATGGTATTCGTAGGAGGATAGTGAGTAAGAAACTATTGCTCTCTAAAAAGAACATTTTTGCCTTCCTCATGTTCGCCAAAAAGCTTTTGGATGACCCACAAGACTTCTAAAATAATGTTCTTTGGACAGATGAATCAAAAATTGAAATTTTGGATACAACCAGCAGTGTTTGGCAAAAACAAATCTGCTTTCCAAAATAAGAACCTCATTCTGTCAAGTATGGTGGTGAAGGTATCATGGAGTGAGATTGCTTTATATTATAAATTCTAGAGGAGAATGTTAGAGCATTCATAAGTTGAAGCTGAGCAGAAAGTGGGTCATACAGCAAAAACATTCTAAATCTACTATAGAATGACTGAAAAAAAAAGAGATTTTGTATTTTTGATTGGCCAAGTCAAAATTCCATATAATTTTTCTGGAAAATAATGTTTATGAAAATTCACAGTGACTTTTTAAAAAATAATTTAAATAAAAATAATTCTAAGATGGAAGGAGGTTGATTAGTTTATGATTATAAAACATCGTACAACTCTGTTTACCTTGGTTGGCAACAGTGTTAAAAATTATATGAAGCTATCAACCCCTCTCTTAACAATATTTCCAAGTTATATTTTAATTATTTCGTTTCTTTATGTTTTCAACTTTTTATTTTTAATATCAGTTTGGAGAATTTGTCCATTTTTTGAGCTTGTGGAAACCAGGTTTGTATGTGTTTAAGGGACATGCTAAAATAGAGACCATCCTAAGGAGTTCACAAACTATATCTCAGCACTGTATATTTAAATGAGGCTGTGCCGTGATTGAAATATGTGCAAGTATTTTTTGGCTTCCAGCCCTTAGATCATACAGACATTACTCCTTAAGAATGCTCCTGCTGTTTCCTCTGCCTTTTTCTAAGAAGACTAATGTCAGAGTGAATTTGCATGTCAGAAAAAGAATAATTAGTCTCCTGCATATTTTACTGGGACAGCTATTACCTTCAATGCTGTGGAGAAGGGTCTGAATAAAAACCTCTAAATGAATGAATCAGCCATAAGGCTGTTCGTGTTTGCAAACTGATTATTTAAATTTCCTGGAATAGACAGAATTTCAAAATAAGAGAGATCTGACCCTAAAACAGAATTCAGGAAGAAAGAATTGATATTCTAATTTGTATGCTAATTTCTTGGATCCTTGGACTTGATACTGTTCAACTGTATTTCAGAACAGAAAAATGTCATAAAATGTCCAGATTACATTCTTTAACCTCATCTAACTTGAATTATGAATTTGCTATAGATATCCTTATAGAACTATAGAGCAAATTGTTATAACTTTAATATTACATGTGCGAAAATGTCTTCTGTCAAAATTCAGAAAGAAAAAAAATTGCTATTGAAGGAGCCACTATAGGACAATCTGCTGTATGTAATAGGAAAATAATTTCATTACTCTATTCTCTAACTGGCAATATTCCACTATTTGATTTCTGCTGACATTTTTCCAGTTTCAGAATATCTAAATAAAGCAGCAAAATCCATCACTCTATATAATTGCAAATGTACGGTTCTACATTTAGTGAAAAAAATGTGCAGTGCCATAGAATAATTTAATTTCCACTTAAATCTACAGATCACATGGATAGAATATGTTTTCTTATCATACTGTGGGAGTAAAGTATAAAACATGAACATGATAAAACATTTGGATTCAAGAGGACTATATCATGAAAATTATGTACCTCAGTTTATTAAGAAAGGATACAGAAACTTCTACAACCTAATCTGACATATTTGAGGTAAATGGTATGCATGTATATTGAAAAAGAATTATTAGATAAAATAATACTTTATATCAGAAAGTGTAATAATGAAAAGGGTTAGTCAATAAATGCTGACTTGAAATTAGCTGGTTTCCAAAGTCCAACTAAAATATGTCTAAAATACAAAAAGGGATAGATTTTAAAAGAAGCGAGCGCGGCCTACATGTGCACACGCTACCCAGTACGTGCACATGTACGCCTGATTTTATAACATGCACGCGCAGGCACACACATGTTATAAAATCAGCACATGCAAAGGGTACACAATTATGCACCTTGCCCGCGCCGAGCCACGCTGCCTTCCCCCATTCCCTCTAACCTGATCTTCCCACCCCTTCCCCTAACCTTTCCCCCCCTAGACCTACTCTAACCCCCCCATCCTTTGTCTTACCTTTTGTGCCTGCCTCCGTGCAGGGGCAAGTTACATGTGCCGGCAGGCTGCTGGAACGCGATCCTCTGACACAGCGTGTCCCGTGGCTTTAGGCACGTCACCAGGCCTTTTTAAAATAGGCCCGGTGCGCGTAACCTTTTGAAAATCTGGCACAAAGTTTCTTAGGAATTGCTTCTTGATAAGGAAAACAATCAACTTTCCTATTGATGAAATTTGTATGCATACTAAGGCACAGAGTGGCAATAAAGATAGGTAGAATCTAGTTTTCTAATGAATTTGTATTGGTTTAGAAATATCAAATATGAACCACACAGGATGTCTTATTATTCTCATCATATTGCATTTTACCTGAAACATAATATTTAGAAGATACGCTTATTGAGGATGCTAGTGAGCACCAACTATGATGGCTGCTTGAATCTTGAACTCCTCAGCACTCTTATAGAACTCTGGACTTTCCATAAATTTTTATTGCTGCTATCAATACTTGATAGCTCAAACTTTTGTTTGAAGGTTGCCTTAAGTAAATCTCCTAAAGGAGAATCAACTTCCCTAGATGGATAGGTATCAACGATCCCCTGACTCCAGTCAAGATGGTACTGGGAAGAGAATCTGAAGTCTCATTACATACAATTATGGTGAATTTTTGCAAGTCAAAGATTTAATTAAAGTAAACGCTGTTGCTACTCTGCGGAATAATCAGAAGCATTTATGTGATCTCAAGACACAAATGCAGGAGGTGCAAAAGAAATCTGTGGAACTGGAATTCAGAGTTTCAAGTAATGATTAGCAAACAATCTACACAGGCAATTAAGAAAACTATAACTGAGAAGAATCTTGAAGATTTAAACAGAAGATAGTGCAATAACGTATAGATCTTGGGTATACTGGAGAGAGCAGAAGACTTGAATTAAAAAAAGTGTTCTTCAGTCTTTTTTGATTCACCTCCTGGATCTAAGGTTTGACCAGCCCTTTGAAACAGATAGGTTTGCTAAGTTTTCTTTCTAAGCCACTTGGAGCTATAGTTATAGAGTGGCATAAAAATACTTTCAACAAATAAATAAAATAAAATATAAAGTTATCCAGTTGAAATCATTGGTTCTTCCTCTAAATAAATGTACCTTTAAGGAGGACCTAAAAATTTAGCCTTTCCAATGGACCTCGGAGGCCCTTATGCATTTGCGAGTTTGGTTTGGCATTACCCTTGAATCTACTATTAGCAAAAATAGTGCGTTATTGCTGGAGACAATCAAGTATTTAATAACTTGCTGGTCACCTTTGTATCTATCATAGTGGGTGAGACTAGAGGCTATAAAAATGGTCATTGCCCCTAAAATTGTTGCGTTCCACGGACGTGGCGCCCCACGACCGCGGCCCCCTACCTGATTCGTGGTATTCTTTTGCCGCGGGAGCCCCGGAGGAGGGTTCCGACTCGGGCCGTCGCGCCCGCACAGCCTCCGGTGCTGCTCCTTGCAGGGGAAGCCGTCCTGCTTCCTCCCAGCAGCATCTACCCTCCGCGGGGGAAATCCAAAATGGCCACCGCCATCCTTAAGTGTGAGGCCACGCCTCTTCCACAGAATTAAAGGGACCCAATCCCTTTAAATGGCTTCACCTGTTCTCTATCAGCCAGAGCAGGGGAAGTATAAAAGGCAGCTTCCTCTGCTCATCCAGTGACTTGGCAACGTCCTCCAGCGCTGTCCAGTCTGCTTGCCTTGGTGAGTCCCTTGAGCTTTGGATCCTGTTCCGTCTTGGTGTTCCTGGTTCCTGACTTCGGATTGGCTTACGGTGATTCTCTGGTTCCTGACTTCGGATTGGCAAGTGGTGATTCTCTGGTGTATGACTTCGAACTGGTGAGCGATGACCCTCTGGCACTCGACCTAGGACTCCGTCAAGACTACCGTCTCCAAGGGCCCACTTCTAGTAGCTCTTGTGAATCAGGGAATCCCATGTAAGAAGATTCTTCCTCCGAATAAGTTGATGAAAATACTGCCTTCATATTCTTAGTGGTATAACGTAAAGAAGAGCATGCTGCTGGTTTTGAGCAGCGCTCTTCTTCTACCTCTGCTGCCATGCTACTTTCTGCCATGGATGACTCTCCCACCTTTTCCCTCTTCTCCAAAATAGGAGAGAGAGAGACAAAAAAGCAGCAGTGGTGTATGCTTTTCAAATTTAAATTTCTTCTATGTGGAGCTGCTGTCTGCCATTCTAGCCTAAAAAGGGGCCTGCTTTGAGTAGGTGAAGGATTACATTTTTTTTGTTATCACTGACAGCCCTGAAAACATGTCATTTTCCTCCTCTGCCTTTCCCTGTCTACTGGATGTTTGGATATTAAAAGTATTTTTTTCTTTATTAGTAGTACCATAATTTCAACTCCAATGACAGTACCACTCTAAAGTGTGTGTGTGTGTGTGTGTATGTAGAACTGTCACCACATACAGACTATGTAATGCCATGCTATGTACTAGCGTTCATTGCTGACAGTCTCCACACACAAAAACATACTGGTGGCAGCCTAATATTCTTCAGTCTGTGCACTGCATCTCACGGGTTCCCACTAGAAAGAGACAAAAATATCAGTAGCGTCATTGCAACTCACCACATTTTCTTTCAACCACACCCATTCACTCCCCCAGTGAAGAGAAAATAAGTGCCTTTGCCTATCTTTCTCTGCTGACTGGCACAGTGAAAGTGAGATTAGAGCAGCACAGAGCTCAAAGCAGCCAAAAATATTTTTTATTAACTCTTTGAGTGTTCCAAAATGCTACATAATTTTCAAATCAAGCATGAGGAAGAAATACAGTACTTCTAGCACATGCTCAGATTTAGGGTCAGCATCACTGGATCCATAGAGAAGTGATAGGCTAGTTTAGAAAAATGTTTCACTATAATTTGTAATGCCACTTACTAGGGATGTGCAGAGCAAAATTTTATGTTCATATTTTTTATGTCCGAAAGGGGGTCCCACTTGCGGCCAATATGGACATAAAAAAAATCCAATGAGTTGGGTATATGTACATATGTGCAAAAAAAAAATTTAAACCCCCTCACCCTCCTTAATCCCCCCCCCAGACTTACCACAACTCCCTGGTGATCGAGCGAGGAGTGAGGACATCATTTCTGCAATCCTTGGCGAGAAGCATGTGACGTCGGTGGCACGTCGATTGACGCGGCGTCACGTGATTCCCGGCTCGTTCGCGCCGGACGGCTCGTTCGGCCCAAAAAGAACTTTTGGCCAGCTTGGGGGGACCGCGTCACTCAGACGCGACGTCACATGATTCCCGGCAAGTTCGCGCCGGACGGCTCGTTCGGCCCAAAAAGAACTTTTGGCCAGCTTGGGGGGGCCTCCTGACCCCCCCAAGCTGGCCAAAAGTTCTTTTTGGGCCGAACGAGCCGTCCGGCGCGAACTCGCCGGGAATCACGTGATGCCGGCGTCACTCGACGTGCCGCCGACGTCACATGCTTCTCGCCAAGGATTGCAGAAATGGCGTCCTCACTCCTCGCTCCATCACCAGGGAGTTGTGGTAAGTCGGGGGGGGGGGGGGATTAAGGAGGGTGAGGGGGTTTATATTTTTATTTTGGCTCAACAATCGCGATTTCCCACATATCGAACATATCTATGTTCGATATGTGGGAAATCCGATCGTTTATGTCGAATCAATTTTTTAAGTAAAAAAAAAATATGAGTTGCGTTTTACTAATGCGGTCAATCCGAATGCACACCCCTACCACTTACCTCCTTGCCAACATGTTCTGCCAAGGCTCTGACAAGATAGTGAGGTCACTTATAACTCACAGGGAAGGGCTAGTTGCTTTAGTTGCTTACACCTGTTACCCATTCATTTCTATGGCTCATAGACTTTAATGGTTTATAGAAATAAATGGGGAATGAAAAGAACTGGGACAAATAATATTTGTTTTATTTATGAGACTCCTCAATTCATTTCAGGGACTCATAAATGATTAAATAGGTCCCATTTATTTTCGAATGCCCATTTTTTCAAAACAAATCCACATTTCTACCATGTTATTTTCCTAAAATGTATCTACAACTCAGAAGTTGTAGTTAATTTCCCCAAGAGCATTAGGATGCTAACACACATCCCAATGCTTTCAGACTGGTGCTTAAAATGGCCATGACAGCTCAAAATAATCCATGTCTCCAACATGTGAAAGCCCCCGTTAAGGTTGTGTAAATCCCTCATCCTCTAGAGGCACAATTAGCTGAATAAAGTTGAAAGTCTTCTTTCAATAAAAAGCACCCTCTTCCTGTATGTATACAAATACCAGCCCACTCATCAGTAGAAGAATCTACCCTCCTTCCAACTTTTAAACCACTCTAGCCCACCCTCCAGACATACCAGGTGGTCTACTGGGACCCAGTCTACTGGGACCCAGTGCTGGTATGCACTCCCCCCGGCACAGCAGCCATGCTGCTGTGCCGGGGGAGTGCATACCAGCAGTCGGCTGGCATGCACAAGTTGCTTCTGCTCTAGAGGAGCAGCACCTTAAATAACCAAAATAAAAGGTAAGGCATATTAGGTTTAGAGGGTGGGGAGGAGAGGGGAAGGGGAAGGGAGTCTAGGGAAGGTGGTAGGGAACTAGGGAAAGCTCAGATTCGATGCTGTGCAAACCAAGCTAAAATCTACCCTCTCCTTGCACTTGCTACGCGTACATGCGCTCACAGATTACAAAATCCAGTGTGCATGTGTACGCGGCCTGCCGATTTTATAGCACGTGCGGGCCAGCGCACACATGGAGGTGTACGCATATTTTTTTTTAAATCTACCCTTATATGTTAGTAAATGACCACTATTATTAATAACAAGAGGATCTGAAAATAAGGTACACTAGGCCTTCATTCATTGCTTTCTGACATTTTCTATCATCTCTCTCTTTAATCCAACCATTGCAATGACCATCAGTGGTAAGAGGATATTTCTAGTATGTGTACAACCTGAAGCCTATCCACAGGTTTTGTTGAATGTAAAATGGCTGGGATTTCATCCCCTAGTGGCTATGAACCTACCACTATAGGTTCCCAAAAAACATTATGTTAGTTTAATATACCTGAGATAAACATTTTGATTAAAATTAGAATATGATGATCCTAAAATACAAAACAGATGATTTATGAATTTAATTTCTTTCCTTTATTTGATTTAAAATTATATAAGGGATGCTATTTCTTTGATATGCAGGCATCATCTTGTTAGCAGATCTTTATACATTAAGAACTCTTTCACGTTCAAAAACCAATTATCATTCCTGTCTGGATACAATGAAAATTTCCATTCAGGTTTTTTCCTTTCTACTTCTTTTTTTTGAGCAATGATATAGTGTACATGAATTATTCATGCACTCTCATATTACAGTTATTTTATTAAATCTGATCATAATAAACGTTATCACAGCAGTCATCACAATTTTATGGGTATTCTTCATTGTCATTGCCTAGAAAGATTTCTATCAAGAAATATAAAAGATGCAAATTAATTTCCAAAATAAATTAAACAATACCATCCACTGCTATACCAGCAGCAGAACTAATTGACAGAAAGAATATTCATGATAGTAAGGTAACATTTGAGTACACAGGAATATAAATGAGTGCTGGTATTAACACTTGGAAATTCAGTCTTGTTGACATGCTTCTTTAAATGATATTAGTAGAGAGCATCAGGTCCAAAAATTCAGATCTATAAGTCAAGGGCTGTTGAAAGTTAGACTAATGGTTAATTTTATGATTTAATTTTTCCATTATTTTATGTCACAATGCATCATTTGGAAGAGTTTGTACTTGTTCTCCAGTTCCAAAAAGGATTGTGAGAAAAAGAAGTATGGACCACAATATTTGTGTACATTGGCTCCACTTCACTTGTATTTTAGGACCACTGACAGATATATTACAGACAAATGATGTAATTCAATCTGCGTAGAGTATCAGTGACTATCACAAGTGATTAGGGATGTACATTTGGGAGAAGCAAAATAGAAAATAACAAAAATTCCTATTTTGATTTGAGTCATTTTCAAAATGAAATAATTTAAATCCCAATGAAATTTTATTAGATTATTTCATTTTGAAAACAGAAAAAAAAAATCACCCATCTGACTTAGGCCTGTAGGCCATAGCCAGGGTCTCACCTAGAGAATAGGTAAAGCAGGGACTCCAGTTTAAACATGATGTCAATGCTTATGTAAGAAGTCATTTTCTTCTTATGTAAGGCCAACACTGGGGTCCAGCCTAGAGACCGGGTCTCAGCCTAGACCATCACATATCTTCCATGTTGTCCTCTAGAACTTTGAGCTATTTATGTTGATTTTATATTTGGTACGACAATCTTTTTCATATATTCAAGATTCAATGAATATTTTAAGGAAATTTCACTATTAGATTTTGTAGCTTATGCTTTTTTGGTCACTATTGACATTGAGTCTCTCCATACCAGTTTCCTAAAGGATACCATGTTAAGTTTAGTATGGGCAGTGGTTGAACAAAGACCACTTCTTCAAAAGAGCCACATTTTTTGCTTATGATTTAGCTACTTTTAAATGATGAAATAATAATTTTGTTGTTCAGTCACAGTTTTATTTGTAGACACATGAAGTTGCAAAGAGATTTCCCATTGCACCAGATGTAGCAAATCTTTACATTGCTAAATTTGAAGATGATATGATGGCTTTCAAAACATTTTTTAAATGTTTCAAAACATTAGTGCCTAAAATAGATATATTGATAATATTTTTTTCATATGGACAGGAATGGAAGAAGATAGGAAGATTATTCTTTAGTAGTTGAACAATTTGGATACCAATCCATATTTTACTCACATTTGTCATCAACAGAGTATTCCATTTTTGGATATCATGATTATTAAAAAGGGTACTAGGATTATTTCTTCTCTGTATTGCAAATATGTTGAGTATAATGCTCTTGTATGCTTTCTGAGCTTTTATCCCAGGTCTTTTAAATGTATTAAAACTAAGAGTTTTACTGTTTGTATATCATGACAAGTAGTATATTTATTACAATGTAATTGTCTGCTTATATATGTTGAACTTACTAAATGCTAGGGATGTACATTAGTTTAAAATGAATGCGCAAAATGCGATGAATAAGGGCAATTTATTTCATTTGGGGGGCCTTAAATGAATCGAGGGCCCCACTGAATGAAACAAGCCTTATTTGTTGCATTTGTTTTAAATGAATGCATTGGGCCAAGCCAAAGCCGGAGCTTTGTGTTGGCCATAGGATGAAGCCCAAAGCAGGAGCCATGGCTTAAGCCCAAGTGCAATGCTGGGGTCTTGACCTAGGCCTTCGTCAATGCTGGGGCCTCAGCTGAGACCCGAGACCCCCTGAATAAATCACTTACCTGATCCATTGGGTATCGATGGAAGCAGCCAGACTGGGTCTTGACAGATGGGCTTCAGCCTAGACCAGAGCCCCGGTTCACACATTGGTCCAGTCCAGAGGCCGAGTCTTGATGCCTGGTCCTCAAAACAGAGCTAGGCCTGATGTCTTGGATTGGCCAGGTCTGGAACCCAGGTCTTGAAGCAGCTCTGAGGACATCCTCTTCTTCTTTTCTTAATCAAATGACACCATCTGCTGGGGTCCTGCCAGAATTAATAAACTCTGGCACATTCCCCAGTGGACATCGCCATTTTGATATATGGCATTGTATGGCATATCCCCACTTATCCAGGTAAGTGAAGGCCAGGGTGATATTGGCCCCTGAATTTTTCTGGGTGGGAAAGAGGGAGGGTTGGGAGCTTTTGGTAGGCTCCATTTTCTTTTTTTTTTATATTTAATGTTTGATTTGGGTGTTTTTCACAGGAATGAAACAAATCAAACATTCCATGAACTGAAATTTGTGGGAAAAATTTCCCCCCCCAAAAAAGCAGAAAACAAAAACTATTATTTTTTCTTGCATACCTCTAGTAAATTGTAAATTGAGCACTGGAATTGCTATAAAACCTGCGGTGCAGGTCCATAGTGTCTTACTAATGATTGGAATTCTTTGTTTTTGTAACATTATTTATTACATTTTTCTCAATGATCCTATTTTCTGATTAGTGAATATTTTTGTGCCTTTCTACTTTTTTAAAATGGCGGTTTCAATTCAGTTTATTGCTGAAACTCTGAGCTGAAACAAGTTATTCTGAACACCTGATGCCGAAAATGGGATCTCAAAATGATGTGCCAGTGTCGGGTCTTCGTTGAATCTGTGAATTCATCAGATTAAGATGAGTATTGGTGAATGAGACTTTTTAAATGTCTACTCTACAATTCGCCAATAATTATAATACTGATACTCTAGTTAGCACAACACTGTGCAAATTAATGTGTCTGATTTATGATGGTCATATGATTCTTCATAAGTTGATTTGTGCAAGAAGAATATACAGCTTATGTCATGTCAGGATTCAATACAATAACATAAATGTGATTTTACTACCCTGAGGTTTATTTAGTACCTATATTACCCAAAAGATTTGTACATCACTATTGTCATTGCAGGGCAACATGGTAGGCCACTTCTTTCTTCCTGTTACCATAGACAAAGTCCCCTTCCATAACTTTATAAATCAAAATGGAAAACTATAAAACTGTACCATCAAAAAATCAGTTAATAAATATACAACATTAATTCAAGAGTTGTTAAATAATATCCATATTTCAAAACTGAAATAACCCACATTAAAATGAAACAAGAATTAGATTTTGAGAAAGTTGTTTAAAATTGCTAACAATTAGTTATTAGATCCCCTGGGGAGAAATACATGTTACAATGAATCATTAATAATGTACTCCTTAACCACTACCCTTCCAGCAGCTGAAAACTAACAGTTGGTTCACCCTGTCTTCCCATTTTTACCAGCCTTCCTCAATTTGTAGGCCTCTCACTCCTTCCTCACCGGCCTCTCACTCCTTCCTCACCATCTCCAGGGTCCCTCTGTGTCTGTCCCATGCATGCTAGAATCCTAACACTGTTTTCATTTATATCAGCTCTACTGTAAGATTGTTCCAGAAGCCTACAAGTTGCTCTGTGAAAAATCGTTTTCCTGCATTCATTTTGAATCTTCCTCCCTTCTGCTTTATATAATGATTACTTTTATTCAGATCTATCCCGTTAAGTTTAGCGAGGTAAGTCTTATTGTGGTAGAAAGCAGGTCTAAACTTATCTAGGCCAACATATCTGGATAACTTTAAGCCTAAATGAGTATATTTACTGGAACTTATTTACCACTGTATATTTCGGCTAATGTTATCAGGTAGGTTTACTCTAAAACCTTGCTGCTTGCCGTGCCACTGTGAACATGGGCATCTGTTTAAGATAGCTACAGTTTTCTTATCCTCTTCTTAAGTAAACCCATTCTCCTTTTAATTCTTAATTTTCACCTTTTCTTCTTCCTCTTTTCACTTATATAGTATAGGAACAAAGTCAATAAAACTTAGCTGGCAAGGCCTGGGGAATATCAGGGGAGAGGAGACTGTAAGTACTGGAGGGCTGCAGTGCTTCCAGTGATGTATATAGTAGGGATGTGAATCGTTTTAGGACGATTAAAATTATCGTCCGATAATTTTAATATCGTCTTAAACCGTTATGGAACACAATACAATACAGATTCTAACGATTTATCGTTATAAATCGTTAGAATCGTGAGCCGGCACACTAAAACCCCCTAAAACCCACCCCCGACCCTTTAAATTAAATCCCCCACCCTCCCGAACCCCCCCCCCAATAACTTAAATAACCTGCGGGTCCAGCGGCGGTCCGGAACGGCAGCGGTCCGGAACGGGCTCCTGCTCCTGAATCTTGTCGTCTTCAGCTGGCGCCATTTTCCAAAATGGCGCCGAAAAATGGCGGCGGCCATAGACGAAAAAGATTGGACGGCAGGAGGTCCTTCCGGACCCCCGCTGGACTTTTGGCAAGTCTCGTGGGGGTCAGGAGGCCCCCCACAAGCTGGCCAAAAGTTCCTGGAGGTCCAGCGGGGGTCAGGGAGCGATTTCCCGCCGCGAATCGTTTTCGTACGGAAAATGGCGCCGGCCATATGCGTATGGCCGGCGCCATTTTCCGTACGGAAAATGGCGCTGGCAGGAGATCGACTGCAGGAGGTCGTTCAGCGAGGCGCCGGAACCCTCGCTGAACGACCTCCTGCAGTCGATCTCCTGCCGGCGCCATTTTCCGTACGAAAACGATTCGCGGCGGGAAATCGCTCCCTGACCCCCGCTGGACCTCCAGGAACTTTTGGCCAGCTTGTGGGGGGCCTCCTGACCCCCACGAGACTTGCCAAAAGTCCAGCGGGGGTCCGGAAGGACCTCCTGCCGTCCAATCTTTTTCGTCTATGGCCGCCGCCATTTTTCGGCGCCATTTTGGAAAATGGCGCCGGCTGAAGACGACAAGATTCAGGAGCAGGAGCCCGTTCCGGACCGCCGCTGGACCCGCAGGTTATTTAAGTTATTTGGGGGGGGGTTCGGGAGGGTGGGGGATTTAATTTAAAGGGTCGGGGGTGGGTTTTAGGGGGTTTTAATGTGCTGGTTTTTCGATTTTTCGATTTTTCAATTTTTTACGATTTTTAACGATTTTTCACGATATTTTACCCCCCCAAACGGCAACAATACGATTCCCTCCCCCTCCCAGCCGAAATCGATCGTTAAGACGATCGAGGACACGATTCACATCCCTAGTATATAGGACTGTGAATGAAGAAAGTAGAACAGGGTTATGGGAGAGGGGCATGGGATTATGCCTGTTAAAAGAATAATATACCATAATAAGTATATTAAAAAAAAACCCACTTTGTTTTTGCTGTGTGTGTTCATAATAAAGGTGACCAAAAAAAAGGAAATCCCCAAAATATCAATATGGTTAAACATCTTGCCTTGCAACAAACATTTTTTTTGACTAAGCACTCATTATATCAGCATACCTTACTATCTAGGGCCATGTGGTAGACCATAACCCATCGTTAAAAACCACGACATCAAGTCTAAATCTGAAGACTTATCATAAGTGAGGCATCCTTATGTAAAACAACTCTGAAATCAAGCTTCTGTGTGTAAAGGAATCATTATATGACCTTGTTACCACCTATCTCACATGGATCCTCCATAGCTTAGAATACTTTCCTTTGCCTTCACCTCTCTCAGAAAAGACATGCCCCCTGCCTGTATTTTTGTATATATTACTGCCTGGAGCATGTGAGCACTTGAAAAGCTGCACATTTAATTGCTTCTCAGGGTGCATCCACTACTTCAGCTCCAGTGCCAGCATCCACCCCGAAGGCTATAGAGAAGGGATCATGAAAGAAATCTGCGATCTGGAGCCACTTTAAAGTGACAGAGGAATCACATTTTGCTCAGTGCAATTACTGTGCCAGGGCTATTAGCAGAGGTAAGCAAATGGGACATCTAACTAATTTTGGAATGATGCTTCATATGAGGAGGCAACACCCAACAACAGTACCAGTCAGTGGACCCCTTTTTCCAGGCAGCGTAAAGTGGTTGAAAAGGAGTAGAGTCACCCCACACCCTCAGCCCCTTCTAGCAGTCAGGTGGCAGGCCAGCAGCCCCTGCCATGTGGCAGAAGCGACAACCCACCATGGAGGAAATGGAGTAGTGTTCGGTAATGCTATCCTGGGGAAGGAAGCAGGCATAGTGTTCATTACCATAGCGTTGCCATACGCCGGGATTTCAAAGGATCATTATCTGTGTTCTCCATGCACACAGAGGGGCAGATTTTAAAACCTGCACGCGGGCGCAGATTTGTTTGTGCAACCCGGTGAGAACAAATCTATGCCCGATTTTATTGTTTAACAAATCTATGCCCGATTTTATTGTTGAACAAATCTATGCCCGATTTTATTGTTGAAGAAGTTACGCGTGCTGGCCAACGGCTGGCCCGCAATCCCGGGCACAGCAGCAAATGGCCGCTGTGCCTGGAGGCTCAGGCTACGCCACATCCTCTGGACCATCACGGACCGCCCACACCCCGCCTATTTTTGCAAGCCCCAGGACATACGCGCGTCCCGGGGCTTGCACGTGCCGCCGAGCCTATGCAAGATAGGTTCGGCGCACGCAGGCGGCGGCAGGGGTAGGTTTTTGGGGGTTGCGCGCATTTCTTACGCGCGCAACCCTTTGAAAATCTACCCCAGAGAGTTCAATTCTGGAGCCTATGCTCTGGGGCAGAAGGTCGGCCCCTCTGTAATAACTCACATCTTCTTGTCTTAGGGGCGGATTTTCAGAGCCCTGCTCGCGTAAATCCGCCCAAAACCGGGCGGATTTACGCGAGCAGGGCCCTGCGCGCCGGTGAGCCTATTTTACATAGGCTCACCGGCGCGCGCAGAACCCCGGGACTCGCGTAAGTCCCGGGGTTTTCGGAGTGGGCGTGTCGGGAGGCGTGTCGGGGGCGGGGCCGGAGCGCGCGGCGTTGCGGGGGCGTGTCGGCAGCGTTTTGGGGGCGGGTACGGGGGTGTGGCTACGGCCCGGGCCGGTCCGGGGGCGTGGCCGCGCCCTCCGTACCCGCCCCCAGGTCGCGGGCCGGCGCGCAGGAGTCCCGCTCGCGCGCGGGGATTTACGCCTCCCTCCGGGAGGCGTAAATCCCCCGACAAAGGTAGGATGGGGGTTTAGACAGGGCCGGGCGGGTGGGTTAGGTAGGGGAAGGGAGGGGAAGGTGAGGGGAGGGCAAAGGAAAGTTCCCTTCTAGGCCGCTCCGATTTCGGAGCGGCCTAGGAGGGAACGGGGGTAGGCTGCGCGGCTCGGCGCGCGCAGGCTATACGAAATCGATAGCCTTGCGCGCGCCGATCCAGGATTTTAGCCGATACGCGCGACTACGCGCGTATCTACTAAAATCCAGCGTACTTTTGTTTGCGCCTGGAGCGCAAACAAAAGTAGGCTATTCGCGCTCGTCTGAAAATCTACCCCTTAATGAATAATCTTTATTAGTAAAATACAAGAAATTAATATATAATTAGTCTTTCTTAGAAGCATAGTGCATCTAACAGCGAAGTACTACCTAGCCTGTTCTTCTCGCTCTCTCTCTCCTTCCCTAATACAAGATACATTATATACATGTATGGCTGACATCATTTTTTCTTTTTCTTTTTTCCTATTTTGTTTTGGGATAGCTCCCTTATTTGGTGTGGAGAATTACTCAACCTTTACCTAAACTAATGATGTAAAAAATACTTTTATCTTGGTACACTCCCCCCATTCCGTGTTAGCTAGGCCTTGAGCTGCAGACAGTTCTCTGCACACTGCTTCTGTCCAAGGTCTGTTTTGCCTGCTCATAAAGGCAAAATATATTATTTTCTCTTGTGCAAAACTGTTCCATTAATTTCATTATTTAATTATTTAATCCAGGTAATTATCAAGTCTCAAAGGTTATAACCAGGAGCATTGAGGAAATGCTTGCCCTTGAATACCAGCCCTTGCAGATAGTGGAGAATATGGGTTTCAAGCATTTGCTGAAGGTCTTAGTTCCAAATTACAAAGTCCCCTCCAGAACCATATTTAGCAGAAAGGTCATCCCCAGCCTGTACAACCAGTGTTCAGTCGCATTCAAGCGCTGCTAGCTAAGACACAGGGGAGTGTGCATTTTACCTGCGATATTTGGACCGCCATGAATGCTGCACACTCTTACCTCTCCCTGACAGCACACTGGTGGGACCTGGCTGAGGCAGGGGCAGGCAGCAGCTCTATTAGTGAACAAGTATCAGGGTGGAGGTGGGCTTTACTGCACACCCACCTGACGGACAATACCCATACCTCAGCCAATATTCTAGCATTAATCAGACAGATGCTGGCGGGCTGGCAACTACACCAGCGAGACAGGAATCCTCAGGCAGGGTTCATTGTCACAGACAATGGTGCAAACATGGTAAAGGCAATATCCGATGGGCACTTTCAGAACATCAGATGTCTTGCACACACTCTGCACCTGACAGTGAAGTCAGTTCTGGGGTTGGAGTCCAATCACCAAGAGAATGAATACCTGCATATGTTAATACACAAGTGCAGGAACATAGCAGCACACCTCCACAGAAGTGTGAAGGTTCGGCAGGTTCTCCAACAAAAGCAGATGGATTTGGACATGCTTCACAAGTGTCTCATTCAAGACATTGCCACCTAGTGGAATTCCACCTTTATGATGCTGCAGAGCTTAGTGGAGCTGCAGACACCCCTTCATGAACTTTCTGGTTCAATGGGCAAAGGTGTGCATAATCCCCTAGGGCATCATGATTGGTTAGTCATGAGTCAGCTGGTAAAAATACTGCAGAACTTCAAGGATGTCATGGAGGAGCTAAGTTCCAGAAGTGCCACCTTGGCTGACATCATCCCTATATTTAATTTTCTGGAGGAAAATTTGGAGAACTTTAAACTGGAAGAGAGAATGACAGCTGAGGTGCTGCATTGTGTGGACTTTTTTCAGAAGCAGGTACAAGAGAGATTAAGGCCTTTAACAGACAACCACACATACATGCTCGCCACAGTCTGGGATCTGCGAGTGAAAGGGAAACTCGCCCTATAGTCCAATTGTCTCTCATTTGTAAAGGACCTGCTGTTAGCACAAATCCGAACAGGCATGCCATAGGCAGAGACAGATTAGGCATGAAGCAGAAGAGGTAACAGTGGGCACTTCAGAGAGTTTTACTAGCCCAAGCAGGAGCAGCACTGTCAGCAACAGCTAGTACCTCCTCCTCCTCCACTTCCGTATGCAAAAGGCATGTTGCCCATAAAGATTAATCTGTTCTGCTACAGGATAGAGAGAAAGCAGCTGGTAGGAGTGACTCTCAGCCCACCCAAGCAAAGGAGACACCAGCACAAATGTCAGTGACACGGTATTTCTCAGAGCTCACAGAGGACATTCAAATAGATCCGCTGGCATATTAGGCACACAAGTCTACTGTCTGGCCACACCTAGCCAAAGTGGCTCAGCGATATCTGTCATGTCCACCAACCAGTGTGCCCAGTGAATGTGTATTTTCAAAGACAGGGGATATCATGAGCCCTCGCCGATCAAGGCTGGCACCAGAGTTGATAGAAATACTAGTGTTTTTGAAAATAAAAATGCCTTTGCTTGGGTTTCCCAATTTTCCCTGTGAATGGCATGATGAATAAAAGCAATTGAAAGCCTTGCAGCAGCTCCAACTGCCTCCTATGTTCCATATAATATCAGCACATGTACCTGACCTGAAACACGGTGCCAGTCCGTCCACTGACCAGGCCATACATCCCAACAAGGGCCTGACCTCAAACGCTGTGCCTGTCTGAGATTAGTTCTAGTATTTCTAATTTCAGTTTCATGTATTTGTGCATCACTTCTTTCCAGAATATTCTTTTTCATGTTTTGCAACATTTAGAATGTAAGAACATAAAAAACTGATTTAAGATGTTTGGAGCTTGCATATTTCATATGCACAATAGTTTTCATGACCTTTATAATATGGGCCATTTTCACTAAATCTTTCTTAGGTGCCAATATTAATGTTTCTAGTTCTATAGAAAACTGGTGGTAGTTGCACTCTAGTTCATCCTCTGTGTTCCCATAGTTTACTGAGGCACTGTGTAAATTACAAAGTCAACATAGGTTGATTTGGACTTGAGTAGCAGTTTTCTTATTTGTGAGACCTCTTCAAATTTCTTTATCATCAGCTGAAGTGCATAAGTATTCAGTACAGTTAATAGCTTCTGGGTATTTACAAGGGCCTGGGTATTTACTGTGCTTGTCTGCCAAGGCCTTTAGTCCCTACGAGGGCTTGACCTCTATCCTCGAATGCTGTGCCTGTCCGTTCAGGTTTTACGTCCCTATGAGGGTTTGACCTCTATCCTCGAATGCTGTGCCTGTCCGTTCAATCCTTATGTCCAGGAAAAGGCTTGACCTCTAATGCTGTGCCTGTCCATCCAGGCCTTAAGTCCCTACAAGGGCTTGACCTCTATCCTTGAATGCTGTGCCTGTCCATCCAGACCTTATGTCCCTTCAAGGGCTTGACCTCTAATGCTGTGCCTGTCCATCCTGGCCTTATGTCCCTAAAAGGGCTTGATCTCTAATGCTGTGCCTGTCCATCCAGACCTTATGTCCATACAAGGGCTTGACCTCTATCCTCTAACACTGTGCCTGTCCATCCAGGCCTTACATCCATACAAGGACTTGATCTCTAATGCTGTGCCTGTCTGTCCAGGCCTTATGTCCTTACAAGGGCTTGACCTTTAATGCTGTGCCTGTCCATCCAGGTTTACATCCCTACAAGGGTTTGACCTCTAATATTCTGCATGTCTGTTCAGGCTTTATGTCACTATGAGGGCCTGACCTCTAATGCTGTGCCTGTCCAGCCAGGCCTTAAGTCCCTATGAGGGCTTGATCTCTATCTTTGAATGCTGTGCATGCCCATCCATGCCTTATGTCCCTATAAGGGTTTGACCTCTATCCTCTAATGCTGTGCCTGTCCGTCCATGCCTTATTTCCCTAAAAGGGCATGACCTCTAATGCTGTGCCTGTCCATCCAGACCTTATGTCCATACAAGGGCTTGACCTCTATCCTCTAACACTGTGCCTGTCCATCCAGGCCTTACATCCATACAAAGGCTTGATGTCTAATGCTGTGCCTGTCTGCCCAGGCCTTATGTCCTTACAAGGGCTTGACCTCTAATGCTGAGCCTGTCCATCCAGGCCTTATGTCGCTACATGGGCTTGACCTCTAATGCTGTCCCTGTCCATCCAGATTTACGTCCCTACAAGGGCTTGACCTCTAATGCTCTGCATGTCCGTCCAGGCTTTATGTCACTATGAGGGCCTGACCTCTAATGTTGTGCCTGTCCAGCCAGGCATTAAGTCCCTACGAGGGCTTGATCTCTATCCTCTAATGCTGTGCCTGTTCGTTCAGGCCTTACGACCATACAAGGGCGTGATCTCTAATGTTGTGCCTGTCCATCCAGGCCTTATGTCCCTATAATGCTGTGTCTGTCCGTCCAGGCCTTACGTCCCTACAAGGGCCTGTCTGTCCAGCTTGGAGCTTGGATATTTCATATACTCAATAGTTTTCATGACCTTCATAATACGTGCCATTTTCCCTATATGTTTCTTAGGTGCCAACATTAATGTTTCTAGCACTATAGAAAACTGGTGGTAGTTGCACTCTAGTTCATCCTCTTTTTTCCCATAGTTTTACGGAGGCACTGTGTAAACTACAAAGTCAACATATTCCAGATTTGGACTTGAATAGCAGTTTTCTTATTTCTGAGAGCTCTTCAAGTTCCTTTGTCATCAGCTGAAGTGCATAAGTACAGTTAATAGCTTCTGGGTATTCACTAGACACCAATGGAACCACCACACTCTAGGGGCCAACCCATTTCAGGGAGCCCTTTCCTGCACAAAGGAACGGGAACTCTCCCTGGGTGTAGCCAGTCTATCTCTTAGCACCCGTTGACCCATGTTGGATCACTGTTCACATGGAAACCTCCTTCATGTCGATTCACCATGATTTGAAGGCTCATGATCCACTCTAGTGGCCAACTTATTCCAGGGAGACATTTCCTGCACAAAGGAAAGGGAACTCTACCCGGGTGCAGCCAGCCTATCTCTTAACACCCGCTGACCCATGTTGAACCACTGTTCACATGGAAACCTCCTCTGCCTTTGCCTTGAATGTTCTCGTTTGTATATCTGCTACATCCACCAGATTTTAAAAGACCAGTGAGAGCTCACTAGATGCCAATAGAAGCACCCCCACTCTAGTGGCAAACCCATTCTAGGGAGCCCTTTCCTGCGCAAAGGAAAGGGAACTCGCCCTGGGCAAGCCTGTCTTGCCCCTATCAAAACCACAGGGACCAGATTACCTCCACTCTGCCAGACTGTCTTGCCCCTATCAACTTTCTGCCACTCTGCCTTGCTGCCTTACACACCAGATGACTCACTCAACTCTTTGTGGTGTTTTTACCACTGTCATGGTTCCTCAATGTGTTGGTGCTAGTCTTTCTGGCTATGTTCCCCCTTCATTGTGCTGAAGGATGTTGATGCCACTTGTCTTGCCACTTTGCCTGTCATGCTGCCTTCGAGAGTTCATGAATCTGTTATTGGTGCTCTCTTTTGAAGCTGTGGTGTGTTTTTGACATTCTCGCTGCTGCTTTGCACCTCGGTTAAAGCACTCTTGCCACTCCTGGTACCCCTTTGCCCCTTTAAGGTGCCTTAGGCTATTCATGCCACTTTGGTGCTACTTTGCCACAGTCTAAGTACCTTGGAGCTCTTTTCTCGTTCTGATGATTGCTCCCCAGAAGTTTCAACAGAATTGATAAGAAAACTCCAATTCTGCAGTCAAAAATAGGCTGCAAATACTTCCCCCATTGACTTTAATGGGAAAATGGACAACACATACAACTAATCAACGAATTGATTTCCCCCTCTATGAAATGAATGCAATGAATTTGGGTCCCAGCAAAATGAAAACTGAATCAAAATGACTTTTTTCCTTCTGCACATCCCTACTGCTTCACAGGGATTAAGACCAAGGATAAATTAATATTCATTCATATCGTTGATGATTCTGTGTTGGTGGTGGATTAGCAGCTGCATCCATGGCATCAGAGACTGGCTGATTTGGTCCAGGTCTTTCCCACATTGCTATTTTTGTGGAGAAAGAACAGGCCTGATCCTATAGTCCCATAGAGGAATAATCTCTGGTATAGCAAGGGACTTTTTACCCAGTCCTTGGGACATATCTAGGTATTCAGATTGTCAAGAAATCCAAAATGAATGTGTATGAGTGAAATTATCATGCACTGCTTGCTTGTATGCTAGTCGATGACATGCCTTATCTTTGTGTATATCCAGAAAACTTAACTGTATGTGTGTGTCAGTAGGACTGAGTTAAGAATCCCAGATATAAATAAACCATCTCTGCACTAAAAAGTAGAAATATTACATATATACAACATCAATAAAAAGAAGTTGAGTCTGAGAGTTACACATGTATACAAGTAACAATGAATGTGTCATTTTCCTATATATTATAACTGAGTTGATGTGTAACATTTACATGTGTAACAACCAACCCTGTAGATTTGGAGATATGTGTAGTTTACGTGTGTGTGTGCATATGTATAAAGCGTAGCCATCCAGTGCATAACTTCCTACTTACACTATGTCCCAGAGAAGTGGACTTCTTGAAAGAAGCCCAACTTCCTACCCAGGGAGGTAGATCTTCTTGTCTATCAGGTCATGAAGGTCCATCATCTCCTATATGGCTCCAGTCCAGGAGAGTGGAGTCCTATAAGAAAGAGCAGATCTGAGAAAAGATCTGCTGCAGGATAAATGCAGTATTTAAAAACAACCACAGTGTTAAGTGGCTCAACCTGCGATGATTTGTGAAAATGAAAAGGAAGCAGGCCAGGATGCTAGCAGAGGGGCCTGATAGCCAGGTCAGCTTCTTCACAGCAGAGTGGTTGGTGCGAGCATCATATCGAAAGCTGCTGTTGGTCACTTCCCAAACTGAATGTCAGCAATCTGATCATTGTATATAGTAAAATCTGAAAAAGTGTGTTTATAGAATCATGTATTATATGTATTGTTCCTTTATGAGATACACTTGGTCCTTGTCCTGTGAAGGTCCAGTGCATTTGTGTGAACAGGAAAGGACTACAAGCACCTTAGGTCTCCTGACATCCCTGAGTTTCTTGACAGGCTAAAAAGCAGAGTATTGTATTAACTGAGACTTTTCCAGCACCATTGTCAAACTCTCCAAAAAAGCACTGCACAATGGTGACCTGGGAGAAACAATAATGACACATGGTTTGGTATAGAATGTCTAACTAGGAATCTTTTCTGTATCATGTAGCCACTGTATCAACATGCACACAGAAACAGCTTGAACCCACGTTCCTATCACCTCCAGACTTGCAACACATGCAGTGGTCTTAGAGACAGATATTTGCACCCTGGCCTCCTGCCCTACTAGATGATATTTAGCTGCATTATTATTCTCCTGTGTCATGTTTACTATGCTTACTGTCTAGGGCATCTTGAAGATGATCAAGTTCAGACGTTGGTGACTGTTCCCTAGTAGAATGCCCTACCCATTGCACCTCCCTTTATACTACTGCTCTGGCTTGTTGGACCCTCTTTTTCTCAGCATTGTTATCAACTTCCCTAAAGTTATTATCTATAAAGCTTCTCTTCTCCTCTCTTCTGAACTTCCTTTGTAAAGATACCATCCCTATGCTGGCACTCATGGAACACATATCTCCAATGAATGAGTTTAAGCATTTTCATTGCTATGGGCCACTATACTAACAGCTGACAGACTGCACCTGATGAAATCATTATACTACTGAGGATACTCAGACCAGCTAAAGTCACATACAAGATGCTAGTAAGGGGCCAAGAACTCATGGGAGGGTATACAGTTGAACAATTCTTTATATATAGAAATAGTATGCTTAGAACAACATTTGGAACACAAATCTGATAGCCGAGCATTCGAGAGTGGTGCTATAAAATGGTTGGCAACCCTTTTGAAGAGCTACAGAATTTAGTAAATCCTCTTTCAGACTTAATAAGCTGTGCTTAACAAGTGTTTCATGGGTATATGTCTGTAATAAATGCATACTTTCCCTACAGTTAGTGGTGTAATAAGAGGGTGTATATTAGGGATCAAATAGCTGTACTGTTAGGCAGAAATGAAGGTCCACTAACTGGAAAGAGATATATCCACATAGCATGATTATTGATAGGATGTACACATTTCAATTTTTCAGGGGAGCAGTCTGATGATGATTCAGATGGTACAAAACCTAGGGCAAGGCGCTACTTATGGGTGCTGTCGATAGCCCTGAGGACACAAAGACAGAAGAGGGAGCTGCAGAGGAGTAGTGGCAGACCAGAAGGCAAGAAGAGAAGGAAGAGGCCCAGCTTTTGGTTAATTCTTTCCAGGACAGTGAATTGCATGCAGCTTGCTGGTGGCTAGCAAGAAGGCAGCTCTTCAGAGGAGGAGATTGTGTCACTTCAAGAAGAGGAGATACAAATCACACCTGTGAAGAGGAGCATAATGACCATTAAAAACCAAGTAATGGAGGAGATTGCAGGACTCCACATAAGGTTCAGGCCCTGTGAGATATAATGAGGGAGGAGATGCAGGGTTTCTAGGAAGTGGTGAGGGAGAAAATGTGGGACATCCACCAGGTTATTCATTATTAGACTGCAGTATGAAGGGAGATGCTGCAGATAATGCCCCCCGGTAGCTGCTGCCACCACCACCAGCAGCTTCCTACTATGGAATGTCCCACTAGATGCAGCTACCATCACTGTAGGCTGCACTAACAGGCTGGATGGAACCTTTCCATGTGGGAGCTCCACCTGTACCCTACATGCTACCAACTCCTCTTATAGGACCACCAACAGCATCTCCAGCCATGCAGCCTCACTCCACTGCCACCAACTCTGAGAGATGTGACTACCTCTCCCAGGGAATAGAAGGTAGACGAGGAAATACTCACCATACCTGTCAGCCTTTCTTCCCAGAAGATTAAGAGAAATGCAGACCTCTCCAGCAGCTCAGAGGTGTCACATATACCAGGTCCCATGCCATCTAAGAGCAGTGTTAGCTGTGACCACACACCATTTTGAAATGTGAGAAATGGAATACATATGGCTCCATAGTTTCTCCAACTGAATTAAAGGGAAGCCACAGGTCCTAGTAAAACTACATTTATTATAGTAGTCATCACATAGAGAACCTAATGTATATAAAATCACATTCATTTTCAAAAATTTCTTTCTATCAGAGTTTTACTATCCTATATAGCCTGTCATTGAATTTGGAAATTTATCTCATATAATTATTCCTGACTCCGCTTTTCTTCTTCTTTCTCCTCGTCATCTGGATTTTTTTCCAGTCCCTCTGGAGGAGGCAGGTATGTATTTTTTTTTCCAGGTTATGAAGTATGCAGTAGGCTAGAAAGATCTCACAGACCTTATGGGGGTTGTAGAGAAGGCATCCTCCAGATCTGTCTGGGCAGCAGAAATGTGTTTGAGTAAGCCAAAGGTTCTCTCTATAATTGATGTGGTCTGCCAATGAACTCTGTTGTAACAAACTTTCACAGTGGTCTGTGGGTTAGCCATTGGGACCACGAGTCAGGTTTTGAGTAGATATACTCTATCACCTGTAGGGAAGAAGGCAGAGAAGATCATTGAGCTGTCCTCCTGGCCCTTAGCTGTCAGTCCACCTAGAGATGAGGAAGAACTAAGAAGAGATTAATTGGTATGTGGTGGTAGTGATAAGTGCATTCTAACCAGGATTCCTGCATCCAGTGAAGTGTCTTTCCTTGAAGCAATCATGAATACATGACTGCGAGAGGATTGTGAGTGGATCCTGGAAACCTGAGCATGATGTCCAGGACATCGCAAATCATAGGAGTGGAAGCCTTTGAAGTTGTATAGGTGGTCTCATCTCCCCTGGGTGTCCTTATAGGGAAATGAGTGCAATCAATAACCCCAAAGACAGAGAAGTGTGTTATTTGAGGGAGATCTGCTATGATTTGTTGTTCTTGTCATCTGCTTTGAGGGAAGGATATATATGTTGTGTTTTCCTGAGCAAAGTAGCCAGGTCCTGATACTATACACCTAGAGGTGGCAGACTGGCTTATTCCAGCCATGACCCCTAGAGGTGTCTGGAAGTTGCTGGTGACAAAAAATGCCAGGGCGGTAGTGACCTTGTTGTGTACTAGCAAGGCATGGTCCCCTTTGGGTGGTAGGTCACAGGTCTTTTTCTGACATAGGTACAGTATGGTTTCCTTGTCAAACCTGAACCTCCATATGACTTCCTCCATAAAAAGATCCAAAAACTGTATCTCAGTCCTGTAGAATCTCTGTAAGGGGTACCTCCTCCTCCACCTCCTCTGCTCTCTCTCCCTCCCTAGTCAGTCGTATAGACCTGACCTGAGTACCCATAGGGCCATTAGAGCCATATTGAAAAATGAATCTCCACCACCAACTCACACCCCCCAGTTTGTTCCACTAAACCACACTCCCACCCTTTTTATAGCCATTTATGTCCCTTTTTATAGCCATTTATGTTCTTCTAAACCCTAGTATTAATTAACCTGTATGACCCAGTTATCAACCAGTATGGTCCAGTCTATCCCAGGTACTTCACTTCACCCCAACCCCTTATGGCTCAGACTGACCCTGTAACCCCTTTGTGTAACCTGGGTTTGCTAGTGTCCCTTTGTAGGTTCCAGTCCATCCCTGTTACTCTCCCTCCCACCCCCTGGCCTACTCCTGTGGCCATGAACCTAGAGAAGCCAGCCCACCAAAAGTCAAGTCACTGTTCCTCAGAGCAGATGCACTTGTATGCATAAATGAGCAGTAGTAAATGTACATGCATATTTGCATTGATGTTTGTGCATATGTGGTCCTTTTTTCAAATAGGGATTACGTGTGATCAGGCTACATACATGAATTTAATAGCCTTTTTTACACGAGTAATTCTTTGAAAATTATCCTTACTTAGCACAGAGACACAATTACATCTTCCTATTCAATGATACAGCACAGCAATAACTCTGCAACATTGAACAGACAAAAAATTGACCTACACTGATACTGAGTGACAAGGAGAAAGAACAGCCTTTCTTACTTTTAAATTAATCTTCTCTTTTTAAATTTTTTTTTCTATTTTTTCTTTGGCTCAGAGAGCTTTAGAAATGCAATCTCTTTCTGAGATCCAGCACAGAAATGAGTTGAGAAATGGAGACTGTTCAAAGGTTGTTTCAGTTTCAGGTTGAAAATAAAATGAGGAATTTATTGTTAATCCATGCATGTGCCAGCTAGGATAGGTTGGCTAGTCAAATGCCTGATCATGATTGGCCCTGCTCCTTCCTGTCCCTGAAAATGTCCTGTTTTGTTTCAGGATGCTAATTCCTTTCATTCTAATGCACTTTCATAGTGCTTAAACCAGAGATGCACATTTCCGAAGCTGTCAGAGAAGATCAGACTTCCCACAAATAAATGAGTAGCGGAAACTCTAACACTAGGAAAACAGATGAAATTACAACTATAGCAGCAAAATATCCTGCTACAAGGAAGGAAATGTAATCTATGGGCAATATATACCAGCACTAGAATCTGGGAATTGTTCTTACTTGCTATTGCTCTTTTGCTACTCTCTAATTTAATTGTCTTTTACTGTTCCCTTTTAACTGCTTTATATAATATTATTTTTACATGTACAAATTTCCATGTCAGAAAACGTACGTGATCCTGCTCTGTCCATTCTAGCTCAACCCTCCCTTCTTCCCTCATGCCCCTCCTCTCTCCAGCCTCATGCCTCTCACAGTGGAAGGTAGGGGTTGGGGTAGGAAGCAGAGGGCTGTTTTTTTGTTGCCAAAATTTGGGGCACTGGTCAATATAGCTTTTAGACAGAGGTGTGTGTGTGTGTGTGTGTGTGTTTGAGTGTGATCTCAGCATAGCAAATTTCCTGGTGCTTCTCTCAAAATTACTGTACTCTAGTTAATTGTCTATCCTACCTAAAGGAAGAGGGAACAGAATACCCTAAAGTGACTGGTTTTCAATATCTTGAATGAATACATAACTCTGGAAGAAGACAGGCAAGCAGCACAATTAAAACTCAGTGCACTGGCGTTTTGGATTCAGGCAATATAGACCAGCCAGGTAGGGCCTGGACCAAATTAATAAAGTATAGATGGAGCTCAAAAGATTTTTTTCACCTCTTTTATGTCATTTCAAACTACTGAGGCTGTAGTAGGTGGAATATCACAGCCAATATTGTCTAGACATCTTAACTAAGTTCTGCATGCCCTGAAAAAACATGCTAGGAATTGCAAACAATTTCCTAGCAAGAAGACAACAGAGCAGGAAAGCCTTCTATAACACTGCAGAACTAACCAATGAGTGGATGAAATGAAGGGTATGGAAATAGGAAGCATTATAACGTACTTACTATACAGGCTATTTGTGATGCCAGCAATAGCATTTTAAACAGGCTTTTGATACTGAATATTTATTAGTTTGTCTGACAGCAGGACTGTATATGATTCTGGCCTATTATTTGGTATTTTTAATCTTTTTCAGACATACATAATGGCTGTCATCCAGTCAAAACTCTCTAGACTTATCTTTGGCTATTTTATGTATCAATCAGTACTCCACCCGATATCTGTGCCTTGTGAAGTAGACTATTTTTCCGGTTGCTAGTTTTGTTTGTTTTGACATATTTCTTGATGTTTTATTGATTCTGCATTTTATGTGATCCTCCTAAAGCACAAATCTTTTAAAATACACAAATAAATTTAAATATTAAATGTGATAGCCAGGTTTATAAGATCAAAATATGATTCCTATATCTTGCATCACTTAGAAGTCTTTCGATCTCTAGGCAGTTATGTCTGTAAATGGTTGATTGCTGGGTAAGTGAAAATTTGATGGAACATACAAAAAGGTTACTGCGATCAGTTACTACTTTCAGAAAGGTGTCACACAGGGTGTTTGAAGTGTAACAGCTGCTTGTTATTGTGGATACTATGTGTGACCAACTGCTGCCTTCCTGTCTCATCTGCAAAAGCATTCATGCATGCCATGTGAGAAAAATACACAGGTGCTCAGATTATAAATCCTGAGGATCGAGTCTCTGAAAACAAGGGTTATTTATGTTTTCAATATTTATATAATGCCTATCACAATTTCTAGGCAGTTTCCGTGTTTACATCCATAAAATCAGTAAAAAAAACAAAACACATTAACACATAAAAATTAAAATAAATCAATATTGTTGCTGTCAGGATCCTTCCTTGTTGAGTTTTCTCTTTAATGTCTGTATTTTTTATTTAGGATAATGAACGGTATGTGATATCAGTGAGAGGCAATGCCATTCATGAAGAAGACGTCAGATTTTTTTTTTCTGTGTAAATTATATGAAAGCATCTACAACATTGGATACTTATGCCAAACTGTGGCTGGTGAAAAAAAACACTTGACTCAGCATCTTGTCCTCCTGCTGCTCAGTGACAAAGAGCACTGCCTTAAGGAGGCACTGGCCTGTCCTATCTCTGCCCTATCCCTTCACAAAATGCTGCCCTCTGCAAGAGTGCCCCCACTTCCAGCAGGTGTGAAATGACAGGACGGTGGAGGAGCTCCAGGACTATCACAGGAAGGAGGTGCATTTCCATAGCTTGTATATCACCGTCTCTCAGCGCTTCCTTAAGAATCTGCTTTTAGTATCATATAGAGGAGGAAGGAGAGCGGTCAGGCTGAGAGAAAAAAAAATAAAGAGAATTAAGCAAGAAACTAAATCCTAGGAGTTGTCCCAGCCTGAGAAATAAATATATAGAGAGAAGACAAGCGATAGGAGAGAGATATGGGGAGTGAGAAAGCGAGAACTGCGAGATACATAGAGGTAGAACAAGGAGTGTGTGTTAGTATGTGTTTTTTGTGTGTGTGCCTGCCTTGTTCTTTGATTCGCCAACCTAGGCAGTCATCAAGGGCACCAATATTTATTGTAGCAGAAAAAAACCCCAGAAAGCTCCAGATGACTCTTATCAGTGTATGAGGCACAACACTAAAAGAAGGAAATGCATGCTGGGTAGATTCGGAAGGTGGAGGCAGAAAGGAAGCAGGATGGGGGCGGAAATTGTAGAGTGAGAGTGCTGGGCAGGTTAGGGTGAAGTAGACAGGAAAAGAGGATTCTCAGCAGGGAAGAGGTGGAGAGAGAGAGAGAGAGAAAGAGAATGCTAGGCACTATATAAAAAGGGGGAAAGGACTGAATGATACTGGTATGCTGAGCAGGGAGTGAATGAGAGAAAAAGGGGGATGCTGGGGGAAAGACAAGAAGAGAGATGCTGACAGGGCGATAGAGAAAAGGGATGCTGGGCACTGTGGACAAGAAAGGGGATGCAAGAATTGGTAGTGGGTGAGAGGAGAGTGAGAGGGGGACGCTGTACCAGAGCTGTCACTCTTAGGCAGATGAGTAAGGGGGGAGGGGGGTCACCAGTATGCCAGTTTGCCAAGGTTACCTAATACCCTTGGCCCCAGCTGTGTGTGGACGGGTGAGAGAGAGATTGTGAGAGAGTTGTGCGTGAGAGACCCCGTAGCTACCTACTCCTCTCCTCCACCCACTTTGTTGCTGCAACACTCCAATAATTTCCAAGTTGATGTTGTGGGGAGTTTGGCTCTCTACCTGTCAATGTTGCTAACTCTTGCTATGTATGATATATTTCTATCAACTCACATACATTATAATAACCTCTGTGTTCTCAGCAAATTTTACTTTGTTCACAAAGGGGCAGATTTTTATAACCTGCGCTCGGCGCGCACAACTGTACGCCCGATTTTATAACATGTGCGCGCAGGTTATAAAATCCGGGGTCGGCGCACACAAGGAGGTGCACACTTGTACACCTTGCACGCGCCGAGCCCTAGGGGAGCCCCGATGGCCTTCCCCATTCCCTCCGAGGCCGCTCCGAAATTGGAGTGGCCTCGGAGGGAACTTTCCTTCTGCTCCCCCCCCCCCACCTTCCCCTATCTAACCCACCACCCAGCCCTACCTAAATCCCCCCTCCTCTGGCAGGCGTAACTTGCGCGTGCCAGCCGGCTGCCGGTGCGCCATCCCCCGGCACAGCCGCTGTGCCGGAGGACTCGGGACCGCCCCCGGACTGCCACCCCCACCCCTGTCCTTGTCCCTTCCCGCCCCTTTTTCAAAGCACATACGCACGTCCCAGGGCTCGGCGCGCGCAGGAGCAGGTTTTTGGGGTTACGCGTATAACCCTTTGAAAATCTGCTCCAAAGCATTTGGCAATGCCTAATGTGTGAAATTAGAGTCAGATCCTTTATAATGATTGTTTTGGACGTCGTGTTATGAAGTCATAGTAAATAACAATATGAAGGAATACTATCAATTATAGCTGCTAGGACTTGCACTGCACATTGTTTACTGAAAATAATCTTCTCATTGACTTGCAGTTTGTTTCTACAGCAAATTGTTGCAATCCAGGTGACAGACATGTTCAGCATTAGCAAACATTGCCTGGGTGAGTGTGAGTACTCTTTGCCTTATTAAAAGGAGAAAGACATTCTGTGCATCTCACAGACTCTGCACTAGCTGGTTTCTGCCCTTTGAGGGTATGCAGAAAACAGTGTTGATTTTCTGACAGATGTCACCAAGTCGCCAACCTGGAGTCATTTGAAACTGCAGCAAATTGTTTCTTCTTCCTCACTGCAACCATAGTAAAAAGTGAAAACCACTGCTGGTCCCAAACCGGTACCTTTCTTTTTTCCTTTTAGAAAATCACCACTGGAAGCAACCCCTGCAGGGAACATATCAGTCTTGATATTTCCTCTGAAAGAGTCAAAGGATTCTGCCCTAGAGCATTATAGGATATGAGCGTAATTCAGCAGTGCTCTGGCTTATCTGAAGACTTAAGGGCCGATTTTCAAACCCCCCACGCGCACACAAGGATACGCTGGTTTTGTAACATGCACGCGTATAAAATTCTATACCCGTACGCATATGCGCACCAGATTTTAACATCTCCGCAGCTGGCCCACGACTCATGTGTGCAAGGGAGGGGAATTTTCTAAAGTATGCATGGCGACGCGATCGGGCCTTTGCCCAGTTCCCTACCAGTCTGCTTCACTTAAGGAGCAAACTGGGAGGGAACTTTCCTATAATCCTACCTACCCTTCCTCCCTTTTCCCCTCTCTTCCTCGACCCCTAAACTAAATATAACTATCCCCTATTTTTTTGTTTTCATACTTACCTGCCCCTCCTTTGCACCTTTTAGTTGGCCCGACACTTCGGCACGTATCGAGGGTTACATGCATGGCCGGGCTTTTCGAAAATGTACGCGTTGCACGCAGGGCCCAACCACACACTTAATTCCCAAATTTTTCATGCGCGGGCCCTTTAAAATCTACGTATTAAGATACTATCGTGGCTACTTTTGAAGTGAACTCAGCAAACAAATTTGTCCGGTTCAGAAGTGACCTGTAATAAACATCAGGTAGGAAGTCAAATGCCCTGGAGCCCAGTGTATATATTCATTTGGGAAAGGAGTGAAGACTTCAGTTATTTCAGTGGTGGGTAGAAAACAATATCCCACTGGAAGTAACAGATTGAGTAGGAAGCTAATGGAGATTATGTTGGAGAAAGGGAAGGACTTTCTTATTCAAGAAGTATCTTCATTGTATTTGTGAGAGACTCTATAGGAAACTCCCTCAGACTACCTTAATGGACTAGCTACGACTATCTGGTCCAGTCCTTCTTAAGTCCTAACGCAGCAAGGGATTCTGGGCCCAGGGAGGATTCCTTCAGCCTAGCATAAGGCAGGCCCAGAAGGGTGATATAAGCCCTGGGGAGTAGGCAGGAAGCCACCCTATGAGAAAATCTGCTATGTGTGATGTCTTCGTGCTACCTGAACTTTAAGGTGACATACATAATTTGTTTGTTTTGTTTTGTATTTTATTTTTCCACTGTAAATAAATTGCATAAAAGGAAAACAGTCAGAGCCTGCTTCCTTATTCTTTCTGGCTGTTTCCCAAGCTGCTATTGCCAAGTTACAACATATAGTGGCAGCAGTATGATATCCTGCATAAATGGCAAGCACAAACAGGAGCCCAAAACCACAGCAGAAGAAAAAAAAAACCCCTATGGAGTTTATTTTTCTCTTTTTCCTGAGGCCTTCCAGTTCCACTTGCCAGCTGAAGCTACAACAGGCCAAAGGGATAGCCCGTCTGTGTAGTCAGGGATAAATCTGTGAGGCAGGGCTGGACAGGCCAGCAAGTTCTGTTTTTTTTTTCCCTCTCCTTCCTCAGAGAGATACCCAGTTTGGAGACAGCTTGGAAAGCAGGGAAGATGGAACAAGTAATTCAGATTCTTGCCACAGGGTAGCAGCAATTACAGACTGCCCTATAAAATCAAATTGCCAGCAGCAGGCACTGCAAGAACAACTGCAGCTAAACACAGTGGGGCAGATTTTAAAAGCCTTGCTCGCGTAAATCCGCCCGGATTTACGCAAGCAGGGCCTTGCGCGCCAGCGCGCCTATTTTCCATAGGCCTGCCGGTGTGCGCAGAGCCCCGGGACTCGTGTAAGTCCCGGGGTTTTTTGTCGGGGGCATGTCGGGGGCGTGTCGGGGGCGGAGCCGATCGATGCGGCGTTTTGGGGGCGGGATGCAGCGTTTTGGGGGCGGGCCCGGGGGCATGGTTTCGGCCCGGGGTGGTCCGGGGGCGTGGCCGCGCCCTCCGGAACCTCCCCCGGGTTGCGTCTCGGTGCGCCAGCGGCCCGCTGGCGTGCGTGGATTTACGTCTCCCTCCGGGAGGCGTAAATCCATGTACAAAGGTGGGGGGGGTTTAGATAGGGCCGGGGAGGTGGGTTAGGTAGAGGAAGGGAGGGGAAGGTGAGGGGAGGGCGAAAGAGAGTTCCCTCCGAGGCCGCTCCAATTTTGGAGTGGCCTCGGAGGGAACTGGTTCGCCAACAAAAGTACGCGAACGCGCATTTTTTAAAAATCTACCCCAGTGTTAACTCAGGTAGCACAGGCTGTGCATGTTGATGCAACCAGGCCACCTTCCTTGTTGCCCTGAGAGAAATCCATTATTATTTCCTGAAAATCATTGAATGGACAGCTCAATTGGCAAGCTGTATTGCACGACCTACATAGGGAATCTACTCACTGGGAGTAGTCAAGAGGATTGCAAACATCCAGTCCAGAAGGGCAGGCCACATATCATGAAGTCAAGGTCACTATCTTAGAGAGAGTGAGACTCACATCAAAAGCCTACCAACAGTAATAACAGCATGAGTTCTTCAACCAGAGGAAAACACATGGAGACCTTTCCACTGACTTAAAGATGTGGCTTGGAAGTAGCTGTGCCCAGAAGGGATGACTAAGGTGGAAGTAGCCAACGCGGTTTTGCTGGAACAATTCCTAGATGAACTAGAACACCCTATCTGGCATTGGGTATGCAGACAAGCAAATCTTACTCTAGGAACTCTAAGAACATAAGAACATCCCATACTGAGTCAGACCAAGGGTCCATCAAGCCCAGCATCCTATTTCCAACAGTGGCCAATCCAGGCCATAAGAACCTGGCAAGTACCCAAAAAACTAAGTCTATTTCATGCTACTGTTGCTAGTAATAGCAGTGGCTATTTTCTAAGTCAACTTAATTAATAGCAGATAATGGACTTCTCCTTCAAGAACTTATCCAATCCTTTTTTAAACACAGCTACACTAAGGGGCGGATTTTCAGAGCCCTGCTCGCGTAAATCCGCCCAAAACCGGGCGGATTTACGCGAGCAGGGCCCTGCACGCCGGTAAGCCTATTTTGATATTTAGAACACTTTCCACTATTTTTCCTGGCACTGAAGTCAGGATAATTGGTCTGTAGTTTCCCGGATCACTTCTGGAGCCCTTTTGAATATTGGGGTTACATTAGCCTCCCTCCAGTCTTCAGGTACAGTGGATGTTTTTAATGATAGGTTATGAGTTTTTACTAATAGGTCTTAAATTTCATTTTTGAGTTCCTTAAGAACCCTGGGGTGTATACCATCTGGTCCAGGTATTTACTACTCTTCAGTTTTTCAATCAGGCCTACCACATCTTCTAGGCTCACTGTGATTTGGTTCAGTCCATCTGAGTCATTACCCATGAAAACCGTCTCCGATATGGGTATCTCCCCAAAATCCTTTTCCGTAAACACTGAAGAAAAAAAATCATTTAATCTTTCCACAGTGGCCTTATCTTCTCTAATTGCCCCTTTAACCCCTCAATCATCTAACGGTCCAACTGACTCCCTCATAGGCTTTCTGCTTTGGATATATTTTTAAAAGTTTTTACTGTGAGTTTTTGCCTCTACGGCCAACTTCTTTTCAAATTCTCTCTTAGCCTGTCTTATCAATGTCTTACATTTAACTTGCCAACGCTTATGTATTATCCAGTTTTCTTTTGTTGGATCCTTCTTCCAATTTTTGAATGAAGATCTTTTGGCTAAAAATAGAAACATAGAAACATAGAAACATAGAAATGACGGCAGAAGAAGACCAAATGGCCCATCCAGTCTGCCCAGCAAGCTTCACATATTTTTTCTCTCATACTTATCTGTTTTTCTTAGCTCTTGGTTCTATTTCCCTTCCACCCTCACCTTTAATGTAGAGAGCAGTGATGGAGCTGCATCCAAGTGAAATATCTAGCTTGATTAGTTAGGGGTAGTAGCTGCCGCAATAAGCAAGCTACACCCATGCTTATTTGTTTTACCCAGACTATGTTATACAGCCCTTATTGGTTGTTTTTCTTCTCCCCTGCCATTGAAGCAGGGAGCTATGCTGGATATGCGTGAAGTATCAGTCTTCTCCCATGCTGTTGAAGCAGAGAGCCATGCTGGATGTGCATCGAAAGTGAAGTATCAGGCACATTTGGTTTGGGGTAGTAACCGCTGTAACAAGCCAGCTACTCCCCGCTTTGTGAGTGCGAACCCACGTTGGAAATGGTGGAGCCTTATTATCAAATTTAGGCCATCTCTGAATCACCAAGAGTTCAGGGAAGACCACGTGACCCAGGTAGAAGATGCCAAAGTCCTAAGGTCAGGAAACTCTGACAGCTAGTAGAGCCACATAACCTGGACTTTTCACCTCAATTAAAAAAACTATGGGCCCACCATATTTCTGTTCTGGACAGAGAGGCAATTTTATACAGGACTCTCCCCATAGGGAAGATGAAGCAATGGACATTAATGCTGACCTCACACTTTTTTAATTTTCAGGATGTCCCCAGCCAGGGAGTTTCTACCTTTTTGGTTGCGATTGAATTAGATGTCTTTACAACTGGGGCATTAGCAGACTTGGTGAGTGTAAAAACACTTATTTGAAAAGAACTCGTGAAGCTGGTCCAGATTGACTAAAACAGAGTCATGATCCTAACATGCATCCACAGGGACCAATGGCAGTATCCAACAAGCCAGGTACAATTGAAGACCCCGGTCAGCCAAGATGAAATAGAGATGGGAGTTCTTCTTTGGCCACCTTACCCCATGGTGATAGGACAGGACTTTCCAAACTTTGAGACCCTGTGGAACCAGCTGATAACAGGTTCATGCAGCCATAAAAATGAAGAATTGGTATCTTTCCCTTAGAAGATCCAGACCTGTATTGTAAAGACTCTAAGACTTCTAAATACTGGACACCACAGTCATTCCAAATAAGGCAATTGTTGAAATTGCCTAATTCGGGAAAAATGATTGCACATCCCTAACTGTTACTACCTCTGCAGCAAATTCCATCACGAAACTGGTGACAGGGCCAACATAAAAAAAGCTGTTGTACTTGAATTTTTGAGACTACATAGGTTCCATTTTCAGATGTGACATATGAAAAAGGGCCCTAAATAATATTGGTACTCATTTACTATATTTTCCATTTGATCAAGAAGAGGCCTCACAACCTATAAAGATTCAAGTATTCTTCAGGACCAACATAGCTACTAGAACTCTGCACTGCTCTATAAATTAATAACCCAAATTCTAGACCTGTTAAACATTAACTGAGAATATGATTCATAGAACTATCAACTGAAAATTGGCCCATATGATCACCCGTTCAGTTTCTTGACTGGGTCTTCAGCACATCAGGTCGACCAGGTCTAGAGATGCTTTGGAGAGAGTCATGGACTTAGAGCAACAGCTAGTGTCTGATTTAGAACCCATGATACAGATTTCTGGAAGGAGCCTTGATGCATGGCTTCCAGCTTCAGGAACAGTATTGCAGTGACTAGTAGAGATGTGAATCGTGTCCTCGATCATCTTAACGATCAATTTCGGCTGGGAGGGGGAGGGAATCGTATTGTTGCCGTTTGGGGGGGTAAAATATCGTGAAAAATCGAAAAATCGTAAAATCGCAAAACAGGCATATTAAAACCCCCTAAAACCCACCCCGACCCTTTAAATTAAATCCCCCACCCCCAATGACTTAAATAACCTGGGGGTCCAGCGGCGGTCCGGAACGGCAGCGGTCCGGAACGGGCTCCTGCTACTGAATCTTGTTGTCTTCAGCCGGCGCCATTTTCCAAAATGGCGCCGAAAAATGGCGGCGGCCATAGACGAACACGATTGGACGGCAGGAGGTCCTTCCGGACCCCCGCTGGACTTTTGGCAAGTCTTGTGGGGGTCAGGAGGCCCCCCCCCAAGCTGGCCAAAAGTTCCTGGAGGTCCAGCGGGGGTCAGGGAGCGATTTCCCGCCGCGAATAGTTTTCCGTACGGAAAATGGCGCTGGCAGGAGATCGACTGCAGGAGGTCGTTCAGCGAGGCGCCGGAACCCTCGCTGAATGACCTCCTGCAGTCGATCTCCTGCCGGCGCCATTTTCCGTACGGAAAACGATTCGCGGCGGGAAATCGCTCCCTGACCCCCGCTGGACCTCCAGGAACTTTTGGCCAGCTTGGGGGGGGCCTCCTGACCCCCACAAGACTTGCCAAAAGTCCAGCGGGGGTCCGGAAGGACCTCCTGCCGTCCAATCGTGTTCGTCTATGGCCGCTGCCATTTTTCGGCGCCATTTTGGAAAATGGCGCCGGCTGAAGACAACAAGATTCAGTAGCAGGAGCCCGTTCCGGACCGCTGCCGTTCCGGACCGCCGCTGGACCCCCAGGTTATTTAAGTCATTTGGGGGGGGTTCGGGAGGGTGGGGGATTTAATTTAAAGGGTCGGAGGTGGGTTTTAGGGGGTTTTAGTGTGCCGGCTCACGATTCTAATGATTTATAACGATAAATCATTAGAATCTCTATTGTATTGTGTTCCATAACGGTTTAAGACGATATTAAAATTATCGGACGATAATTTTAATCGTCCTAAAACGATTCACATCCCTAGTGACTAGACTAGAAACAGTGGGAGGGAGGGTTTATTAAAATAGGCTAAATATCCCCAGCTGGTTGCGAATGAAGGTTCATGATGCCAGAACCCCAGCACTGGTTCTAACTGAGATTAAAGAGAATGAGAAAAAATGAATTATCAGGCGAAAAAAAAAAAGCCCAGTCAACTCAACATGAATGAGCTGAAGTTTATGGTATTGGTAGGCTCATTATTTGCATAGAAACAAAATAGTTGTTGTTATAAGTCATGATTAAAATTCATACCAGAAAGAAAATGAACAATTCAGTGATTAATGAGTACCAAAATATGCAAAAAGAGGCTATACAACCTGTTAAGTGTTGTAACTGTGAATAATTTTACCATATAGTAGAATTTACTTCTTAATGCTATTCTGCGAAGTATGTAGAGGAAGACTGAGCACAGGAAGTATGTAGAGGAAGACTGAGCAGAGGAAGACTGAGCAAAGATATGGAAGCATCAGATAACAGGAAAAAAAAAATTTGCAAAAACAATAAAGCCATGTAATTATGATGTGTTGATAACATAGTTTCAATGTGTTAATTATTTATGCATAATATGTATGTTGTGCTGAACAAAACAGTAAGCATTGTCAGTTGGCATGGTAACCAGCATATGCTAGCATACTAAATTGTTTCACGCTGTGTAGTTGGCAAGCTCAGAACTTTCTGTTACTTACAGTCTATAATCACTTTGGTTAAGGAATCTGGCAGCACTAGTTGCACTAAAACACACAGAAACTTAACAATTTTCTATGACTTAGTTGCATTAAAATAGGGACTGATTCACTCTTTTGCTTCCAGAAAGCAGAGGCAAATAGCTATTTAAGCAGGCTATTTAATAAAAATATTTGCTAGTCAAAACTGAAGCACAAGTGATTAAATAGTGGCAAATAGGTCACAAAGGGAATTTTAATAAAGCAATCCTGGCTTGCCCAGTTCTGAAGTAAAGAATGCATTAGCTGCCTCATTTCCTAATGCATAAACCTCATTATTTCTTTTCAGACATATAAAGTCTCTCTCGTGACATCAGTTGCCTATAGAAAAAGATTAGAAACCCACATTGGATATGCTTGGGCTGTGATGTCAGCATAATCTAAGGGAAAGAATGGGAAAAGCATATCCAGCCCCACTAGTCAAGTAGAAAAATAATCTTGCAGTCAGATAACTGCCAATGCCTTATCTGTTACGGTCCCGGGCCGGGCCCCGGTCCCTCCACCTACCTCGGGGCTGGCCTGGGCCGCTGGAATGTTTCTTCGGCCGTCTCCTGCCGCGACGTTTCTTCGACCTGGCTCCTGCCGTGACGTTTCCCCTGCAAGGGACATGCCGCCGATCCTCGGTGCCTGGCCCCACCCCCTTAGCGTGCATGCATGCAGAGGACTCCGGATTTAAAGGGGCCAGTCCGGAAAAGAAGAACAGCCCTAGAGATGACATCAGACGCTGCAGGGATATTTAAACCCGGCAGCTGCTTCAATGCCTTGCCTTGCAACGAGGTTCTTTCTCCTGAGTTGAGTTGTGGTTCTTCTGACCTCTCTGGCTTCTGACTTCTGGCTTCCGACTTTGGCTCGTCCACTGACTCCAGCTTCAGTTTCCATCCCTGGCTGGACTCCGGCTCCTGACCTCTCGCCTTCCACAGGTATCCAGTTCTTCACCTGCCAGGAGGTCTCGCCTAAGTCCCAGTGGCTCGGGTCTTCACAGGCTCCTCCTAGGGGGACTGCGGGCTTCCGAGGGTGAAGTCTCTTCTGATCTCCTGGCTCAGCCATTTCACTGGACTACCTCTTCAGGATCTCTCTCAGGTTCTCGGTCGCAGAGGATCTCACCTAAGTCCAAGAGGCCCAGATCCCTATGGGCTCCTCCTGGGGGGACCTCGGGCTTCCAGTAGTGAAGCCTTCCCAGGACCACCTCTTCAGCGCCGCCTCCTGGCTGCGACATCCGCTGTGGGCTCTCCACAGTGCATCACCATCCGTCTCAGCCGGCCCAAGGGTCCACGAATCTAACATTATCAATCTATACCATATGAGGAACTAGTGGCATGTAAGGTCAGCATATATTTTGATGAAATTAAAATCAATTACTTGTTCTCACTTGCTCTGGTGTACTAAGAGGCAGAAGACAATTATGTAAGTATGCCTCATAAGCTCATGGAAAACAAATACAGCTAATGAAATGAATAAACATTTGTTTTTCTTATTGAAACTAATGAAACAAATATGGGTCCCAATGAACCAAAGAAATGAAATGATTTTTTTTTCTTCTGCACAATCCTATACAAAATTAATAAAATTTTAAAGAAATCATGCTTGCAAAGAGTTTTTTTAAACATAGTTTCAGTTTGTGCTCATAGCTAATAATGTGCTATGCAAAATTATACATCTTAATCAATCATTAGGGGTAAATTTTAAAAAGCATTTACTCGAGCAAAACTGGTTTTTGCTCGAGTAAATACACTTTACTCAAGTAAGTGGGCTTTTCAAAATTGCTACAATATATGCCATTGAATTGTCCATAGGATTTACTCAAGTAAGTGCACTTTACTCGAGTAAATAGCTTTTGAAAATTGCTACGATAGTATGTCACATTTACATGCGTAACTCCTTTGAAAATGACCCCCTTAGCAAAGAATTTGTAATAAACTTTTCAAAAAGGAAAAGTATGCATGAAAAACAATTTGCAAAGTAAAAGCTCTATTTCATATGTAAAAATGAAAATTACTGAGCATAACATTTAAAAAATGTGATTATGCATGCTATTTGCCATGTTTGTTTTCCTATGTAATCTCATTTGGCATAGACCATCACAGTTTAGTATACTGTCCTGAGTTCTCTAAGACGGATGAGACTTGGCGCGATAGTTCTTCAGCATATCCTGTAAGAATCTTTTAATAATTGGAGTGCCTAGAAAGTAGAGCATAGAAAGAGGCCCTAGATGAAAGCAAAATAGTGGATGAAAAAGGGATTGGTAAAAATGTCATAGATTTGATTATTTTTCCCCATTTTACTAGTGAAAAAGAAGACACAGAGAGTAAATTAAGCAAATCAGATGCATAGAGATAACATTGAAACAACTGAAGTTAAAATGACATGCTATATAAGTAAATTGATCCATCATTTTAATTAGTTACTGTAGGAAGGATAACTGGCTGTTTTTTTTCCCACTAATATGTGACTTGAAATAAGTAGGCTTTGAATGAGATAATATTCCATACATGACTGCAAAATTGGATGCAAAATTGTGGTAGAGAACATAATTTATTTTCATGGTTATCATACAGTGAATCGTTCCATCCTTTCATTCTCCTAATTGATTATTCTTCATTTAGCAAGATCAGATAAAAAGTTGGCTCATTTACTTGAACCAACAAAATATACAAAATCATTTTATGACAATGTGTACTGAAAATTTCAAACATGATAATTTAATAATTTTTATTAGAAGATAAATGTACATTACTTGTCTTCTAAATAAGTCCCATATATATTTATTGAAAATTAAACTATAGGAGGGAGAAGAAAAAGCCTTTCCTAAATTCTGTGTGCTTTTGATATGCAGCCCAGAAGAATGCTGGGCTACATAGAGAGAGGAATAACCAGTAAATTAAAGGAAGTGAGAGTCCCCTTGTACAGGTCCTTGATGAGGCCTCACATGGAGTACAATGTTCAGTTCTGGAGTCCGTATCTCAAAAGTGACAGAGACAGGATGAATGTGATCCAGAGAAGGGTGACAGAAATGGTGGGGGTCTCCATCAAATGACTTAAGAGAGGTATATACCCTGGAGGAGAGGAGGTGCAGGGGAGATATGATACAGACCTTCAGATACCTGAAAGGTTTTAATGATGCACAATTGACAAACCATTTCTGTTGGAAAGAATTTAGTAGAACTAGGGGTTACATAATGAAACTTCAGGGAGGACAACTCAGATCCAATGTCAAGAAATATTTCTTCATGGAGAGGGTTGTGGATACCTGGAATACACTTTCGGAGGAGGTGGTGAAGACAAAAATGGTGAAAGATTTCAAAGGGGCATGGGATAAACAGCACTATGGATCCATAAAGGTTAGAAGATGAAAATGAAGAAAAGAGTTCTTGAAGGTAATTTGCTGGTGTGGCAGTTACTATCCTTAACCAATAAGCCTTCATATTCCATTACTGCTTTCTGCTTTAATGCCAGGGGGAAAAGGGGAATTAGATTCAGACAGCAACCAACAAGGACATTGGATTTTACAGTCTGGGAAAACAAATGAGCATGGGGGGAAAACAAATAAGCTTGGGGGTAATTTTCTGATGCGGCTGTTACTGCCCTTAACCAATAAGCCTGATACTTTGGCTGCAACTCCAACATTGCTCTCTGCTTCAACGGCAACAGGTAACAGGGAATTGGACTCCAACAGCAACCAATAAGGGCCCTGACTACTTTTGATGCAAAATATATGACTGATCAAGTCTGGACAACTTTCAATACAGTTTCTTCTACAGAAATTGAAATAATAATTAAAAAGATGATTCCAGTTAGATGTTATACCTATTAAGCCGTTAAAGACAGTTTCTAATATCATAGCAAGGCCTATTGCTGACATTGTTAACCTATCATTGGAAGAAGGAAAATTCCCAGAAATGTTAAAGTGGGCAATAATTAGGCCGATCTTAAAGAATAGGAATGCTGATGATACTATTTTAAGCAATTACAGCCAGTATCAAATCTTCCATTTTTATCCAAAATTATCAAGAAAGTAGTGCAATCGAACTTAACTGATTATCTTGAAGCCAACAATGTCTTGTTTCCATCCCTATTTGGTTTTAGAAAATGTTTTAGTACAGAGACACTATTAATAGCTTTAACTGATATGGTTCTTAGAGGTATGGATTCTGGACAATCTTATTTATTAGTTATGATAGATATATCAGTGGCATTTGACATAGTAAATCACAGTATTTTGATTCAAAGACTTTTAGAAACTGGATTATCTGGAAAGACTCTGTGTTGGTTTAACTCCTATCTTCAAGAACCTTCATACAAGATAAAGATTGGGAGTTCAATATCCATACCTCTATTCAGGAGTGCATCAGGGCTCATAATTGTCAGAGACTCTAATATATTTATGTTACCACTTTGTAAACTGTTATCCAGATTAAGGATAAACTATTACATTTATACTGATGATGTACAGTTGCTGTTAACAATAAATGATTCAATGGAGAGCACATTGAAATTATTGGAGATATATATGAACTCAATTCAATAACTGTTGGTGCATATGAAATTAGCATTAAATCACCAAAAGACTGAAATAGCTTTGTTAAATAACAAAATGTAGAGCAGAACATGTCTATGACTTATACAGTTGGTCCATCTGATATTAATTTAGTTAATTTTGCTCAGGATCTCAAGGTATTTTTGGATAGTGAGTTGAATATGAAGAAAAATATAAATAATTTGATTAGAAATGGTTTTAACAAACTATATATTTTGAAGAAATTAAAGCCGTTTAAATTTTAGTGTCTTACAGACATTGATTTTTTCAAAGGTGGATTATTGTATTGCCCTCCTCTTAGGTCTTCCCAATAGTACATTGAGACCTCTTCAGCTATTACAGAATGCAACGGCTAGATTTCTAACTGGAGGATCAAAATATGATCACATTACACCAACTTTGGTAGATTTATACTTGTTACCTATAACATTTAGAATAGTAGTAGACAAAGTCCTTTAACTAATACATACATCAATATACTATGAAAGAATATAATGGTTAAATGCATCTATGAAGATTCATACACAACAACGTAACTTAAGATCAGTGAATAAAGATTTTTTAACTATCCCATCAGTTAGGTCGACCCATTTGAGCAAACTAAGAGAAAAAGCAATATCAATAGCTGGACCCAAGTTATGGAACTCGCTTTCGATTGAGCTAAGATTACAGACCAATTTTCAAACTTTTAAAAAAGATTTAAAAACCTGGCTATTCAGACAAGCATTTGGAGTAGAAGCAATAATATGAGTCTTCTTTAAATAGGGCTATTTATATGAGCTAGTGAGGATGTTATAATGATATTTTATCTGGAATATCTGATTACATATTTTAGGTGTTTATGGAATTAGTTTGTATTTTATTTTATTTCCAAGTTCAGGTTATTTTATGTTGTACTATTTATATTGATCTGAAGTTTTAAATGTTTCAGGTGATTTTATTTGTATTTATTCTGTGAACCGTTCTGACTGTTATCAGAATATCGGTATACAAAAATAAAATAAATAAACAAATAAACTCCAACATTGTTCTCTGCTTCAACTGCAAGAAGTAAAATGGAATTGAACTCAACAACAACCAGCAAGTGCTCTGACTTTGAAGGTTTGGGAAACTAAGTATGGGTGTGACCTGTATGGCACGGAAGATGCTCCCATAAGCTTGCTGGGCAGACTGGATGGGCTGTTTGGTCCTTTTCTGCCCTCATTTTCTATGTCAAACAATTTGTAGATGATATATTTTTATCAGACTAACTTAATGCATCTTTGACAAGCATTGGAGAGTTATCCTCTCTTCCTCAGGCAAGTGAAGAAACAGAGCTGTTACACTGTATTTAAGCACTACAGAGTCACCAAGGACTCTGCAGACAGTCTATTACAGCTCAACAAAGGGCACCATAAAGGGCTCAATAAAGGGCACAATAAAGGGCTCAATAAAGGGCACCATCTGAAGCCAGAAATGCTTCTTGCATAATGAAAGAAAACAGTAGCGGTTGTTTATCTTGGTTTTCTTCTCCATGAGTTTGCACATTTTTAAAAATAATTTGGCTGTATGCAGCATCTTTCATCTTGAGCAAAGAACTGTGGTTGGTGTTTTATTCCACTTGGATTTGTAGAATTAAGGAGCCACAAAATGTTGATTAACTTTGGTATCTAAGAAGTGAAAAAAAATGTCACAAGAGTCAAGAACTATATTACTAATCATTTGGGGGTAGATTTTAAAAGGAGTGCACGCGCGTCCATGTTGCTTGGTTCCCAGCGCATGCACATGGATGCGCCAATTTTATAACATGCACGCGCTGGCACATGCATGTTATAAAATCTGATAGCCATGTGCATGTGCGGTCGGCGCACGCAAGGAGGGTGATTTTTCGGAAAATACGCACGGTGACGCAATTGGAGCAGACTGTGTGGGAACTTTCCTACCCCCCTACCTATTCCCTCCCTCTTCCCCTCTCCTTTCAACCCCCCCAAACCCTTCCTTTGCACTTATGATTTTTTTTCTTTTATTACCCTTAAGAGAAACATGGGGGTAACCTGCACGGAGTGGCAGTTACTACCCTTAAGAGAAACATGGGGGTAACCTGCACGGAGTGGCAGTTACTACCCTTAAGAGAAACATGGGGGTAACCTGCATGGAGCGGCAGTTACTACCTTGAGAAGTTTGCTGGGCAGACTAAACGGACCATTTTGGTCTTTTTCTGCCATCATTACTATGTTACTTACTGCTCCTCTGGCTGCCTGTGCATGCTTCCCTGAGACAACGTAGAATGACGCTGTTCCGGCCCGCCCCCCGCCCCTTGTAAGCATATCAGGGTTTACACGTGCAGGCCTTTTAAAATCTAGGCTTCGGGATTTAATTTACCCAGATTCAGGATTTAGAAAAAAAAATCAGTAAAAAGATGTTCACTATAGATAAAGGCAACAGTATACCAGCAGTGAAGTAAATAAGGCTTATTTTGGTTTGTTTTTAGCCAGAGTATCCATGCACAGTTTTGTTTATTTTTCTGTCTGATGTGAAGTTTATGGTATGTATCAAGGCAGAAGAAAAAGGCATCACTTTCATGTATATCCTGGAAGGAGGGGAGCAAGGCAATAAACTACTGGAGTTGCTGCAAACCCTGTTGGTTACCTGCAGGCTTTGCACCAGTAATCGAAGCAAAACTAGACACTGGAACAGGATATAATTATATACCTGCAGACCCAAACTTTCTCCAGTCATCCAGCTTCACTCATCCATTCTGATTGGAATTATGATGACTTCATTCCATTCCTCTTGAACTTCACTAATCTAACTTTTCATCCACCACCATTTCTTCACTTTTTGCTGCCCAGTAAAGGTGTGGGATTTTTTTTTTTTTTTGTTAGTTCTGTTTTAGTGCAGACAAATTTGATTTTGTGTGCACTATGATTGTTAGTGCACTGTTCACTAACTTTAGTACCCACTAAAAAATATTAGAGCACACTAAATAAAAAGAAAATTAAAAAAAAACAACCCAGCATATCCCTATTGCCTGGTAATAATCCTCTTTTAACCTTCTTATGACCTGTGGGAACTGATGATTCCCACATACCTGAAGACAGAATGCAATCTGACTCCAGTCTTCTCTTTATTATAACATCACACATCACGCACAGGTTTAAGGGGAAAAATAGGGGCACTGCCTCACATACTACCTCCTCAGTTTGGACCCTTTGGCCCAAGTGTCTTCACTTCCCTTGGATCCCATCCAAGGAAGTGACTCACATCCCTATCCCCCCCCCCCCCCCCACACACACACACACACTTCTCTAGCCTCCTGCCAGTCATAATTGGGGTCAGGATCCTAGGCTTAGGCTCACCCCCACCTACCAGGGTTACCCTAGACAACACACCAACCATCATCCACTTTGCAGTGTGCACCCCCAGTCCTTTGATGAAGTCCCTTGTTCACTCTGGATTCAAGTTCCACCCCGGCAGCACATTCTGGACTGACTGTGGGGCTTCCAATGCTAGTTCCTCTATCACCAGCTGCACCCACTCTGGCCACTTGCCCACGCCGGTTGCTGGCTCCTCACTCACTGGGGTCTCCACAGCACCACCCTCTGGGTTCTCTATGGCAATTTTCACTTTCCTTTCCATGCCCTCTCTCTCTCTCTGGACTTCTCATGGGAGATGCTTTGAGACTCCCGGTAGTGTTTGGGCACCCTACAGGGTCTTCATGTGGACCACCTGTAGTGCCAATATCCAATTTCTCACTACTGCCTCCTCCTGGGCAGTCTGTGCTGTTCTCCTCAGGGCTCTCTGTGACCCCTCTCTCAGGGTTCTTCACAGCCCCTTTCTCTGAGTTTCTCAAGGGAGATATTCCTGGACTCTGGTAGGTTTGAGCACCCTACATAGTTTTCACCAATCTCTGGCCTTGCTTCCTGCAGGCTAGGGGTTTTTCGCAGCTCACTCACTAGCTTAGTATTATCTGTGGCAACTCGCTCCTGGCCCTTTTCACATTGGGTCATTTTTGCTGAAATTCCTTGTAATTGAGTGACCAGCTGCTGCCATTCTGTAGTGCCCCCTCCTGGGAACGCTGCATCACCACTATTTAACAAGGCTATGAGGCCCCACTCCACATAGAAGTTGACAACAGCTCAGGTCTGCTGATTCCTTGCCAGGATTTCTTGGAACCTTTTTCTGCCTCCTGGAGAGTCTGGTCAAGGCCTGCCAGCTTCCTACCATCATGCTCTCTGACTGCTGCATTCTGGTGCTGCCGTACTCTGGCTACTCCATTCCAGATTTTCTTTCTGGCTGCAGTAGCTTGCTTCCTTCTACAGGGACTCACCCTGCCCCTACACACAGCACTCTCAGTCAAGTCTGGCAGCTTCCCAGGGCCACACCCTCCTCTGCACAGCCTTGCTGCACTGGTGTTTCTTTTACTTTTCTTTTCAAGTTTAAAAAAAACTTGCTCACTGTTAAATCCGTGTCTATCTCCCAGCATGGCTTCTCCCTTCAGCCGGTTCAACCCTCCAAGTTCCTAGTCCCTGAAACCAGGCCCACACACAATTTCCTCTCTACCTTAAACTTTAATTTTGTAGTTTTTTTTTCTTCAGTGCAGCTTGGGCCACACCATTTCACAAACCACTATTCACTCCTGTACTTCCTGTGCATTGTACTTAGTTTTAGAGCCACAGCTCTCCTGGTTTCTGTATAGAGTTTAAAACCACAGGTCCTCTTCATAACTCTCTGCACTCCAAACACTTTTTGAAGGTTGGGGTTTTTCTGTACAAAACTTAGAAAAATCCCACTCATGACACCATATGTGGGAATGAGTGGTGATTCCCACATTCCTGGAGACAGAATGCAGTCTGGCTTGTCTTCTTAAAACAGTAGTATCTCTTTATTATTACATCACACATGCACAATATACTATCTTCTCCTCAGACAGTGTACTCTCGTACTCACTTACAGTGTGTTGCTTCATCTCGGCTCAGTGTTTGGACATTGTTGCATACAAGAGCTGACTTCCTCCTGAAGACCTGGCCTAGTCTGATTATCCCTACCTGATCCCATCTCTTATTCCTCCCTTGCTGGGCACCCCCCTGAGAACTCTCGCTCTCAAGAGGAATTAAGGTGGACCTGGCATCCAACCTGGTCCAACACAGGTTTATGAGGGAAAATAGGGGCACTGCCTCATATGACCTTTAAAATCTTTAGAATATAAGATATGCCGTACTGGTCAGACCAATGGTCTATCAGGCCTAGTATCCTGTCTCTAACAATGGGCAATCTAAGCCACAAGTACCTGACAAGTATCAAAGCATTAAATAAATCTCAAGCTATTATTGTATATTAATTAATAGCAGTTTATGGATTTTTCATCTAGGAACTTCTCCAAACCTTTTTTTAAACCCAAGTAAACTAACTGCCATAACCACATCCTCTGGCCATGAATTCCATAAGCTGCATCAGGGAAGAAAGCACAACTCTAGACATTCAAAGTCACTTCAAAACAACAATCCCTGTGGTCACTGTTTGAAAGGACATTGGATGTTTAAAGTTGTGCTTTCTTCTGTCCCTCCTGACACAACCTACGGGTGAAACATAGTCATGCTGGGGGATGCAGAAAACATTTAATTGCTCAAACTTTACTACAGGAGCCTTGTTTATAATAAAATCATATTTATTGAGATTCAAATTTAGACTTGTTTTACTGTGTGGACTAGAAGAGATACTCCATGCTTTCTTATATTTGATTTTGATATCATCAAGTATGGCTTATACTCCCCACTCATTTGCTATATACCTTATGCAATATTTTCCTTGTTGGTTTCCTCTTTTGTTTCAAACTGCTGGTGTTTAGCCCTTTTCTTTACTGAGTTTTCTTATAGCACATTGCTTTTTATCAGTGACTATTTGCTGATAGGAAATTGCATGCCTAGTGTGACTCATTATCAGGGGGCTAGGACTGCCTCTTATCTCCAACAATTTTGCAGGCATGTTTAAAATGTTGCTATATGCTATTTGCTGATGATATTTGTGTGATTACTCACACTGTAAAACACATCCAGTGTCTCATAGATTACTTTTCCCAAGCATGCAGGACTTTGTGCTCACCATTAGTGTGAAGAAGACCAATATGATAGGGGAATATATTAACAAGCCCCCCTTCAACTATATCATCAACTATGTATAGACTTTTCCATGTCCTCACAACATAGAAGGGGGTTCACAGAGGGCTGAGCTCTAACACACCTCGCCTCAGTCCCGGGTCTGTTCCAAATAAGGAGGAAGCTTTACTTTGGGATCCTTACTGATGGATCTAGCAGCAACTCCAAAGACACACTCTTCAAACTGGAGGCAGTGTTCCACCAAATAATAACTTTACGTAAAACACAATTTCTTCAGGTGTAACAATTTGACATAAAGTACGTTTCTTAGGAGTTAAATTCATATCTTCAAATCTATACAATCACAAGCATACGTTCTCCGACATCCTTTCATGTTTCTCTGACTCTATGTTCTCTTAGTGAATGGTTCAAAGGGTTCTTTAACTCTTCGGGTTTCCTTTTCTATCTGACATCCTGTGCTCTGCTGTAAATATTCTCCACTCCTTACTTATCCCCTGATGCACCATATTGACAAGCTCTCTCTTTTCCTTCTCCTTGGCTGTGCCAGGTGGGCACACTCTCCGTTCTCCCTCTTGAACAAAACCTGAGTGGCATTTGGATATACTAACTAGAAAGGTCAGAATGAATATTCCTTTTTTTTCCATAGCAGTTGGCAGATTGCTGACTGGCTTCCAGTAGTCTTCTGATGAGTCCAGGGCCAACAACTGCCTCAGCAGCGTGCAGTTGTGAAGACAAAGAAGAAACCAGCTACACCCCAATCTATCTACAGTGTCCCATGCATTTCAGTACAGGAGTCTATCCTGAGCAACAGGCAAAGGCAAATGTGGCAATAAATGCCGATCGCCTTTTCCTCCTGCTAGCCAGTTAGAAGAAGGTGGAGAAAGGCTGTGGGGGTGGTGTTAGGGGTGAGGAAAATGGAATGATCAACTGCCAGTAGAAAGAACATCAGGTAAGTGTATGTCTGTATGGGAGATTGGCTTGGCATGAGAGGGAGGTGAAGAAGGGTAAGGAATAAGTTCTCATCTGAATAACCCCTGCCAGAGCTTCCCCAGATGCCCTGCAACCTGGAAGCCCATAAGAACATAAGAAATGCCATACTGGATCAGATCAAGGATCCATCAAGCCCAGCATCCTACTTCCAACAGTGACCAATCCAAGTCACATGTACCTGGCAAGTACCCAAACATTACATAGATCTCAAACTTCTATTGCTTATTAATTAATAGCAGTTTGTGGATTTTTCCTCTAGGAACTTATCCAAACCTTTTTAAACCCAGTTACACTAATTGCCATAAGAACATCCTCTGGCAAGGAATTCCAGAGCTTAACTATGTGCTGAGTGGAAAATAATTTTCTTTGATTTGTTTTAAATGAGTCCTTGCTAACTTCATGGTGTGCCCCTAGTCCTTCTATTATCTGAGAAAATAAATAATTTACATTAACCTGTTCAAGTCCTTTCATGATTTTATAAACCTCTATCTTATCACCCCCCCCCCCCCCAGTTGTCTCTTCTCCAAACTGGTTGTAAGGCCATCAAGGAATAGAGTGCCCACCACTGCAGTATGTGGTCAAGCTTTTGCAGCCACTTTTACGTTTCATTTCATTTATTAAATTTGATGTCCTTCTTGTAAAACATGTTATCCAGGTGATATGTATATAGATCTGTGATGTGGATAGGCCAACTGTGATTTTTTTTCCTACCATCAACTACTATGTTACTCTATGATCCAGCTCCATCTTCCTGCAGTTGGCCGAACTATTTGCTGGTTTCTTAATGATTTTGCATGGAACAGAAAATGTTTACATAATCATGGGAAAGAAGGAACTGTGACTATATCTATAAGTCTATCTATATATTTTACTATATCAATACTGCATTTATGTATCAGTATATCTATATGAAGGTACAAAGCCAAAAAAATGGATAACTCATCTGGCTAAAGTCAGCCAGAAAAGTTATTAGGGATATTGATTAAAGTTATCCAAATAAACCTACCTGGATCATTTTGAAACTTAACTGAATAAGTTTTTTAAAATTACCTGGGAAATGTTCACAAATAACTTAGCAGGCTATAATCAAAGGATATAAACGGTTTAGAAGTTCTTGGATTTAAAAAATGGCTCCCAAATGGAACTTTCAGCCTAATACCCCACCCCTACTACAGTGAAATCAAGGTCAGCCAAGTCAACTGATGACCCCCCCCCCCCCCCCCAAGCCCTCTAAAATGTGTAACAGTCATTGTGGGTCTACAGGTCTGAAAAGCCCTGTCCCACCAAGCAAAGATCCCCAAGTATAAGAGCAGCACCCTTCACCCTATTCTTCATCCCCTCCCAAGCGCATCCTAACCGTTCTGCTCCAGTTGGATCTCTTTAATCACCTTAGCATAACTGGGAGCTTGGAATGAGTGCATGGCTCCTGGTGCATCCAGCAATGCTGTGAAATGCCAGAAGCCGGGCACGAGTTCTGAGCACCCGATTGGGGGCGGGGGGTGCTGTGGTGGGAGGGTTAGGGTGGGATTCATGAGGTGTGGAGAAGGGGGAGGGTTCCCATGTGCCTGGGACCTTTTCTTAAATTTTGTTTTGAATTTTTAGGGGAGAGGGAGGATGGATTGAAGACTTTTCAAGCCTGTAGGACCACGACAAAGCACACTTTGGCATTGTTTTCACTCTAGTGGTGGGTGAGGGTCATGCCGGCAGGCCTACTTGGGAGCCTTTAAAAAAAAAAAAATCCAAGTGCTTCTTAACTGAAAATATATTTCTGAATATGTTTCAGTTTAGTAAAAATGATCTAGGAGCACACTCCCAGGTAGCTATTACCCTGCTCCTACACATTTAGTATTAGCCAAATAAATTATAGAGTGAACTCCAAATATCAGAGTTAGCTAAATAAGACATTAAGATAACGCAAATCTCTCCTGAAACAGCCCCAAAAACTCACCGAAATTCGAGCTGGATTATGGTTTATGCAGGTAAAATTTAGCCAATAAGTGTCAGCGGCATTTGTCCAGATAAATGTAGAAAAAGTGGTGGGGGCCTGATAGGATACGTCTGAAGGTATTAACGTGAAGTTCTGGCTGCTCTGCTGGCTGACCTCTTTAAAGCTTCTTTAGTGGTTGGAGTAGTTCCAAAGAACTGGAAATTGGAGGATGTGTTCATAAAACACATTTCCGTGGCTTGGAAATACAAGCGAGTTAGACTGACCTCTGTGGTAAGCAAATGAATGGAATCTCTGCTAAAACAAAGCTAGTGAAGTTTCAGGAATCCAATGGATTGGAAGACCTGAGGCGGCACGGTTTTACCGGAGGTAGGTTTTGTCAAACAATTCAGTTCAGTTTCATTAATTGGGTGACCAGAGAATTGGGTCAGGGTAAAGCACTAGATATATGGGCAGATTTTCAAAGGGGTACGCGCGTACCCCCCAAAAACCTGCCCCAAGCTCCCCCTGCACGTGCCGAGTCTATGTTGCATAGGCTGCCGGAGCACGCAAAGCCCCGGGATGCGCATAAGTTCCAGGGCTTTCCAGGGGGCATGTCGGGGGCGTGTCGCAGCCAGCATGTCATCGGGGGCATTCTGGGGGCGGGACCGCGGGCGTGGTTCTGGCCCGTGGGTGTGGCCACGGCCTCTGGACCAGCCCCCGGACCAGAACATGGCGCGCCGGCAGCCGCCCTGGTGCACGCAAGTTACGCCTGCCTTGGGCAGGCGTAACTTTTGGATTAAAGGTGGGAGGAATTAGTTAGGGCTGGGGGGTGCGTTAGGTAGGGGAAGGGAGGGGAAGGTGGGGGGAGGTGGAAGGAACGGAAGCAGGCTGCGTGGCTCGGCGCATGCAGGCTGCCAATTTTGCGCAGTCTTGCGCGCGCAGACCCTGGATTTTAAAAGATACGTGCATCTACGCGTGTATCTTTTAAAATCCGGCATACTTTTGTTTGCACTGAGTGCGCGTACTTTTCTAAAATCTGCCCCATAGTGTATTTGGATTTCAGTAAGACCTTTGACACAGTTCTGCATAGGTGACATATATAAACTGAACACCCTTGGTATGGTTCTCAGAGAGATTGAATGGTTAGAAATTGGTTGAGTAGGAGATGCCAAAGATTAATGATAAGTGAATTTCACTCTGAGGAGAGGGATGTTACTACCAGTGTATCTCAAGTCTCAGTCCCTGGACTGGTTCTTTTTAACATTTTTATGATAACACTGCAGAAAGATTGCTTGGAAATGTTTGTCCATTTGCTGATGATACCAAGATCTGCCATAGGTTAGACGACCTGGAAAGTGTGGAAAATATGAGGAGGGATCTAGTGAAGCTCAAGGAATGGTCTATGGGTTTGGCAACTAAGATTTAATGCTAAAAAAAAAGTAGAGTTATTCATTTAGGGGTAGATTTTAAAAGAAGTGCGCGCACATGTACGCCTGATTTTATAACATGCGAGCGCAGGCACGCGTATGTTATAAAATCCGGGGTCAGCGCTGCCTCCCTCCATTCCCTCCCCCTAACCTAACCTATCCTTCCCACCCCTTCCCCTAATCTTTCCCCCCCTAGTCCTACTCTAACCCTCCCTTGACACTTGTCTTACCTTTTTCGCCTGCCTCCAGGCATGCGCAAGTTACGCGCACTGGCAGCTTGCCGGCACACGATCCTCCACACGGCGGCAATGGCCGCTGGGTCAGAGGCCTCTAGCCCCGCCCCTTTGGTAAAGCCCCGGGGCTTACACTCGTCCCAGGGCTTTAGGCCCAGCGCAAGCAACCCTTTTAAAATCCGGCCGTTAGATCTGGTGGTGAGCAAATCTGATGATCTTAAGGTGGCCAAACAGGTAGATAAACTGAAAATAAAAGCCAGAAAAATGCTCTGCTATATAGGGAGTGGTATGGTCAGCAGAAAAAGGGAGGTGACATTGCCCCTATATAGGAGCTTGGTGAGAGTTCATTTGGAATACTGTTTACAATTCTGGAGAACATGCCTTCAAAAGGATATATACTGATTGGTGTTGGTCCAGAGGGTAGTGGATGCATGGAACAGCCTCCTTATGAAAGAGGTAGAGATAAAAACAGTATCTGAATTCAAGAAAGCATTGGATAAACACAGTGGATCTCTGACAGAGTGATGGGAACTGTAAAGATGAATTATTTGAGTACCGTAGATGGAAGATTAAATAGGCTGAATGGTCTTTTAATATCATTACATTTCTCTGTCTCTCTGTGTCTACCTCAAAGGTTATCCAGATAAATCCCTTTCAATATCAATGTATATCTATGTCTGTTTTTCTCTCTTTTTCTCTTTAGATAAAGATATATAAAAATATATTTCTGTATATCTGTAGTTACAAATAAACATAGATAGATAGATACACACACTGTAGATCAATTGCAACATAGGCAATGGGATCCAAAATTTGGTCCTCTTTATAAGAAAGCCTGCATTATATAGATTGTATATATTTTACTGTAATAAATAAAAATGATGTTAAAATCTTGTACTGTACAGGTTTTGGTTACTGAAAATAAATGTTTCATGTAAATAAAGATTTATTGCCACGAACAAAAATGCTAAGACAAAACACCTGCACCTTATCATTATCAATTTTTTAAAAAATCCTTAAATAACAAGATATGTATTTTAACATTGAAAAACCTGGGAGACAACCTTTGATCACATTATAATTGATTTCACATTATATCTTACCATGTTAAGTCAGGTCTACAGTGTATATGCTGAGATAGCTGTTGAAATTTTCAAAGGATTTGAGGTCAAATAAGTATTTCTCTTGAAATACCCACCTCTTTATTCTACTTCTTCTTCCTTTTACTTGCCTTCCCCCTTCCTTATCTACTCTAATCAACCTCTCACCTATCTCATTGCTTACTTCTCATCCCCTTATTCACTTCCCCATCCTTTCACCTTTCCTCCTTCCTACCTCTCTTTCATCTCTTCTTTTATTCCTCTACCTCAACACTTCTGCCCTCCTCCTCCTCTCTATCACTTCTTCCCTCTTTACCTTTCCTCCATTTCTACCTAACCATTACCACAATGGCAATTAGTTTTCTCTGCAGTCTCAGCCTCATGTTGTCTGCCCATACCGGATTTGCTGTCTACTGCCTTGCCATCAAGCTCACTGTTAGGCAGCCAATGCTGCTGACAGATCCCTCTGATGCAATGCATGTCTCTGGCCCCATGGCTTTCACTGTTCAACACTGTCTCCATGTTCCTGAACTACTTCCTGTGGCTCCAATGAAGTTGAACAGCTGTTGGCATATGTGTAGCCTGCACTCTCTGAAAATATGTACTCAGTATTGGCAGCAAGCACATTTAGGATTTGGATTAATCTATTGTGATAAGATACTTGTGTCAGTGTAGGAAACGTAAGAGGGACGCAGTATTGGCAGAGGCCAGAAAGTGTTGCTATCTCTGTAACTCTACCTAGGGAGGTATCTCACACTCCAATGGGGCCATACACTTATTTGTAGTTCTTCAGGGCAGGGACCCTGGCTAACTTTTCTCTGTGGCTTTTTCCTCAGGGTATGGAGTCTTTTTATGAGAGGGAAGGAGTTAACTTTCAGGGTCTAGTGCTAGGGGTGACTGACCTTTGGGTTGTCCCTTGGAGATGGGGTAACTTTTTTCACTGTGTGTGTTGTGTGCCCAAATAACCACACTGGACTCACTGGGTTAGTGTCCAAATTAAAAAGTCTTTACTCTTCACACACTGATGAATAATGACACAATACATATGATACCACTAGTAATTACCACATTAATAAACTGTGAAAAGGACCTTCATAATAAGCACTACTGGTATTGACAAATTTACCTTCATTGCTTTATATTTAATCATTAGTCCAAAATCTATATTTTTGTATATTTCATTTGCAAATAAAAATTGATCAGAATCAACAATGTAAATGTACTTATCTTTTTTCAAAGACTGTCCACTATTGTTTTTAGAGTGAGTCCATTTTTTTCCACTTGCCTTTTCTCAATTCAGGTTAATTTGGTCAGAATATTTGAATTTGCAAAAAAGATTAGTGCGAGCTGAATTACACAGTGCAACATTGCTCCAATACATTAAACAGCATTTCATTCCACGAGGCTTAAGGATTAATAAGGAGCCAAATTGTTTACAGATGACACATATTTCCATAACAGATGGGTAGCCATTTTGAATAAATGTTCATTGGATCTCATGGTACTCATTGTTGAACCTGTAAAAAAAAAAAGGGATAGATTTTAAAGAAGCACGTATGCGTCCATATGCGTGCGCTTCCCGGTGCGCACACAAAGATGCTTTTATAATATGCACGTGCCAGCGCACGCATGTTATAAAATCCGGGGGCTGTGCGCACATGTGCAACGGATTTTATAATCCACTGAGCATGTGTGGGCAGCGCGTGCAGGGGGACCCTGATTTTAGAAACATATGTGCGGTGACGAGACCAGGCCTCTCCCTGTTCCCTCCCAGTCCGTTCCAATTAAGAAGCAGACTGGGAGGGAACTTCCCAACCCCCTACCCCTCTCCTCCCCACCCCTTAAACCCGTTGTCCTACCTTTTATTTTTTTATTTTGTTGCTTACACCATTGGAGCAGAAAGCAACTTGCAACCTGCTAGCAGTCCCTTTCCCAGCACAGTGCATGTTATAAAATCGTCTGGAAAGTGCGCGCACATTATAAATCTACCCCATAATGTTCAGTTAATTCATAATAAAGTGGATCATGCTTCTGAATTAGGTTTTTTGACGCAGAGAGAAAATAATTTTTTAATTCAGAAAGAACCAAAAATGTCAACTCTGTACACTGTTCTGAAAATCCACAAAAGACTAAATCAGTCACTGGGATGCCCCATTGTCTCTTTGTTAAATTCAGTGTTGGAACCACTATCCAAATTTATGGATTTATTCTTTTCACAAGAAGTTCAATTATCACAATCGTTTATGAAAGATTCCAAACTGATGCTTACAAAAATTACCGGTAATTCCATCGAATTTGATACAGAAGCTGCGTAATGGTCACTTTAGATATTCTGTCTCTTTATACCAATATTCCCCAATCCCAAGCCTTAAAGATCAAACAGAAGATATTATAACGCAGACTCGCTCCACAAAGGATACTATCATTTTTCATTTCTAATTTGGCAGAAATCATGTTGAACTTGAAACTATTTTTGTTTGAAGATAAATGTTATCTCTAAAAGCATGGGATTACTACGGGTACAGCAATGGCCCCTAATGTGTCCAATTGATATGTAAGTTGGTTTGAAGAGCAACATCTTTATCAAAATAAATGTTTCATACATATGCGACTCTAGATACACTGATATTTTTTTCTTATGGACTTCTACTGTTAGTGAACTAAATATCTTCATTGTATGATTGGACTCTGTATAATTTTCCATTGATTATCATAATGAGAAGATTTCTTTTTTGGATATTTTAATATAAAAAAAAGATGATAAACTGGAAACCACATATTTAGAAAACCGATGGACCGTAATCAGCTTTTAAAATATGATGGTTTTCATCCGATCTCTTTGCAAAATTATTTTCTAATAGGTCAGTTACTCCAATTACTTGGATTATGTTTTGAGAAAGATTATTTTGTTAATCTGGCACATCATTTATGTACTAACCTTCTACAAAGAGGATACCCAATGTGTATTATCAAGTTGGCTTATAAAAGAACTTTTAACACACGAGGCAGATTTTTAATCTTACGCGCGCAGGTACATTTGTGCGCGCTACCTGGCGCAACCCGGCGTGCACAAATGTACACCTGATTTTATAACATGTGCGCGCTGCCACGTGCATGTTATAAAATCCAGGGTCAGCACGTGCAAGGGGGTGCACACTTGTGTACCTTGTATGCGCCGAGCCCTAGGGGAGGCCCAATGGCTTTCCCTGTTCCCTCCAAGGCCGCTCCTCCCCACCTTCCCCTCCCTTCCCCTATCTAACCCACCCCCCTGCCCTATCTAAATCCCCCCCCCCACCTTTATTGTAAGAGTTATGCCTGCCTCTGGCATAACCTGCACGCACCAGCTGGCTGCCAGCGCACCAACCCCCGTCACAGCCACTGTGTCGGAGGATTCGGGACTGTCCCGGACCGCCGCCCCACCCCCAGCCCCGCCCCAAACCGCTCCTCCGCTCCCACCCCCGTCCCTTTTTCAAAGCCCCGGGACATACGTGCGTTCCAGGGCTTGCGTGAGCTGCCGATCGTATGCAAAATAGGCTCGGGGCATGCAGGGGTAGGTTTTAAAGGGTTACCCCAATGGGAATGGCTACTTTTGGATAAGCAACAAAATTCTCAAGAGCGTATAGTTTGTGCATTACAATACTCACTTTTGTCTTACAAAGCAGTTGACATATTTCATCACCACTGGGACGTAATAAGTTTACATTCAGCTTTTAAACAACATCCCCTTATTGCATTTACCAGAGGACGTAATATAAAAGACATGGTGGTCCAATCTATGCCACCGATTGATAAGACCCAGATTGCTGATACCACTAAAGGACATCATCCATGTGGAAAATGTAATATGGGCTGGGCATATATTTTAACATACAGATAGCACTTCCAAAAAATGTCATTTATGCGATACAATCTCCTTATAAACTTCTATATGTGGGGAGGACCAAACGTATGATTTGCATTTCATCATGGTTCGGGGAACCTGAACCACGAAATGGATTTTCCCCGAACTTCGGAGAAAATTCGTTTTTCGGGTTAGTGCGGGGGGGAGGGTGGGAGGGGCACATTTATTAAAAAAACCAAAACACCCCAACCCTTCAAATTTACTGTATTACAATCCCCCACCATCCCGATTCCTCCCCAAGACTTACTAAAAGCCCTGGTGGTCCAGCGGGGGTCCTACGAGCGATCTTTCCCTCTGGGCCGTCAGGCTGTCGGGCCTGCTATTAATCAAAATGGTGCCGATGGCCCTTTGCCCTTACGATGTCACAGGGGCTACCGGTTGCATTGGTTGGCCCCTGTCACATGGTAGGAGCACAAGATGGCACTGGGCAAAGGGCAAAGGCTATCGGCGCCATTTTGAATACTGGCAGCCGACGGCCTGAGTGCAGGAGATCACTCCAGGACCCCCGCTGGGTGCTGATGCAGGGGGATGACCATTCCAGACCTCTGACCTCAACTTACTATGGCACAACCAGACCTTCATGGTAAGACTAGTTACACTTCTATTATAATTATAGGATACTGCAACTTTGTTGCCACAATTGGAATGTGCCTCCACAGACAGGGGTTCCCAAGCATAGTATAAGAATATATCTGTACCTATCTGTGTTATGGTACAGATATATTCTTTTGACTTATGGTTCATCATTATTTATCTTTATTATCAGAAAAGTTAATTACATGCATATTTAATGAAAGGAATTGTGATCTCTGTTCTTCAAATTATGTGATCAATTCTGCTATAGTAGTAACTAGCAAACTCCTAATGAATAACATTGATGACATATATTTGCAGGTAGTGATTTTAATTTGTGGATAATTTGAATATTGTGACTATTTGGAAAGCAAGTCTATGGAAATAACCCACTCTCCCTTCCAGAAATTATCATCCCTCTTCGATGGTGTAGCTACTGTGCCTTTTAATGATGTGTTAAAAAAACATTCAACTTATGCCAAAGGGCAAGTTGAATTGGCCATCAGCCTAAAGCCCTCCTTTTATTTTCAGACTTCTAGGATCAGCATGCCCTTAGAAAGAAATTAATGCAACTTTTGTTCATGGATACCATTATGCTGGTGTAATTGCAGTCATTTAAAAATAAGAACACTAAATTAAATGCCACAGGGAAGTCACCAAAGCTGAGGTTAGTATTTCTTGTATTTTGTTGTTCAGTTTACCTAATGGAGTAACAGCAGAGGGAGCTGCTGTATCCAATTATGTTTTGTCAAATTTTCGAGAAAGAAACACTCTTACCATGCTAGAGAGAGGAAAAAAAAAAGGCAAAGGCAAACTCAGTTGTCAAGGAAACAGAGGTGTTTTTACTAAAATAACACCTCTAATACATATTTAATGCGTAAAGAAAGGATTTAAGAGAGTTATTGCTAGAGTAGGCTTTATTTCAGAAACATAAGCATGCCAAATAAGGATATGATATAATACTAGTGGCAAATGGCATGCAGTATCTACATTATCTGTGTTTATTTAAGAAGTACTGCAATACAGAAGGTAATTGTGTCTTGTTTATTGGTTTCTAGGTGTTGTTTATTCAGGACACAGATTTATTTACATTTATTTTCTGCATGTATGAGAAGACAACCATTCCCTCAAGCTGTAACAGAGGAAGAGCTGAATCAGGTCCCTGTCCATAGCCCCCTCCTTCCCTGGAGCAAAATTTAGAATTTAAATAGGGATTAGTCTCTTGCCCCCACCTAGACGTTTATTAATTGACCTATAGCCAGAACGTCTTATTCTTTTAAGAGAGATATTCTCTCCCAGCTGAAGTACATTTCTGCCTTTAATTCTGTAGGTTACCAATAGAATACGAGGCTCTTTACGAGTATGTCATTTTGCTTTTTGCTCTTTGAGGATTTCACCCCACCCTATCCCCCTCCCCATGTTTTGTTTTGCCTTTGAATGTTCCCTTGCTAGGAACTGGCCACTGGCCAACAAGGTTACTGTTGCAATTCGGCCCGTGGCTGGAGCCATGAGCAATCTCTTACCTTTGTGGCCCGGAGGCCGAAGCAGTAGGGGCCTTCCCGTGGCATGGAGATGGCAGTTTCCATTCCCACACGGTCTGGAGACCACCCACGTTGCTCCTCGGCATGGCGGGCCCTGCCGCCATGCTCTGATGTGGCAGGAGCCGCTCCCAGACTTCTTCGTGCAGCACCCGCCGCCCCCAGAGCTCCCAGCATGGCGTGGGGCCTCTGATGTCGCTGCCTCCAATGACGGGCCTGTTCTGTCTCCTCCTGCATCAGCGTCTTCAGCAGGGCCGCTGTCAATGGTCCTGCACTTCCTCTTCCTGCTTCCTCCCTAGGCACGGGGCCGTGCCTCCTTCACTCATTTAAAGGGCCAGTAGGGAGTTGTCCCTCTGGCTCCACCTGGAACTCCTCCCTGGGCATCTTCCTTCTTCAGCCCTATAAAATGGCTCTGTGCTCATTCAGTCATTGCCTTGGCAAGGGGTTAGTCCTCCTAGGAATCCACATCTCCTGCTACTGCCTGGCATTCCTTGCCGTCTTGGGATTCCTTGTTGTTCTTGTTTCTGGTCTCTGTGAAGTCTTGATGTTCCATTCCAGTCCTGATGTTCCGTTCCAGTCCTGATGTCATCATCATCCAGTGCCTCTAGATGTCTTCTTTGTTCTACGTCTTCAGATGTCTCCAACTCCACGTGTTCCATTCCTGCATGTTCCGCGACCAGCCCAGCTGGGTTGTGTAGGGCACGCAATGGCCCAGTGGTCTGTGACCATCCTGGCTGGGGTGTGTAGAGCGCTCGGTGGGACAGCTCCATCCATTGGGGCTTACAAGCTTCTCCAAGTTCCTTCTGACCATGACCATGTTGCTGAAGATTCTGCCTTCCTCCCAGGTGTCCTCTTCTGATTGGCAGCGCAAGCCTCCGGGACCTTCTTCTAGATTCAGGTTCCAGCCTCGGTTCTGGTCTGATTCTGAGTCTGCTCTAAGTTCTGCACGCCAAACCTTGGAGCCTGGGGTTCTGCTCTGGATTCTGGTCCTGTCCGGGCCTTTGGAGTCCTTGTGACTGCTTCAGCCCTTGCTTCTGTCCTCATGAATGAACTCTTCTTCTAACCTGTCCGTAGCGTGTTCCACGCCTGGTCTTAGCAGGTGCAGACCCAGAGTCTTTGCCTCCTGTGCTCCAGTTCCAAGTCCTCATCTCGTCTGCCTTCAGTTCCAAGTCCTTGTTCGTCTGACTTCAGTTCCAAGTCCTCGTCTTGTCAGAGTCTTCGTCTTCCCAGTGCCAGATATCTATGCCTGCCCTTGACCCCCGTCCAGCCTGCCACTTCATGCTGTTACCCAGTGGCAGGTCCAAAAGGGCTTGGAGTGGTCGAAGGACCACTCAGAGACCACCATTGCTTTTGTGGCCTCCACAATGCATGCAGGTCCGGTGGAGGGCCAGGGCCTCCAGAGTTCTCCTTCAGTCCAGATGGGATCTCACCTCAAGGGCACACACATCTCACCCCACAATGGGGAGCACCCCCTAGTGCTCCCTTCCATCGCAGCACAACAGATTACGGTCTCTGTGAAGTCTTGATGTTCCATTCCTATCCTGATGTTCTGTTCCGGTCCAGTCCTGATGTCTTCCTCATCCAGTGTCTCTAGATGTCTTCTTTGTTCTACATTTTCAGATGTCTCCAGCTCCACATGTCCTGTCCCTGCATGGTCCGCAAACATCTCGGCTGGGGTGTGTAGAGTGCTCGGTTGGACAGCTCCATCCATCGGGGCCTACGAGCTTCTCCAAGTTCCTTCTGACCATGACCATGTTCCTGATGTTCCTGCCTTCTTCCCAGATGACCTCTTCTGATTGGCAGCACAAGCCTCCGGGACCTTCTTCTAGCTTCAGGTTCCATCCTCGGTTCTGGTCTGTCTCTGAGTCTGCTCCAAGTTCTGCATGCCAAGCCTTGGAGCCTGGGGTTCTGCTCTGGATTCTGATCCTGTCCGGGCCTTCGGATTCCTTGCGCCTGCTTCAACCCTTGCTTCTTTCCTCATGAATTAACTCTTTTTCTAACCTGTCTGTAGCGTGGTCCATGCCTGGTCTTAGCTAGCTGTGGAGGGCATGCTTCAGTGTAGACCCAGAATCTTCACCTCCTGTGCTCCAGCTCCAAGTCCTCGTTCGTCAGACTTCAGTTCCAAGTCCTTGTCTTGTCAGAGTCTTTGTCTTCCCAGTGCCAGATGTCTACACCTGCCTTTGACCCACATACAGTCTGCTGCTTCATGCCATTACCCAGCGGCAGGTCCGAAAGGGCTTGGATTGGTCAGAGGACCACTCAGAGACAACCATTGCTTTGGTGGCCTCCAAAAGGTGTACAGGTCTGGTGGAGGGTCAGAGCCTCCAGAGTTCTCCTTCAGCCCAGATGGGACTCATTTCACCACAAGGGCACACACATTTCGTCCCACAATAGGGAGTGCCCCCTAGTGCTCCCTTCCATCGCAACTCAACAGTTATCAAATACTGTAACCGATGTATACCTTTTAACTTTTGCTGTGGTACAAGAAAATGAGATAACATGGCAATAAGGAAGTACAAGCTTGCAAATATGTGTTTTGATAGTGTATATTAATTGCATAGTTAATGTTATGCACTACGAAGACATATTCAGGGCAATGTTGGTTTAAATTGTGCTTCATGAAAATATTTTTCTAATGTGACTTCTCTATAATTTACATTAATCTGTTTCTAATATACCAGATGGGACGCTAACACATTTGGTATATTGGTATATTGGAATTTGTTGCCAGAGGATGTGGTTAGTGCAATTAGTATAGCTGGATTCAAAAAAGGTTTGGATAAGTTCTTGGAGAAGTCTATTAACGGCTATTAATCAAGTTTAGTTAGGGAATAGCCACTGCTATTAATTGCATCAGTAGCATGGGATCTTCTTAGTGTTTCGGTAATTGCCAGGTTCTTGTGGCCTGGTTTGGCCTCTGCTGGAAACAGGATGCTGGGCTTGATGGACCCGTGGTCTGACCCAGCATGGTAATTTCTTATGTTCTTATGTTCTTAAATGTTAATTTACCTAGCATGGCCGCGCACACATGTGCACCAGAGTTTACAATCTGTGCACACATGTGCAGATGGCGCGCATAAGGGGGGGTTAACTTTTGCAAATTTGTGCAGAGAAGCAATCGACCTTCACCAGTTCCTTCCCAGTCCACTCCAATTAAGGAGCAGACTGGGAGGGAACTTCCCTGCCCCCCTACCTAAACTCCATCCCTCTTCCCCTCTCCTCTCCTCCCCACCCCTTAAACCCTATGTATCCTTTTTTTGTTTGTTTGTTTTTCAACTTACTTCAGGGCCGGAGCTGAAGTAAGTTGGGCATGCCCACCGCTGCTGGTGTGCAAGTCATTGGGACAGCATACAATGGCGCTGACCCGGCCCGCCCCCCCCCCCCCCCCCCCCCCACACCCCTCTCTGCCCAGACCCTGCCCCTCTGGCTCGCCCCTTTGAAGAAGCCTGGTACTTGTGAGCATACTGCGGTTTACGTGCTTGGCCGGGCCCATTTGAAAATGTGTGTGGCGCAAGCAAGGCCTGGCCATGTGCATAAACCTCAGGTTTTATGCATGCAGGCTTTTTAAAATTTGGCCACTATTGTTGGTCAAAAGAGAGCAGAAGTTCAGATGGAACATCCAAAATGTTTGAGTTGTGGTAGACAGGAAAAGATCTTGGGACTTCCTCCTTATACTACTTCTCAGTTCTCAGCATTATCCCTTGTCAGAAATGGTCATTCCTAGTTTTAGAATAAGTTAAAATAATGTGTTTCTCAGTTGCCAATTTCATTCACATTATTATTATTCTCCCTTGCAGACATTTCTGATTGTCTCTTTCTTGAATAAAGGAAAAAGGAATGGCCTTGCACAAAACCACCAGCTGGGCATCCATACAAAATTATGAATGGTTTTGTCAGCAACAAGTAAGTTCCACTAAGGTCAGTATTCAAATAGGTTCATCTAGATAACTTTTGAGTTATCTGGATAGACCCCCCCCCCCCTCCTCCCCAGGTTTGAAGATCTTGGCCATTTATCCTGATGAATTTTATCTAGCATAAATCATTATTGGGATAAACTTGGAAGCATTTTCGGGCATTCCAGTGTAGAGCTGACTTAGATGAAAAACCTATCCGGCTACCGCTGATATTTAGAATTAACCTAATAAGTTATTCAGCTAAGTCTGAACATGGTCAAGGACAGAGTTAATATTATCTGGCCCCGTGTTCGTGGAGAATTTTATCTTAACCATAAGCCGCTTAAGTAGTGATCTGATCTTTATTAAAAAAAAAAAAAAAACAGCCTAGTGGACCTGCTGTGCTGATCCCCCACCGCAATGAAACAAATGGGCATTACACTCAATCCTCTCTTTACCCCAAGCCAGCCAAATATTCCAAAAATATAATAGATCTATAGACCTGAAAAATCTCTCCTCCTCCGAAATTCGCTAAATACAATTTGAAGGTAGGCTCCTTCCTGAAAGTCACCCTACCCTTCTTTCCCCCATAAACCCAACCCAAGCTCTCACACTCCACTCAGAACTCCCAAACTCTTTACCACCACTGGGGCCTCGGTACAATCATCCAGCTCCTGGCACATCCAGCATTTCTGTCAGAGCATTGTCCAAGCAATGTTGGATGTGCCAGAAGCTGAATGACTGTACCTAGTTTCTTATGGCTGTAAAGGCCTATGAACTTCAAGATGAGGTGCAAGGGTTCGAGTAGGGTTTATGGGGAGGATGGACCTCAGGATGGGTCCTAACTAAAATTTCTATTTAGAAAATTCTTGGGGTAGAGGATAGAGATGTGAATCGTGTGATCGATCGTCTTAACAATCGATTTTGGCTTGGGGGGGGGAGGGAATCGGATCAACGCGGTTTTGTTTTTTTAAATATCATGTAAATCGTAAATCGGGGGAGGGCGGGAAAACCGGCACACTAAAACAACCCTAAAACCCACCCCGACCCTTTAAAATAAATCCCCCACCCTCCCGAACCCCCCCAAAATGTCTTAAATTACCTGGGGTCCAGTGGGGGGGGGGGGGGTCCCGGTGTGATCTTCCACTCTCAGGCCACGGGTGCGTTGATAGAAATGGTGCCGGCGCTACCTTTGCCCTGTCATATGACAGTATTCAACAATATATAGTGACATATAAATATATTTCTCAATCTTTATTAATAACAAAAATATTAAAAACTCCCAAACAATTTTTTCTCTAAATATACCCCGGATCACCACATTTAAAAATACACCAATACCATATTCTTTCACATCCCATCCATTCAACACATTCACACAACAACCTATGCAAAACATTTTTTTTACAAAAAATTTCTCAAAAATTCACATTAGATACACAACAGCTGTTTCATATGTCTTTCATAAGCAGAAAGAGTCCAATTTCACCAAATTTCTTCTTCTTTCCCAAAAAACGTCAGACACTTCAATATATCTTTATCCTCTCGACATGTTTCGCCTCTCGTCAGGCTTCTTCAGGAGAGCTTTTGTAAAGTCTCCTACTGCTTATATTCTTATCCTCAATCGATATCCAAAGGAATTGTTGTTCTACAAACATTTTACAAATTTAATTAATATTTTCTAAAAAAATTTTTATTTTAACATTTTTCAAAGTTATTCTAAAACATTTCATCATTAGCTATTTTACCTGAACGTCCTAGCTAATCTCTCCTGGACGTGCAGCAGATATCCCCAACTCTTTTTTCACATCATTTAAATATATCTCACTTCACCTAGAGACAAGTAATTCAGGAAACTTAAACTTTTCAAAACTCCAAAGAGAAAATTTTCACACATACTCAGACTATATAAGAGAATCCTACCTTTTCTTCATTTCAGCAAAAAACACCGTGACCAAACCTTCAAAAAACGTCCAAACCGAGTGAGTCAGCGGAAGTATGACTTTCCATATCCTCCAAACTTTTAAAGTCCATCGAACCAATCACAACCGAGTATTTCTCCACACTCCACCCCTCAATCACCCGCCAAATTCAAACCTATCAGCACAATGGTTCATTTCCACAAACCAATTCTCAAAACTCAAAGACATGCCACCCAATCAATTTTATCATTTAATCCCTTTGGCCACATAGTTCCCAAAGAGAAAATCCATCGCTGCTCCGTTTGCAATAATTTTTTATTCAAATTACCTCCACGTCTACTACGAATCTCTTGCAAAACAAAGAAACGAAGTTCTTCTACCAAATGTTGTTGTTCCCGCCAATGTTTTACCAAAGGTGCTGTCTCCACTCCATTTCTAATCCTACTACAATGTTCAAGTATACGAAGTCTAATCACTCTTGATGTCTTTCCGACATAGAAAAGCCCACAAGGGCACTGTATTATATATACCACTGACCGTGTCTGACATGTTGTAGAATTTCTTAACAAATACGTTTTTCCCGAAACCGGATGAATGAAGGATTGAAGCGATAAAGATAATTTACATACACTGCATCTTGAACAAGGGAAGTGACCACCTTCACTCCTATCTTCTTTCATTTCAACTCCAATATCCGAGTGTACCAATATATCTTTAAGATTCCTCGATCTTTTAAACGAAAAAAGTGGAGGGTCCATCATTCCTTTAAACCCACTTACAAGATGCCAATGATCTTTAATCACCTGTATCAAATCCCCTACTCTATTTGAATAGGGTAACACACAGACTAACGAAGGTGTCTTCTGATCTCTTTTAGGGTTCAATAACAAATCCCTATTCATATATCGGGCTCTTTTGTATGCCCGACGAATTATACGTTTAGGATAACCCCTTTTATCAAACCTTTCCTGTAAGTCTTTCGCATGAATCTTAAATGTGGTTATATCAGAACAAATCCTCCTAATCCTAAAGAATTGTCCAACTGGGATATTTTCCCTAATATGCCTCGGATGAAAACTACTAAAATGTAGTAACCCATTCCTATCTATTTCCTTCCGATACAACTCAGTCACTAATACCCCATCCTTCTTACCCACTTTCATATCTAAAAAAGGAATCCATCGTGTCTGGATATCACAGGTAAATTTAAGATTGATATCTTGAGTATTCAAATATTGAAAACAATTTTTGAATTCACTCTCAGTTCCAGACCAAACAATAAAGATATCATCAATGTATCGACACCATAACCTTACTTGCCTGTACCATTGTGAAGAGTAAACAAACTGTTCCTCAAAAGATGTCACGTACAAACAAGCAAGGTCCGGTGCCATTGTGGCACCCATAGCGGTTCCATGAACCTGCTGGTAAAAATCTTCCTGAAACAAAAAATAGTTCTGGGTAAGTGCAATGGTTGCTAACTCAACCAAAAAATGCGTTGGAACCCGTTTATCAATCCTTGTATCCAAAACCCTCTCTATCAACTGAATAGTTGCCCTCTGAGGGATATTTGAATACAATGATTCAACATCCATCGATATTAACAAGGTGGACTCTGATATATCAGAAAGACTTTTCAATACAGTTATCAAATGAGATGAGTCTCTTATATAGGATTTAGCCATAGAGACAAAAGGTCTTAAAAAATAATCTATGTAGATCGATAAGGGTTCCAACACAGAGCCGATTCCGGCCACTATAGGTCTTCCTTTGCTTCCGGTGCTACCTTTGCCCTGTCATATGACAGGGCAAAGGTAGCACCGGCGCCATTTTGGTTCCTGTCCCCGACGTCACGAGCATAGGAGATCGCTCCCGGACCCCCGCTGGACCCCCAGGGACTTTTGGCCAGCTTGGGGGGGGCCTCCTGACCCCCACAAGACTTGCCAAAAGTCCAGCGGGGGTCCGGGAACGACCTCCTGCACTCGAATCGTGTTGCCATACTGCAAAATGGCCATATGGCCGGCACCATTTTGCAAAATGGCGCCGGCCATACGGCAACACGATTCGAGTGCAGGAGGTCATTCCTGGACCCCCGCTGGACTTTTGGCAAGTCTTGTGGGGGTCAGGAGGCCCCCCCAAGCTGGCCAAAAGTCCCTGGGGGTCCAGCGGGGGTCCAGAAATGACCTCCTGCACTTGAATCGTGTTGCCGTATTGCAAAATGGTGCCAGCCATACAGCCAGCGCCATTTTTCAATACGGCAATATGGCCATATGGCCTGCGCCATTTTGCAAAATGGCGCCGGCCGTACGGCAACACGATTCGAGTGCAGGAGGTCGTTCCCGGACCCCCGCTGGACTTTTGGGGGTCCAACGGGGGTCCGGGAGCAATCTCCTAGGCTCGTGACGTCGGGGGACAGGAACCAAAATGGCACCAGCACTACCTTTGCCCTGTCATATGACAGGGCAAAGGTAGCGCCGGCACCATTTTTATCAACGCACCCGTGGCCCGAGAGTGGAAGATCACACCGGGACCCTCCCACTGGACCCCAGGTAATTTAAGACATTTTGGGGGGGTTCGGGAGGGTGGGGGATTTATTTTAAAGGGTCGGGGTGGGTTTTAGGGTTGTTTTAGTGTGCCGGTTTTCCCGCCCTACACGTTCCCCCGATTTACGATTTTTGACGATAAATCGGGGGAATTCCTATTATATATCGCCTCTAACGATTTTTGACGATTCAAAATATATCGGACAATATTTTAAATCGTCAAAAAACGATTCACATCCCTAGTAGAGGAGGCTTTTCAGATCTATAGGCCAGCTTCATTTTTGATATTTTGGGAACATTTGGGGAGGGGGATCAGGCATGATATGCCTCATTTGACTCTTTTGTTTGTGGAGTGGGGATCAGGCTGGCAGGTTTGCTAGGAATTTTTAAAGTTTGATTCGCTGTTTAACTGGCTAGATTATTTGAATATACCTGTTGAAGATAAACGTATTCTGGAACACGCTTCTGAATAATTTTCAAATCTAATTGGTGATATTTAATTATTGCAAGTTAGGTTTGAAAGTTATTCGGCTATGTATACCTGAATAACTTTATTCAAAGATATACAATGGGAAGTTTATCCCTAATAACTTATCTGGATTTTAGCTGGATTTAAAAAAATAATTCAATTGACCTCACTAAGACTATACTAGAAAGTGAATATTGTTTTCTAAAATGAAAACTCTCCACTTAATCCATATTTATTTCAGATATTTTGATAATTAATTGCAGCATACATTTTTATAAGCATTTTCATGTTGTCCCCATCCTGAAAAGATATATTGCAAAATCAATTCAGAATCTGATTCATTCCTGAATTGGATTTCATAGATTGTATTTAGTGTAGGTATTAATCGGATAGGCACTTTTTCTTCATGATCACTAAATTAAAATGCACATACTTTAAATATATGCACAAGAGAACCGTACCCTTTACAAATTCCCAGACATTGATCCCTGATTTTTCTTTCTTTTGTTTTCCAACACCCCATAAATAAAAGAGGTAATTACAGTCAATCAGATCTGATATAACATTTTGCTAGAGGTAAATGAAATGGAGCGGTCAGAGGGAGGGCAGGTTATCAAGTGGGGTGGTTGCCTCATTAAAGATGGATGGTTGAGAGGGAATGGGCCAAGAGTATCAGCATGTGTGTCCGCCTGCCAATGCTGTTGGGAAAGGTTAACTATACTTCCTGAGGTATAATTAGCTTTCTGAGTCTTAACATGGATCACAAGTTTTATCATAGCATGTGTTAATTCGGTTTAATATTAATGGACTGTTTGCATGCATTTGCATGCAGCAGAGCTCATTATTTTTTGATGTTGAATCCACTAACATTTTCAATGTTATTGGTAATGCTCATATTATCATTATCAATAATACCTATTAATGTTTTATAATATTTACTTGCATTAAATGCCGCTTTTGGCATTTAACATGCATTAATGTATTAACACGGCTTTTTAAATAGGCCTCCCAAATATATTCTGAAGTAATTGTTTTGAAAGATTGATATCTCTAGAATTAATTATTCTTTTCCTTATTTCATACAGTTCCTCAGTTATAGGCTCATTTTCTTAATGTATATTTTTGTGTGTTGTTGTATAAAGTAAATGAAGAATGTCTCAAATATCTGGATGGGTGCCCACCTGAGCACCAGTGATCATCAAACAGTATGGTTTGATATTGCAAATAGGATATTGAGAGGTCACACAAAGACCTGAGTTTTGAATTTCAAAAATACGGACTCTGTCGAAATGGGGACGTACCTGGAGGTAGAACTAGAAGACTGGGAGAAAATAAGAGCGGTATGACAACAGAGGGCCAAACTAAAAGGAGCAACTACAAAGGCAACAAAATATATATGTGAGAAAAGTAAACAAAAGTAAAAGAAATAAGAAACAGATTGCGTTCTCAAAAGACGTGGCTGATAAAATAAAGGCAAAAAAAGCAGTATTCAAGAAATATAAGGATCCCAAAAAGAGAAACACAGGGAAGAATATTTGGTGAAACCAAGGGAGTTGAAGAAATAAATCAAGAAAGCAAAATTCAGGTAGAAGAAAGGATTGCCAAAGAGGTAAAGTGAGGTGAAAAAACATTTTTCAGATATATCAGTAGAAAGGAGAAAGGTACAAAGTGGTATAGTGAAATTGAAAGGTGACAAATATCAGTGTGTGGAGAGAGATGAAGAAATGGCCAAAATATTAAAGACATACTTCAGTTCGGTATTCACTGAAGAAGACCCTGGAGAAGGACCATTGCTAGATGACAAGACTGTGAATAGTGGTGGAGTAGACAATACTCCATTTACAGAAGAGAATGTATATGAAGAGCTACAAAAACTGAAAGTGGACAAGGCCATGGTGCCAGATGAAATACACCCCAGGATACTGAGACAGCTCAGAGATGCACTGGCAGGTCCACGGAAGGACCTGTTCAATTAATCCCTGATAATGGGAGTTGTGCAGTAAAATTGGAGAAGAGTGGTTGGTCCCACTTCACAAGAGTGGAAGCAGAGAGGAGGCTGGAAACTACAGTCCAGTTAGCCTCACCCCGGTGGTGGGAAAATTAATGGAGACTCTGCTGAAGGAAAGGATAGTAAGCTATTTACAATCCAGTGGATTGCTTGACCCAAGGCAGCATAGATTCACCAGGGGAAGGTCCCGTCAGATAAATCTGATTGATTTTTTTGATTGGGTAACTAGAGAATTAGATCAGGGAAGAATGCTAGTTGTGATTTACTTCTTCAGCTTTTGATACCATCCCACATAGGAGACTCGTGATCAAAATGAGAAGTTTGGGAGTGGATGCCAAGGTAGTAGCATGGATTGCAAACTGGTTGACTGACAAGAGACAGCATGTAATGGTAAATGGAACCTACTTTGAAGAAAGAACAGTGTTAAGTGGAGTGCCACAAGGATCATATTGGGACTGGTTCTGTACAATATCTTTGTGAGCGACTGGCAGAAGGGATAGAAGGTAGTTTGTCTATTTGCAGATGATACTAAGATCTGCAACAGAGTGGACACTCTTGAAGGAGTAGAGAGAATGAAACATTTAAGAAAGCTTGAAGAGTGGTCGAAGATTTGGCAGCTGGGATTCAATGCCAAGAAGTGCAGAGTCATGCATATGGGGTGTACAATCCAAAAGAACTGTATATGATGGACAGTGAAAGATAATGCGCACAGACTGGGAGAGGGACTTTGGTGTGATAGTGTCTGGTGATCTGAAGTCAGTGAAGCAATGTGACAAGGCAATAGCAAAAGCCAAAACAATGCTGGGATGGGCTGCATAGAGAGAGGAATAACCAGTAAGAAAAAGGAAGTGATAATGCTCTTGTACAGGTCTTTGGTGATGCCTCACTTGGTTACTGCATTCAGTACTGGTGCCCGTATCACAAAAAGGATAAAGATAGGATAGAGGCTGTCCAAAAAAGAGAAACCAAATTGATGAGGGGTAAGCATTGGAAAACTTATGAAGAGAGGCTGAAGGATATGAATATGTATACCCTGGAAGAGAGGAGGTGCAGGGGAGATATGATAGACCTTCGGATACCTGAAAGGTTTTAATGATGCACAATTGTCAAACTTTTTCCATTGGAAAGAAACCAATAGAATTAGAGATCATGAAATGAAATTCCAGGGAGGATGACTCAGAACCAATGTCAGGAAATATTTTTTCATGGTGGTGAATGCCTGGAATGCCCTTCCAGAGGAGGTAGTGAAGATGAAAACAGTGAAGGAATTCCAAGGGGTATGAGATAAACACTGAGGATCCCTAAAGGCTAGAGGATGGAATTAAAGAAAAGAGTGCATGGGGGTAACTGGGGATAACTTGCTGTTGTGGCTGTTGAGACCCTTAACAAATAACTAGAGGTGTGCATCCGTTTTCCACGTATTTGTAATCCACAACTTATTTTTTGCTATCTGTTAAATATGTGGGGAGGCGAAACGCATTGCGACTCCCCATGTATTAAACAGATTTCTGTTTAATTCGGCCTAAATAAAAATTTAAACCCCCCCCCCCCTCCTGACCCCTCCAAGACTCACCAAAACTCCCTGGTGGTCCAGCGGTGGGGTCCGGGAACTCACTCAGACCCTCGGTGCTAGTTTCATCATGGCACCGATAGCCTTTGTCACAGGGGCTACCGGTGCCATTGGTCAGCCCCTGTCACATGGCCATCGGCGCCATCTTGTGCTCCTACCATGTGACAGGGGCTGACCAATGGCACCGGTAGCCCCTGTGACATAGTATGGGCAAATGCTATCGGCGCCATTTTGAGTCCTGGTGTTGGACGGCAGGTCGCTCCGGAACCCCCGTTGGACCCACAGGGACTTTTGGCCAGCTTGGGGGGGGGGGCTCCTGACCCCCACAAGACTTGTCAAAAGTCCAGCGGGGGTCGAGGAGCGACCTCCTTTCACGCCGTCCGTCCAATCCCAATACTCAAAATGGCGGAGGTGAAGATCCATCCCTTGGAAGTCATGGCAGGCCGGCACAGTGGTCAGGACAGGTAGCAGGCAATGAAGTCTGATATGGCTTGTGGCTTGTGGCTTGTGGTCAGAGGCAGGTAGAGTTCAGTTGGTGTCTTGGTTCAGGCAGAGGTTGGGGCAGGTAGAATTCAATTAGAGGCAATAAGCAGGCAATGGTTCGTGGCAGACAGAGGTCAAGTAACATTGAGATCCAGTCCAAGGTCAGATCAGTCCAATCTAATGTCAAGCCGAAAGTCCGATCCAAGGTCAAAGCCAGAAGTCCAATCCAATTTAATAAGGGACGAAGAGGCTGAAGGAGGACGAGGGACTACAGGAGCCAGACTAGATATTGAAGTCAGATGAGGGAAGACTGACCATGAAGACAAGAACTCAGAAGACAACACACCAGTGGAACAGGAGCTAGAAGTCAAGGAGCTGGAAGCAGGAAGCAGGAATACAGTAGCAAATGCACCTCTTGAATGAGACGACCTATTGCCAAGGCATTGGTAGAAGCTTTGAAGAGGACTTTAATAGGTCCAGGATAGTGACATTAGAAGGGGACATGGGGCTTTTCCTACCATGGTCCCTTTAATTCCAACCCAGAGGCATGTGTAGTGCCTTAGGAGGATGCACCAGCTCAGCGCCTGTGAGCGGTGTCTCAGCCGCACATTCAGGTGGCCTGAGCCTGTACTGGAAGAATGTGTTCCTGCCTTGGATGGTGGCATGGTCAAATGGAAGGCCCTCCTCACACTGGGACACAGTGCCTTTAATTGGGCTGGGCTGGGAGTGAGAGTGGCAGTCCGTAGGAATAGCTTGCGGACCGCTGAGCATAATAGTACTCACCTCTTAAGCCCCCCTCCAGAGGTCTTGAGTTTGCGGGGATACTGATCATGAAAAATCCTTCAGACCCATATGAGTTTCTTGGTTTGGGGGGTAGGTTCAATAACTAAATGATTGATTTTGTTCCCCAGTTCATGCAATTCTCAGGACTGAAGCTGAACAGCCGGCAAAGAGGTAGTCACATTTGAGTTACTTTGAAGGGAGATCAGGCCCCTATATAGGGGGTGAAGATAATTTTTTCCTTCTCAGGGTCCAGGCAGGCAGGATCAAATAGAAGTGAAGGGTTTTTTTTTTTCCTCTCTTGCTGCAGAAGGGCATACAGATTTTTCATTTCTTCATCTTCCTTGATAACTAATGACTCAAATTTTTTCCTAGCCCAATTGTGTTTCCTTTCTAGGTTTTCATGTTCCAATCCCTTTTGACCCAACTGGTCTTCAAATTGTGCAAAAGCTATCTTAAGAGTACTCTCCCGGAGGTACTGTGGGGCAGTTTGAGTTTCTCTAGACTCCATACCAGGGGTGAGAAGGTTCAGAAGGGTGGCAGCCATGATCAGCGGGGGGAGAGATTTTTGGACCTCAAACAGGATCTTATGTACCCCAGTCCACAATGGGTGAGTTCCGTCATTGGTCAAATTGTGGTTGGTTTCTCCACAGTCATGATAGGCCCAAGATGACTGGACTCACGGCTCTTGGAAGAACATGAAAGGTGATGAGTTTTATGTGGGCAGGTTCTACTCTTAACAAGAGTGGTACACTAGTACAAGTCACCAAACCAGGAAGGGGGTCTCCATGGATTGAAGAGAGTGCCAAAGGTGGTGTTAAAGGAATTGTGGGGATGTTATACCAATCAACGAATTCCTGTTGCACAAAATTCCCTCGGTGCAGGAATCCATCAATGCCTGTGTGATAAAGCACATGAAGGTTTGTTCCAGGGAAACAGTCAAGAGGAACTGAGAAGACAGGGTGGCCAGACCAAAGTTCACTTTCCCTGGTGCCACTGGGCATAGAACAGCTCTCCTCCTCTCTGGGCACCGAGCTAATAGGTGACCAGGAGCCCCACAATAAAGGCAGAGGCTCGATTGGTAGCATCAAGCCTTCTCTTCGGATGTGAGGTGGAATCAACCTAATTCCATGGATTCATCTGGCAGAGACTCCAGTGGCATGATGGGATCAACTGTGGATGGAGATAGTGTCCTGGTGAGACCTTTTTGTGCTGAGCATGCTTCCTGGGCTTGCTCCTGGAGGTGCCTATCAATTTTCCTGAGAGATCAATGAGCCCTTCGAGAGAGGTGGGTAGCTCCCAAACTGCAAGCTCATCTTTTATTTTGGTAGCTAAACCTTCCAAGAATATAGCATGTAAGATATCTCCCTACCAGTTCTGTTCTGAGGCTAGGGTTTAGAACTCAATGGCATAATCCATCAGTGATCGATTTCCTTAGCACAAGTGCAGGAGGTCAGAGCCCATTATGGGCTGCTGGCCAGGCTCATAAAAAACGTGCTTGAATACTGAAATGAATTGTTGTAGATTCGAAAGAAGAGGATCTGAATGCTCCCTTAGGGGGGGAAGCCCAGGCCAGGGCCTTAACATTGAGAAGGGAGAGAATGAATGTTGTCTTAACAGTCATATGGGAAGAGTATGGACTGGAGGGAGAAATGCATATGGCATTGATAAAGAAATACACGGCACTGCTTAGGATTGCCCGGTACAGAGCAGTCAATGGCATTGTAGGCTTACAGATTCCAGGGACCAGCACTGGAACTGCAAGGGGCAGAGGTGGGGCAGTGGGTAGGGTCACAGAGTCCAGGTGTGCAGTGAGGCAGTTCAAATCTGTGGCCAAGAGTTCTAAAGGCACTCTGGAGGGCCTGTAATTTATGGGCTAAACCAGCAATGGCCGTAAATGTGGCTAGATCTGCTGGGACCATGGCCTCAGAAATCTATTGTGGAAATGGACCCTTGAGCTGAGGTGTAGTTTGTGCAACCCAAAGGAAGAAACCCTATAGGTCCCCATCGTCAGCAGGTGGAGTGGACTGGAGCAAAGGCCTAACTGGAGCTTCATCCAGTTAGGCCTTCATTCCCCATAAGTTGAACCCTCGGGAGCCAGGGCTGGCTGGACTTAGGTGCAGGCCTCTGTGGAGGTGAAGATCCATCCCTTGGAAGGTCGGCACAGTGGTTGAATGTAGAGTCAGACCGGGTAGAGATCAGGACAGGCAGTAGGCAACAAAGTATGATAAGGGCCGTGGTCAGAATCAGGACAGGTTCAGTCAGTGTCGTGGTTCAGGCAGAGGTCAGGGCAGGTAGATTTAAGTCAGAGGTTAAAAACATGCAGTGGTCAGTGGCAGATAGAGGTCAATCAGAACTGAGATCCAATCCAAGCTCAGGCCAGAAGTCCAATCCAACTACAAGCCAAAGGTCTTATCCAAGGTCAATGCCAGAATTCCAATCCAATGAAATGAGGGCCAAAGAGGAGGAAGGAGGTCATGGGCAATAGGAACCAGAATTGATGAAGAAGACAGGTGATAGAAGACTGACCACAAAGGCAAGAACTCAGAAGACCACACACAGTGGAGCAAGAGCCAGGAGTCAAGGAGCAGGAAGCAGGAACACAGTGACAAACACATCTCTCAAACAAGACTACCCATTGCAAAGGCGTCGGTGGAAAGTTTGAAATGCCTTTAATAGGTCCAGGATAGTGACCTCATCAGAAGAGGCCATGGGGCTTTTCTCACCATGGTCCCTTTAATTCCAGCCAAGGGGCATGCACCCATAACTAAGCTCAGGACCTGTCAGTGACATCTCAGCCATGAGTCCTGGTGGCCTGAGGCTGGTCTGAAAGACTACATTCCTGCCGCAGACAACAGAGTGGTCAAGTGGAAGGTCCTCCTTATACTGGAATGTGGCACCTTTGATTGGCTCAGGCTGGGGGTGAGAGTGGTGTTATGGCTTGTAGGTGTGTGGGCCCTGGGCCGAGGTGAGAGGTGTCACCGCCCACAGGGAGGAGTCCTGTGAGCCTCACAATTGGGAGGTGTGGTCTCAGCAGACATCAGACACAGCTGTGGAATAGAGTCTGTATTAGAGAGGAAGAAAGGCATAGCCCATGGAAAATGTAGCAAGGTCTGAGCAGAGGGGTATACCCAGAGGGAATACCTCAGATGAGGAGATCAAGTAGTGACCTGCAGTGCAGGGTACACCGAGGAAGTATCACTGTAGCGATGATATGGTAGTGGCCTGCAGAGTAGGGTACACTGAAGGATACCTCACACTGAGATGGTATGGCAGTGGTCCTGTGGTGATGACGTGGTAGTGGCCTGCAGCGCAGGGTAAACTGGTGTGGTTCCTCACTTAGAGATGACACGGTAGGGGCCCGAGGCACGAGGTACACTGGAGAGGATTCCACAACGTAGTTGGTACAGTAGAGGTTCGTGGAGTCAAAGTACTCACAGATTGATAGTTCCAGGAAGGGTCCCGAGGAACGGGAACATACAGCAGTCCAAGGCAGAAGGCCCTCCAAGGAGTGGATAGCCAGAGGCGAGGAAGGGCCCCCGAGGAGCGGGTACCCAGAGCGTCTCACGCCGAAGTGCAGTACCTGGAACAGGAAGTCTGTAAAGGTGAAGCGGATTCAGCAATGAGGGAACTCCTTCCTAACTCATCAGTGGGTAGAACCAGCCAGCTTAAGTACAGCAGAGTGGAGACATCAGTGATCCCAAAATCAAGATGGCGGCCGGCAATGCCCACGTTGTCCCAGGAACACCAGGCAGGTCAGCAGTAGCTTGCAGAGGCCGCCACTCTCCCCAATGAAGACAAGGCAGCAAAGAAAGAGGTGAGCATTAGTGGTCACAGCCATCTATGACCAATGGGCGTAACAGTGCCCCCCTTCTTAGGGACCCTCCCAGGAGGTTTTGGTTTCCTAGGATAAGAAATGTGGAATTGCTTGATCAGTTCCTTGTCGAGGAGATGAGCCCCATGCCCACTAAATATGCTGTCCCCTTCTTATCCCTTTAACCTGCTGCAAGTCACCACTGGAAAAATCACCACAGCACACGGGCCGATGCAGTAAAGTGTGCTCAGGCAGAGCGCACTGTTAGCCCCAGGTTGGACGCGCGTTTTTGACATGCTATTTTTACCCCGTATACAGTAAGGAGTAATAGCGCATGGAAAATGCTTGGCCAACCCCCCCAAAACTAATAGCGCGCACAACATGCAAATGCATGCTGATAGGCCTATTAGTTATTCTCATGCGATACAGAAAGTAAAATGTGCAGCCAAGCCGCACATTTTACTTTCAGAAATGAACGCCTGCCAAAGGCAGGCATTAATTTCGGTCGGCACCGGGAAAGTGTACAGAAAAGCAGAAAAAACTGCTTTTCTGTATACCCTCCGACTTAATATCATAGCGATATTGTCAGAGGCCCAAAAGTAAAAAAAAAATTAAAAAGTAAAAAAAAAAAAAAGTAAATCTGCCTGTGGCCCGCGGGTTGGAAGACGGACACTCAATTTTACCGGCGTCTGTTTACTGAACCCGTGGCTGTCAGCGGGTTCGAGAACTGACACCGGTAAAATTGAGCGTCGACTGTCAAACCCGCTGACAGCTGCCGTGTCTGTCAAAAAGGAGGCGCTAGGGACGCACTAGTGTCCCTAGAGCCTCCTTTACCGCAGGCCCTCATTAGCATATTTTTCTTACTGAATCGCGCTCCCAGGAGAGTGGCCTGGGCGCGCGTCGGGAAAGCGGGTGCTTGCCGGCTCTGCCGCGGATTTTTCTGTATTGGCCCGACAGAAAATAGTGAACAAATCTTTACTTGACATTAAATAGCAAAACAGCAAAACAGGAAGGGGAAGAAAAGAAAGATGATACACTATGATATAACATGTTCCTGAGAACACTGTAATTCAAATATATGGCAATTTGTGATATGAATAATAATAAGGCAGGCAACACGTACTCTAGCAGACCGAGAGCCCAACAAGCAATTGCATATACTAGATAACGTCAATATTGATTATACCTTGCACAGCTGATTCCTTAAACCAGTTCTCCCCTGAGTACTCAGGAAACTAACTACCCAGTCACAGACTATGCGTATGCATACCACTTGCCGGAGCCCTTGACGTTTGGGTAACATGTATAGAAATACATTCCAATGAATGTTTTGAGGTATGAGATGGCCCTCTCTCTGGGCTGGCTCCATAGTCTCTACTTCCTTCACATTGGGGCAGATTTGAGCCCAATCTATCCATCGGTCTCAGGCAACACGGGTTTACCCTGCCAGGTCCTGCACAGGAGCAATATTCAGCTGGCTGCATCTCAAGCAGAAGTCTGTGTTGACGTCAGCTGGGCTGCTGCAGCACCAGCCATACAGAGAAAGGGAGATGAGGGGGAAAAAAAAACCCCTCCCTTCCTCTCTTCCTGAAGGAATTTTTATAAACTGTATGTTTACTTAACTCATCAGTTTGCCTGGAGATCACATCAATCAGCTCTCGATGTTGAGAATTCACTGTATGCCACCTTCTTCTGGATATATAGGGCTGGATTTTAAAAGGGTTACACGCATAAGGTACAAGCGTAACCCTTTTAAAACCCCCCTGCGCGCGCCAAGCAAGCCCCGGGACGTGCGTAAATCCCGGGGCTTCGCAAGGGGGCATGTCAGGGGCGTGTTAGGTGGGCGGCGCAAATTTCGGGGCGTTCCGGGGGCATGTCGGGGGCATGGTGCCGGCCCGGGAGCGTGGTCGAGGCCTCCGGACCAGCCCCCGGGTCAGGTGATAGCGCGTTAGCAGCCCGCTGGCTACGCGTGTATCTTATAAAATCCGGCGTACTTTTATTCGCGCCAGGTGTGCGAACAAAAGTACGCGCGCGCGCATAGATTTATAAAATCTACCCCACAGCCTCTCTCCTGTTGGGAAGCCAGTGTCACCCAGTTGCTTGGATCCTTTCAAACCTCTGACTCATCTATCTTCTGATAGCTGCATGCAGAAACCACTTTCCACTGCTTTCCAACTCCCCAGCTCAGCTTGCTCCCTTCAGCTCTCTGAGGTCTCTTACACCACGCCAGTTTCTCTCTCTGTCAGCCAGCTCTATGTCTCAATGGCTCACAAAGTTCCACCCAGCCAGGGAGAGAGAGAGAATGTGCCTTTTCTTCCTTATTTGGTAGCTCCCATCAGCCATTGTGCTTCCTGTCCTTAAGGAGTTCCCATAGGTTGTATTAAGATTGGCAACCCCTTGTGTCATTGGTGCTGCATCTTCATGAGTAGGGAGAGGGGTTATCTCTCCTACAGGTCGATACAGTAACGTGCGGTTAAAGATTCCCCATCTGTAACGTGCTGGGAGCGCACAATACAGACGAGTAAGGCGATCCAGCGATACAGTCTCCAGTTTCACGCGTCCTTAGCGCTTCGTAAAATAGACACATAACCCTTTCCGCACGCAGCATGTATATGATGTGTAAATGAACGAATTAGCTGTATAATGAAGGAATTAGCTATTCCCCTCTGATACTGTAACGGGCGCTGATATTATCTCCTTAGTAACCCGCTGTTTTGCCGCGGCCTTAATGTGTTAGTTTACCGCCTCCCCCTAGTAGGTGTTAGGACTGTGAGTCTAGTAACAAATCCATCGACACCGCTTAAGATACTCAAAAACAATAAAACACAATAAAAAAAAAGCGATACAGAGATGATCGAGAAAATGTAATGCTGTGGGACACATAAAACCTGTCAGAAAAAAAAATAAAAATTTTTAAATACCTGTCGGAGGGCCGCGTGGGTCCAGGCGGCCGGCGGCGGGAGCCGGGGGGCGGGTGGTCACGTGTTAAATCTAGGCCGGGTCGCACAGACGCACATTCATCCAGGCGGAGGAGCCGGCGGCGAAAGCTGCTGGCTCCTCCGCCTGGATGAATGAATGCGCGCCTGTGCGACCCCTGCGATTCGGCGCTCAAGGCGTGATGTCACGACGCCCGACGTCACGGCATGTGACTGCCTTGAGCACCGAATCGCAGGGGTCGCACAGGCGCGCATTCATTCATCCAGGCGGAGGAGCCGGCGGCTTGCCGCCGGCTCCTCCGCCTGGATGAATGCGCGTCTGTGCGACCCGGCCTAGATTTAACACGCGACCACCCGCCCCCCGGCTCCCGCCACCGGCCGTCTGAAACTAACGCGCGTCCACCCGCCCCCCGCCGCCGCCGCCTGGAACAGGCGCCCATCCGCCCGCGGCCTAGATTTAACACGCGACCACCCGCCCCCCGGATCCCGCCGGCCGCCTGGACCCACGCGGCCCTCCGACAGGTATTTAAAAATGTTGTTTTTTACACTTCCTTGTGTCTGTCATTTCAAATGTCATTTGCAATGACATTTGAAATGACAGGTACCAGCGCACCCAGGTTACTGTATAGACGCTGTATTAAGCGCCTATACAGTAAAATGGGTTGCGCGGGCATAACCCTTCCCTAACGCTTCACAGCCGCGGCATGCATTTGCATGCAATTAGAAGAGAGTATCAGGCGCTAGGTCAAGAGAACTGTGCGTGCGGGGAGGAAGGGTGCGCCTGACACTGCCGCACTGTTTCTACCGCGGCCTTACAGTATCGAGCCGCTAGTGATTAACCCTGTGACTCCTGTTTTTTGCAGGAGCTCCTTTCTGTGAAAACAATTCTCCAACATCAAACATGCAATTCCTTTGTTCTTCTTTTTGTTTTTCTTTATTTAACTGGCAGTTTCAGGCAGTGTAGTTCACTCTGAGACACCAATCTCAATAGCTCATGGTACCTAAGTGTCTTTGGTATCTCTATGCTGCCTCAGTCCAATGCAAGCTCAAGGGGGCAGGGACAAGAATTATAGTACCCTGTTACATTTAGCTTTAAAAAAAATATTTTGATGTAATCTTTGCATGTGTCTTTTTCTTTCTTTGGGCCTGTGCCTTATACTAAGTACATGAAGGGTTCCCCACAGGTAAAGGTGAAACAGCCAAGGAACAATTTTCAAACTGTCCACACTGGGACAAAGGCCTCATGGGGTGGTATTAGATTCCTGGTTTTTTTTTACGAAAAGTTAGATTTCCCTGGCCTATTTGAGGTTTAAGTTAAATAGACAATTGAAGCCTTTCCTAGATTTTTCTTCTTTAAAGAAGGTTTTTCATGCTTTCGTTATGTCGAAAGCAGATTACTGCAATTTGTTGAATATGGGATTGCCAGGGAAATTGATTTAGAAAATTGATGATAATACAGAATACGGTTTCCCATCTTATTACAGGCAGTTCATGATGTGTTTCAGCTGGACCATTACTTAGATAGCTACACTTGCTACCTATAACTCAGTGTTATATGTTTAAATGGCTTTCAGGGTGGTGAAGGAGCTATGCCCTCCTCTTTTAAGTGGAAGTTTGAGGTGGGCATCTAGTGATGAGTGATGTTGGTGGAAGTTTTGGTGAAATGAGGATTTTGACTTTTACTTTTTAATTGAACTGACCTCTTCTAGTTTAGAGACATTGCATCCATATATGGAGTATGAATCTGTGAATGGCCCCCTGATGCAGAAAACAATTTTGAAACGTGGACTGTGTTGGGATGACTATGTGATTGCATGAAGTGAACAAGCTGGAACAAAAAGATTAAGTCTTTTAATTGGAATAAAACTTAATTTATTTTTTTTTGGACATTAGTTATGGATTCCAGATGATTAATCAAAAGGCAATGAAGTTGTAAAACCAGAAGTGGCTACTGTGATGGCAGTTAATTTAAAAGTACGTTTTTAAACCCGTGTGCAGTTGTCCATGTGCGCGTGGCTCCTGGCGCGCGCACACGGACATGCCGATTTTATTGCACACTTGTTATAAAATTTGCTACCTGCACACGTGTGCCCGATTTTATATCGGCATGGGCATGTGCGTGCAAATGCCGACTTGTGCGCATAAGGGGGGTAAATTTTCTAAGAAGTGCTTGGCGATGTGATAGGGCCTTTCCCCAGTTCTCTCCCAGTCAGCTCCTTTATTGCAGCAGACTGGGAGGGAACTTCCTAAACCCCCTAGCTAACTTACCTCCCTTTTCCCCTATCTGCCCCAACCCTAAAACCCACTACCTAACTTTGTTTTTTTTGTTTGCATACTTACCTGCTCTCTGTATAATAGTAAGTTATGCGTGCCAGCCAGCTGCCGTAGCACGCATCAGCGGGACAGTGCCTAATGGTGCTGTCCCGACCTGCCTATGCCCGCCCCCATGCTTCCCAGACTCCACACCCAGCCCGCACCTTTTTTTGTCAAGCCTGTCTTCGGTGCATACCAGGAGATACACGCATGGCTGCAGCCCTTTGAAAATGCGTGCGGCGCGGCCACGCACATGTCTCCTGGTTTTAATGTGCACTGGCCTTTTTATTATATAAGATATATGCATTGTGGAGGGATTACATGGCATTGCAATAGAAAGATGTGATCCTTTCACCTGAAAAGTGAATTTCATAACTTTTTAGACATATACAAATATTTTGAATCACTTAGCAATAAAGACAAACACGTTGCTGGGATATTAATCAGTTACTGGCATGGATCACCATGACTGACACCATGATCTGAACTGTCAAGTAAATTCTGTCATTTCTGGACAGGCAAGGAGTGTGTGACTGATTTCAGTCCTAGTAACTCATACTAATTGGAATGGCTACAACTCCTCATGAGACCTTCTCAAATAATTTATTTTTATTTTCCTGGACAGAGCCTGGACTTTAGAATCAATTTCTTTTCCAACAACTGCTACATACAGTCTTCTCTGCATGCTATTATGGAATGGTCATTTTGATTGAAAACCTGAGGGATAAAAATCACAACGTGATGAAGATCTTGGCAGGAAGTAAAACGATGGCTATGGTGATAATGAGAATTCTTAGCAGACTACCTTTCTGTGAAGCATTTTTCAAAGGCAACAGTGGATTTCTGTGACATAGCTGCCCGACATATGCAAAAATCTTGTATTTTTCCTGTAGAGAAAAATGTGGATATCCCATAAGAATGACAATATGCTTAGCATGTAATAAACATATTGCTCTGAGTGCTAACTATTTATTATATCTTACACAGTATAATATGTTAAACTGAGGTCTTAAAGGCCATTTTAAAAGTTAGTATTTGTGAATATATAAATATCTTGATGAATAATGAGTTGAATAGGTATCCCTCTGTTATTGAGCTTTAAAGATATAAGGGGTCACAGCTCAATCACTCAATATTTGGCATAACATGGAGGCAGCCACCATGCTGGGACTATGGCTCTTCACATTGCAGGCAACTGGGGGATAAAGAGAGAAGGACAGCCTTAGCAGACAGGAACAAAGGGAAAAGGAGATCAAAGCACTGCAGGAGCATCAGGTACAGGATAATGTTGCTGGGCCAGGACTCCTTCTCAAGACACTTTCAGACTATCATGGGGATTTAAATTATTGAAAGTGGGACTTTGGATTCAGGGGGGTCTTTTTCCTGCACTGATTCAAGCTGTTAATGCTTCTTCCTTTCCTGTTAGGTCACCACTGAAGAAATGAATTGAGGGGATAGGTTTGAAATTGCCACCAGCCCTGTCTGCTGATTTGGAAAAAGAAGATCCTTGGAAAGGTTTCCTTTTGAAAATGCGGAAATGGTGGGGGACCATGGAAAAAAGGTACCACTGGATTAGCACCTGCACAAGAAAGTAGGCGGGGGGGGGGGGGGTGTTTCAAAATAAAATCTATGTGGATTTTTCCTTCCCTATCCTAAACCCTAGGGATGTGCAGACAAAAAGTTTATGTTCATAAGTCGAAAAGGGGGGTCAATTTCGGTCAATATGGACATATGGAGAATTCCATAAGTTGAGTCTATGTCCATACGTGCACCGGTTCCCTAAATAAAAATTTAAACCCCTCACCCTCCTTAATCCCCCCCAAGACTTACCAAAATTCCCTGGTGGTCCAGCGGGGAGTCAGGAAGCCATTCCTCTATTCCTTTGCGAGGAGCACGTGACGTCCGCGTCACGTCTGAGTGACGCGGCCGACACGTGGTCCTCCGCGGTTCCGCTCCCGGACCCCTCGTTGGACACAAACAGAACCTTTGGCCAGCTTGGGGGGGCCTCCTGACCCCCCCAAGCTGGCCAAAAGTTCCGTTTGTGTCCAACGAGGGGTCCGGGAGCGGAACCGCGGTGGACCACGTGACGGCCGCGTCACGTCGGAGTGACGCGGCCATCACGTGGTCCTCGCAAAGGAATAGAGGAATGGCTTCCTGACTCCCCGCTGGAACACCAGGGAGTTTTGGTAAGTCTTGGGGGGGGATTAAGGAGGGTGAGGGGGTTTAAATTTTTATTTAGGATCAACGATCGCGATTTCCAACGTATTCAACATAGCTATGTTGAATAAGTTGGAAATCCGATCGTTTTCGCCTCATCACTTTTTTAAGTTAAAAAAAAAAAAAGTTGCGTTTTACATATAAGTTCAAAACGAATGCACACCCCTACTAAACCCTTTCCTGGCCCTGCCCCCTTTCAAAATGACCAAACTTACACATACATTGGGCACACATTGGGAAGAAGTGCCCGTTTGAAACTGTGCAGTCAAACCTCTTTCATGGAAGGTCAGCTGGGCCCCGTGCACAGCTGGCCAGGATAATGTAGGCCCAGGCGCGCGTCGGGAGCAGGGTAAAGCGGGGGGGTGGGGGGGAGGAGCACATAAGGGAGGCAGTTAGGTCAGGCAGGGGTCAGGGGAAGTAGCAGAGGGCGTGGAGTAAGGAGGAGGGGTAGGCAAGGTACGGCTGCGGTGTTGGCAGGCCGTAATTGGTGGGAAGCCCAGAGGGGGATCTTGAGGGGGCGGAGTCTCGGGGCAGGGCGGCGTTGGTTTCACTTCGCCGCGACTGCCCTGAGAGCCGGTCGACTGTTTTTTCTTTCTGGCTGCGCTTTAAAAAAAAAAAAAAAAATAAAATAAAAATAAAACAAGGCAAGTGATAATTTTGTGGGCAGCTGGAAGGATTGGAGCTCTGCTGACTTTGGACGGCTCTCCGGGCCTTCGTGTTGAAGGCATTCGCGCCGGGTCTGATGGAGTCGGAGGAAGCTGCCTCTGTGCCCGGGGAGCTGGAGGAGGGCGGTGACTTGCCGCGACGGGAGCTCGTGTCCGTCCCCTTTGCGGTGGATTGGGTGAGTCCTGTGCCGCTCGGGGTGGCCGGAGTTGGGGGGCTGCTGGCGGTGGAGGGTGGGGGTGTCGGCGACGGGGTGAGGCTGAGTCCGCGGCGGGACGGCGGTCCTGGTCGTGGGAGGGCAGGGCGTGGCGCCGGTAGTGTGCGGGCTTCGCGGGCTTCCAGGTCGCGATCGCGGGCGCCGGGCAGGGGGAGAGGACGGGGGGGCGCGGTTTCCCGAGCTGGCGTGGAGCGTAGCTGGCGGTGTGGGGTGTGCAGGTCCTGGGCAGGGCTTGGGGTCGGCTGGTGGTGCTGCGGGGGGTGTAGCCGGGGGTAGCGGCTTGGCGGGGCCGGCAAGGGCACTGAGGCGGAGCGGGGTAGGTCGGCGTGCAGCTTCTGGGCCGCCTTCGCGTGCCGTTTCCCTTGGTGGGGATGTCCCTGAGGGGTGGCTGGCGGGGTGGCCTCGGGCTGATGCGAGGGGGGGCTACGGGGAGCTGGGTTGGCAGGAGGGGCGGGAGGGGCGGGAGGACTTGATGGCCTGGGGGGGGCGTCGGGCCAGCCATCTGTTGCATGGCTGGGGGAGCGGGGTCCGATGGCCCGGGAGGGGCCTGTTGCAGGCCGGGGGGGTGCAGCGTGGAGCGTGAATGGCGGGGAGTTGGGGATGCGGGATTCCCTTGTTTTCCCGCCCGGCACAGTGGGTTCCCTTTCCCCTCGAGGCTCCAGTGGGGGTAGGGGTCGGTCTGGGGACTTTGTTCCTCGGTCTGGGCCTGGTTCGGGGCGCGGGGAGTCTGGGGCGGGAGCCGCGGTTCCTGTTCTTGGTCCTGGACGGGCGGCGGGTGAGGTCGGGGAGCTTGGGCTGGTCTCTCCTGTCCCTGTTTGTGTTCCTCAGCAGGACTTGACGGGTGCGGAGTGGGAAGAGCCTGGGTCGTCGAGGCAGGAGGCTTGGCGGAATGCGCCACCCGGTGAGGAGGGACGGGCGCCTAGGCCCCTGGCTGCAGCGCCAGGCTTGCTTGCAGTGGATCGGAGGACGCCGGGTGAGTTGGTCTTCTTTCCCACCGCAGGTGTTCGCGAGGGATCTGAGGGGGGACACCCCGGGGGGGATGGGGTGGAAGTGGACGTCGGTGGGGGGGTTCGGCAGCCCATGGATGGCGAGGTTGACCCGAAGGATGGGGGGGGTCGGGCGAGGAAGGTTCGTGCGAAGAAGTCCAAGTCAAAACGGCGGCGCGCACGGGATAGTTCGTCGGGGTCTTCGTCTTCTTCTTCGTCGTCCTCGACCTCCTCGTCTGACTCTGCGGGGTCGGTGAAGGCGGCTTCTAGGTCCGGGGGGGCGGTGCGGGGTACCCCGGCCTTGCTCGCGCTTACGGAATTATGGGAGGAGGTGCCCCGGGCGGTCCGGAAGAAGATACGGCGCCGTAGGTTCGTTGATATTTTTAAGCTGCTGGAGGGGCGTCGGGGGAGGAGGAAGGACAAGAAGAAACGGGACAAAAGTGGGCGCTTTCCCGGGTCGCGGGTGCCGATTGCGCGGAATATCCATAACTGGATGCGTTCGTTTTTGAGGCTGGCGAGCGTGATTGGTCACTATGACCCATCGCAGTATGGGCCTCTGTTGGCTTACGGGGATGCGATTTTGGCTGCTAGTAAGACCTATGAAGGCTGGTCGTGGCTAAACTACGACGAGCGCTTCCGGGACCGGATGGAAGAAAACCGGTTTATGTCCTGGGGTACGCAGGATGTCGGCTTGTGGTTGACGCAAATGGCCTCCAAAGTCCCCGGGGGGGGTTTGGGGGTGGGTGCGTCGCAGGGGGTAGCTTCTTTTCGGCCATTTCGTCCGGGGTTCCCCGCGGCTAGTGCGGGGAAGGCTGGTGCGGGGGGCAGTGACGTCTGTTGGCGGTTCAACAGATCCCAATGCATGTTTACGGACTGCAAATTCCGGCACGCGTGCGCGTCTTGTGGTGGGGGGCACCCCGCGTTCAAATGTGTTAGGAAGCCGGGAGATGGCTCGGGGCCCGTTCCTGGGCCGAAAGGTAAGTAACTGTTTCGGTAGGGCGGCCACTCCTGTCCGCATAGAAGCGATGCGTCCGTGGTTGCAGGGGTACCCGATGGCAGGGATGGCGGAAGTGTTGTTGCGGGGTTTTACACGGGGGTTTCGGATCCCGTGTTCGGGGGGGGGGGACCAGTGGGAGGGGGGTTGCGTTGTCCTTCGGTGACCCGTTTGCCTCACGTAGTGCGGGCTAAATTGCAGGCGGAGATTGATTTGGGTCGTATCGCGGGTCCTTTTGCGGAGCCCCCGTTTCCGGACTTGGTGCTTTCCCCATTGGCGGTGGTGCCTAAACGGGAGTCGGGTAAGTATCGTTTGATTCATAACTTGTCCTTTCCTGAAGGGGGCTCTGTGAACGACGCTATTCCCAAGGAATTGTGCAGGGTGTGTTATGCTTCATTCGATTCGGCCGTCCGGGTGATTTTCCGTTGTGGCCGGGGTGCGCTGCTGGCGAAGGTTGACATCGAGGCGGCTTTCCGATTGTTGCCCGTAGATCCTGAGAATTTTCGTTTGTTGGGTTTTCGTTTCCAGCGGGGCTTTTATTTTGATATGTGCATGCCAATGGGTTGCTCCATAGCGTGTGCTTATTTTGAGGCGTTTAGCTCCTTTTTGCATTGGGTGGTGGAGTGCCGCTCGGGGTCTTCAAACATCGTTCATTATTTAGATGATTTTTTTGCTGGTGGGTGCTGCGGACACGGACGCATGTGCGGAGTTGTTGCACTGTTTCCAGGCGGTTGCTCTGGAATTTGGGATTCCTCTTGCGGGGGACAAGACGGAAGGGCCTTGCACTACTTTGGTGTTTTTGGGGATTGAGGTGGACTCGGTCGCGATGGAGTCGCGTTTGCCCCTGGAGAAGGTTGAGCGTTTGCGGGGTCTGGTGAGCTCCGCGTTGCGTCGGCCCAAGTTAATGCTTGTCGAGCTGCAATCGCTGGTGGGGAGTCTCAATTTTGCGTGTCGGGTGATTCCGATGGGTCGGGTTTTTTCTGAGACGGTTGACTAGGGCCACGGCGGGGGTGGGGAAGAAGCATTACAGGGTTCGTGTGACCAGCTCGATGAAGGAAGATTTGCTGGTGTGGGATCGGTTTTTGGTTGGGTTTAACGGGATTGCGTTCTGGCAGGAGGATCCGCTGTCCAACCACGACCTGGAGTTGTTTACGGACGCGGCGGGCTCTTTCGGTTTTGGTGCCTACTTTCATGGGGCGTGGTGCGCGGCGGCGTGGCCGGAGGATTGGGTGGTGTCTGGTACTACAAGGAATATTACGTTTCTTGAGCTTTTCCCGATTGTGGTTGCCTTGCACATTTGGGGGGATAGTTTGAGAGACAAGAGGGTTGTGTTTTGGTGTGATAACATGGGCGTGGTGGAGGTTATCAATCGGCGGGCTGCTAGGTGCCTCCGGGTGTCTGACTTGTTGAGGGAGTTGGTGCTGCGTTGTATGTCGTGCAATGTGACAGTTTGGGCCCGTCATGTGCCGGGGGGTTGCTAACGGTGTGGCTGACTCTCTTTCTCGTTTCCAGTGGGAGCGATTTCGAGAGTTGGCCCCGGATGCGGATCCTTCCGGAGCAGTGGTACCGTCTTTCCTCTGGAGCTTGGGTTCCCCGAAGCCTGGAGAATGCTGCGGGCTTCACTAGCCCCTTCAACGTGGGCAAGTTACGTGGGAGGTGCTCGGAAGGTTTCGGGTGTGTTGTCTGCGGCGGGATGGGGTGGGGGCCCTGTTTCGGATGTTGCCCTTCTTCGCTTCCTGGAGCACAGTAAGGCGGCCGGCTTTTCTAGAGCGGCGGTGGCTCGGCAGTTGTCTGGTTTTTCCTTCTTTATGAGGGCGCATGGCTGGGGTTTTCCTTCGGGAAGGTTTGTGGTTCGGCGTGTGTTGGCCGGTTGGGCTAAGGCGGTGGGCAGGAGAGTAGACAAACGTCTCCCGATCACGCATGATATTTTGTTGCGATTGCTGGCTGCGTTGCCGAGTATATGTTTTTCTTGTTACGAAACGGGTCTTTTCCGAGTGGCGTTTGTTTTTGCCTTTTTCGGGGCTTTTCGGATTAGCGAGTTGGTGGCTCGGTCCGCAACCAGTGCGGATTTTCCGGGTTTATTGGCCAGGCATGTGACGGTTACTAATCGTTCGGTGTCCATTTGTATACCGCGGTCCAAGACGGATCAGCAGGGTAAGGGGTTGTCTGTGGTGTTGTGTGCTGTGCCGGGATTGCCATCGTGCCCGGTGGACAACGCGGTGCATTATTGCCGGGGGCGGGCGTCGGGGCCGGCGCAGTTTTGATTCATGAGAACCTGCGCCCGCTGACTAAGTATCAGTTTGAGGTGGTTCTGCGTTCAGCGTTGTCGTCATTGGGCTTGGATGTTGGTCGTTTTGGGACCCATTCCTTTCGGATTGGGGCGGCGACTGCCGCGGACTCCGCTGGCTTGTCCGGGGAGGTGATTCGTAGGATTGGGCGGTGGCGTTCGGACTCGTTCCGCAGTTATGTGCGTCCGGGTCAGGGGCAGTTTTGAACGGGTCTAACTCTGTTTTTCCTTCCAGGTGCGGAGTCTGCAGGACATGCTGGGTGGATCCTTGGGCACTCTTTCACCTATTGGGCGCACAGGCATGCCTGCGGACGGCCATACGGGCCGCATCTGGACTTACAGACGCGGGGGGTTGCTTTGCACTGGTGGGGCGTCGGGGGTATGGTGTGGGCCGAGCTGCTTCCTTGCGTGCGGGAGGGTTTGGAGCGGCTCGGTGCCCCTAGGGCGTTGGTAATTCATTTGGGAGGGAATGACTGGGGCAAAATGACGGGACGGCAGTTCATCAGTATGGTCCGTCAGGATCTGATGTTGGTGTCTCTGCTGTTGCCGTCCACTGTTTTGCTTTGGTCGGATATTATCGCCAGGCCGGCTGAATTGGATAAGGTAATTTGGCGCAGGAGCAGATCCAAGGCGAACCAGCAGATTGGCTCGTGGCTGGTTTTCCGGGGCGGGCGGCATATTAAGTATGATTGGTCTTGGGGGTCGGCCACGGGACTTTTTGGCAAGGATGGAGTACATCTGTCCTTTATCGGAATGGACTTATTCCTTAATTCAATTCAGAAGGCCTTGGAGACGGTATTTCCCTTGTAGTTGGGCCGCATCTTTGGGGGGCATGGGACATGTATGCCCGTGTCTGTGGCGGATGGCCCGAGCCGGTACAGCTTGTATAGCATAATGAGTAAGATGTAATTATGTGGTAATTAATGAACGGTGGACAACTGGGATAGTTGTCGGATGTGGATTCCTTGCTCGTCAGTGGCGGGAGTCCCCTGGTCTGGCTCCTTGCTCGTCAGTGGCGGGAGTCCCCTGGCCTGGCCCCTTGCTCGCCAGCGGTGGGGGCCGCCGGGTTGGCTCCTTGCTGGCAGATGGCGGGGGCCGGAACCCGGGAAGGGTCGAGGAACGAGCCGTATGGCTGGCGGGGGATCGTCCTGCTAGAGGAGTGGCGGACGATGGTCGGAGATGTTGTTAAAATGTTATGTTAATTCAATGGCTCGGACCTCCAAGTTATTAAAGCTGCGGCCCAGTTAACCCAAAGTTTGTTGTCAGTTGCATTTATTCAGGTGTGAACGGGGGGTGGATGCGAACGAGCGATGTCCTGGATGCCTGCATTATGGAAGGTCAGCTGGGCCCCGTGCACAGCTGGCCAGGATAATGTAGGCCCAGGCGCGCGTCGGGAGCAGGGTAAAGCGGGGGGGGGGGGGGGGGGCGCACATAAGGGAGGCAGTTAGGTCAGGCAGGGGTCAGGGGAAGTAGCAGAGGGCGTGGAGTAAGGAGGAGGGGTAGGCAAGGTACGGCTGCGGTGTTGGCAGGCCGTAATTGGTGGGAAGCCCAGAGGGGGATCTTGAGGGGGCGGAGTCTCGGGGCAGGGCGGCGTTGGTTTCACTTCGCCGCGACTGCCCTGAGAGCCGGTCGACTGTTTTCCCTCCCACCCACCCCTTTTCTAATTTGTTTGGTTTGTACTTGTTGTTTCCTTGTTTGTCGCAGTTGGCGGATGGCCCGAGCCGGTACAGCTTGTATAGCATAATGAGTAAGATGTAATTATGTGGTAATTAATGAACGGTGGACAACTGGGATAGTTGTCGGATGTGGATTCCTTGCTCGTCAGTGGCGGGAGTCCCCTGGTCTGGCTCCTTGCTCGTCAGTGGCGGGAGTCCCCTGGCCTGGCCCCTTGCTCGCCAGCGGCGGGGGCCGCCGGGTTGGCTCCTTGCTGGCAGATGGCGGGGGCCGGAACCCGGGAAGGGTCGAGGAACGAGCCGTATGGCTGGCGGGGGATCGTCCTGCTAGAGGAGTGGCGGACGATGGTCGGAGATGTTGTTAAAATGTTATGTTAATTCAATGGCTCGGACCTCCAAGTTATTAAAGCTGCGGCCCAGTTAACCCAAAGTTTGTTGTCAGTTGCATTTATTCAAGGTGTGAACGGGGGTGGATGTGAACGAGCGATGTCCTGGATGCCTGCATTATCATTATGAACATGACTAGATATTTTTTTAAACTTGCCATCTGATGGTTCAAGTTTGTATGGGTGCATAAAAACATTCTACCCAGGGTAAGTCTGAACATTGTCTTTCCTCAGTGCAGCTGACACACATAATTTAATCACACTCAGAGAAGGCGTTCACAGGGGCGTGTTTAGTTCAAAGAAGGAAAGGTATGGATATAGATTGCATTTTCCAATCTCCATGAGTACTATTTCAGCTAGCACTGTGGCTAGCAGTGTGGCAAGTGACTGTGCATATTTTGAAACTAGGGCAAGTTTATCTATTTAATTATTTTGCAGCATTTTTGGATCCCTTTCAAAACCAACTAGGATTCACCCGAAGTCATGAACACAACTTCACATTGAATTACAAAAAAAAAAATAAAAAATTCAATCACAATACAGTTAAAACAAAATAATACAAACAAACACAATTTCAACAGCTGTAATCAATGGCTGAGTGTCCTCCTTCTTCATCTGTAACTGTCCTGGGATATCAAACATGTTTCATAAGAACATAAGAAATTGTCATGCTGGGTCAGATTCACATCTCTACTTTATATCCTTCCCTTGCAGAAAACAGGAACAATAGATATGTGCATTTGTTTCATCATGGTTCAGGGAAACCTAAAAATGAATGGAATTTTTCCGAAATTTCAGAAAAATTTGTGGTTCATGTTAGTGTGCGCTACTAACAAGAAATTTCTAAGTATGCGCTCAGAGGTTTTGGCCAGGGGGGCTACTTTTCTTTTGAAATATCCCTGCAAGTGTGTTTTGAATTATTTAAATTTTAAGCATGTTTTTCTTGAACCACAGCAACTTTGTATGTTTCTGGACACACATTCCCAAGAAGCACCTGTTTAGAGCGCGGAAGAATGATGAAGTTCTCTGATGACGCAAGCTTTACCTTGAAAATGTGTTTCAAATTTCCTATGTATCCGCTCAGTTACACTTGCTCTCCAACTTTTCCTTTAAAAGATTAGCAGATAAGAGATGTTTTGCCTTTAGCATGTTTCTATTGAAAAAATGTAATGATATCTTTAACTGTACAACAGATTTTTTGTTGTAATTAATGAAAAAGCTTTAAAATAAAAAAAAAAAACACTTAAAATAGTTACGTATGTATATTGGCCCAGAGCATGACATGCGGATTTTAAGAGGTGCCCGGGTACGTGTGTATCTCCCGGTACACAAGTAAAACATTTTTCTCATAAATGGGGTGGGGTGTGGACATGGCCTGGGAGGGACATGGGCAGGGCATGGGCATTGGCATTCCAGGAAATATGAATGAATGAATCCAGCGTGTAGGTATTTTTGCATACCAGCTTGCACCAGGGGTGCTATCCATGTAACTTTACTTCGGCTATAGACAGTGTGTAGTCAAGAAACAAAAAGCTAGTTTAGTCAGTGGGGTTTTAAGTGTCAAGGCTAACAGGGTAAAAGGGATGCAAGTTAGCAAAGGGATTTAGGACGTCCTCTCCTTTACTGGGGTGAACTGGGAATGGACTGGGTAAACCAGTAATTATGTCGACGCACGGATCTACTAAAATCTTCCCACTTAAGCGATTGAGACGGCATTTGCATGCATATGCATACATCAGTGTAAAATTATGTGCACATTTATGCATGTCTAGCTGATTTTATAATAGGCGTCCATGTGCACAAGCTGGCAAGCACGTGCACATGTGTTTCCATGCACATGTCTTAAAAACTCACCTTTTAGTGAACACTGCCGAATGTGTGACTGTGTGTATGTGATATGGTTTTAATAATATAGGAGCCTGGCAAAAGTAAGGTGGGGAGAATAATCAGAGTAAACAAAAAAACCCAGCTGATTTGTGGTATTTATTCCATTTAATTAGAGAGATGAAAGCAAAAGAAATGAATGAAAGGACTTCATTTTCCTTGTTTCTAAGTGGGTAATGAATACCAGAGCTATCATAAAGCAAGATAATAAACTCTCTCCAACTAGGGGAAGGAATTTTGTTTCCTTAAAGAAACAATAAAACATTGCTATGAGTAAGGGAACATAAGGAGATAAAACCACATTAAGAAATGGAGAAGTACAAAAGTGAGAATGTACTGCAATTGGCGTGAGAAAACATAACTCCTATCAGTGATGGGTCATTGAGAGATATATCACAGATTTTATCCCTGGTTCTTTCATTACTACACTTCTAATCGCTCACCCTTGGTACAACTCTCAAGCTGATACAGTAAAGTTCGCGGGAGAGCGGGCGCTCGCCCGCTCTCCCGGCGCACGCACAGGCCAGTGTCCTGTGCACGTGATTCAGTAAACCAAAATATTTAAATTAGGGCCCGCGGTAAAAAGAGGCACTAGAGACACTAGTGCGTCCCTAGCGCCTCTTTTTGGACAGGAGCGGCGGCTGTCAGCGGGTGTGACAGCCGACGCTCAATTTTGCCCGCATCGGTTCTCGAGCCTGCTGACAGCCATGGGTTCGGAAACCGGACGCTGGCAAAATTGAGTGTCCGGTTTTCAATCCATGAGCCGCGGGCTGCTTTTAAATTGTTTGTTTTTTTTATTTTTTACTTTTTTTTTACTTTTGGGACCTCCAACTTAATATCGCCATGATATTAAGTCGGAGGGTGCACAGAAAAGCAGTTTTTACTGCTTTTTTGTGGACTTTCCCAGCGCCGGCAGAAATTAATGCCTACCTTTGGGTAGGCGCTAATTTCTTAAAGTAAAATGTGCAGCTTGGCTGCACATTTTACTTACTGTATCACGAGGGATTAGGGAGATGGCATGGTCAAGATAAAGGGTACAAGACATCAATTGCTAGCTGCAATTATGCCAGCTCCACTATCAAGCATCTAAAACTTCTCAGATTTCCTAGGTAACCTGACCCAGTGCTCTCTGTCATCACTAACCAGCTCCATTGTCTAGCCACTGCCCTGAGGGAGTTAAGTGTACACATTTAAAACTGGACTGTTACTAAGGGTTCATTTGAGATAAATCTTTCTTTGCAAACATAATAAAAAAAAAAAAAGACAAACAGAATAATAGTAAAGAAACACACTGTCATATTAAAAATAACACTTAGAATACTTGCCTGCAGGAAAGTCCTCTTAAAGTTTAAATGATTTTCAGGAGATTTGGAAAGCATAATAACACACAAAGAATCAATCCTTAATGCTAACACTATAACAGTAGAGCTACACCTGAAAAATAAACTAGTAACATATTAATTATTTGAAATTAAATTATAATCCTTGTTGAAAACTGGTTTTCTTGAGTAGTACATGAAAGTAAAATGTGGTTAAAGATATCAGATATTGGTTAAATTTTTGGAAACAGATTTCTTGATATTGATCATTTTTTGCATTACATTTTTATATGTGCTAATTCTAATTCATTTACAGCAATTTAAGAAGATAAAGGAAAATATTGCTAGCTTACTTAAAAAATAAAATTATTAAATTCTACTGAATTCTCTTTATTTTTTTATTTATTTATTCTTTTTTTTTTAAATGGTGAATTGACTTCAGCTTTTCCATCTGGTGAGCTAATGCCTGAAGCCCTTTGGCTACCAATGTGACCATGCCAAGAAATAGCTTGCCCTGCCTGGGTGTTTTACATTATGACTGGATAAAGTTATGCATAAAATCACAGGTTGTTATGCATGACGAACTATGGAAGGCTGTATCAGGATTGGGGAAGTCCCTCCCAGGACAGATTTCTCAACCGCCTGAATAATTACAAGACATTAAGTCAAGACAGGAGGGTTATGAGATTTAATTTTCAGGGCATAGAATCCAGCTTGTTAATATCGAACAAAGTAACTGACATTTGAAGAGTATTATTTTGTAGAATAATCTGGTCTTACATACGAAAATGGAAAACCTGGAAAATAATGGTCTGGAGGCAGACATTGCAATTCATTATTATCCCTGGAACAACCTGTGTCTGTGATAATACTTTTTCATTGATATATGAATGAAATTTTGTATATTCCTCTGGAACTGTTACCAAAAATGTATAAGATATACATTTTGCCATCCTATCTGCCACAGGCAGAGGATCCTAAATTGCCTGGATTGTCCTGATAGTCTGAATGTGTCAGCTTTATTAGTGAAGCCTGAAGGGGAATTGATTTTGTATTCACCAAAAATAGTTAATTTTGCTTTGGAAACCAATGCAGAATTGGTATTTAAGCTTTTCATTGCACACAAAGATGTATTATAATTCAAAAATCAGAGATTTCCCTGAGATTTATTTTATTTATTTATTTATTTAGATGCTTTTGAACTATACCGACATTCATAGGACATATCATGCCGGTTTACAATCAACATTGAAGTACTGAGCGAGAAAGTTACAAATAACAGGGAGGGGGAGAGGGAGCAGGAATGAAAAGAGGAGAAGAGGGGGGCCAGGTGATAGTAAGCACGCAATTAGCGGGAAGGATAAAGTTAGTCATCAGTAAAGGGAGAGAGAAAATATAGGAACTGTGTTAACAACTGAGATATGATAACAATTTACATATTTACACAATCAACATTTACAATGTTGATTGTGATAGCAAAAGTAACCCAGTAAAGAAGATAGGCTTTCCTCTTAAATAGACCCAAGGTATTACAGATAGGGGGGGATCATTCTGCTTGAAGTTTCCTTGTAATTGCATAATTAATGATTAAGATGCAGATTTATTTTCTTTAAACTCTTTTAGCTCTCTTTCTATGATAAATTTACAAGTATTAGTTCTGAATTTGTAATATAATTGGCCAAGAATGATGCACAGTAAGGGGTCAATTTTAAAAAGAGTGCGCGCCATCCATGTGCACGCAGTTCCTGGTGCGTGCACATGGATGCACTGATTTTATGACATGTGCGTGCTGGCACGCACATGTTAAAATATCCAATGTGTTTCGTATGTGGGCACTTGAGCCGAGAAGAGGTTGATTCCACCACCAAGGGAAGGCCCCCAATGGTCCTCATCATCGGGAGGCAGTACAGGTGGAGAAGACCCAACTGGAGCTTCACCTTTACCAGCCCACGTTCCCCTCAGGTTGAGCCTTTGGGTGCCGGGGCCGGCAGGTCTTAGGTGGGGGTCTCTCATGTCGAGGAGTCCAGGAAGAAGGCAAGACGGCATCAGGCAGGCAGGGTCGAGGCAGGTGGAGGATAGGCAATACCTGGAACAGGTCAGAGGTCAGGGCAGGCAGCAAACAGGCAGGACGATGAGACAGGCTGGAGGTCAGGACAAGCAGTGATAAAGCGGAGGCGAAGTACCAAGCAGAAGTCAAAACCAGGGAGTCAGTCCTAGGGCAGGAGTAGGAACAGAGCTGGGACAGGAACACAGGATCAGGAAGGCAAGCTGGAATGCAGGATCAGGAAGACAAGGCTGGAAGGCAGGATCAGGGAGGTAAACTGGAACCCAGGATCAGGAAAGCAAACTGGAATGCAGGATCAGGAAGGCAAACTGGATTGCAGGATCAGGAACAAGCAACAACGCACTCAAGGCTGAGCAGGACCTGTTGTTGAGGTGACGTGCAGAAGCCAGGGCCAGGTTTAAATACCTGGGTGAGGTGAAGTCATCTTCCAGGGCCGCAGCAAAGTTTCCCGCTATGGGCCCTTTAAAAGATGGAGAGCAACGCACGTGCGCATCTAGGGAAGCGGGTGCTGAAAAGGAGCCGGCGGCATGTTATGCCGTGTGGGCAGGATGCCGCTGCAGGGTTTGAGGCCTGGCCGCCTTGTGCAGCGAAGAAGAGAACCTGGGACCGGGTGCTGCTGGAGCAGGTAAGGGGGCCCGGCCATGGGTTGCCACGGCCGGGAATCCTAACACGATGGCTGCGCGTACATGCACGCCGAATTTTAAAATCCACGCGTGCATGAGCAGGCAGCACACTTGGGGCGAAGTTTCGGTAAATACACATGGTGATGCAATAGGGCCTCTCCCAATTCCCTCCCAGTCCATTCCAATTAAGTAGCAGCTGGGAGGGAACTTCCCTAGCCCCCTATCTAACCTTCCTCCCTCTTCCCCTCTCCTCCCTGACCCCTAACCCCTTCCTATCTACTTACATTTTTTTTGTTCCATTACTTACTGCTTTTCTGGAGCAGAAGTAATCTGCAGGGATGTGAATCGTGTCCTCGATCGTCTTAACGATCGATTTCGGCTGGGAGGGGGAGGGAATCGTATTGTTGCCGTTTGGGGGGGTAAAATATCGTGAAAAATCGTTTAAAAATCGTAATCGTTAAAAATCGAAAAATCGAAAAACCGGCACATTAAAACCCCCTAAAACCCACCCCCGACCCTTTAAATTAAATCCCCCACCCTCCCGAACCCCATCCCTCGCCGGAACATCGTTAAAAATCGAAAAAATCGAAAAATCGAAAAACCGGCACACTAAAACCCCCTAAAACCCACCCCCGACCCTTTAAATTAAATCCCCCACCCTCCCGTACCCCCCCAAATAACTTAAATAACCTGCGGGTCCAGCGGCGGTCCGGAACGGGCTCCTGCTCCTCAATCTTGTCGTCTTCAGCCGGCGCCATTTTCCAAAATGGCGCCGAAAAATGGCGGCGGCCATAGACGAAAAAGATTGGACGGCAGGAGGTCCTTCCGGACCCCCGCTGGACTTTTGGCAAGTCTCGTGGGGGTCAGGAGGCCCCCCACAAGCTGGCCAAAGTTCCTGGAGGTCCAGCGGGGGTCAGGGAGCGATTTCCCGCCGCGAATCGTTTTCGTACGGAAAATGGCGCCGGCAGGAGATCGACTGCAGGAGGTCGTTCAGCGAGGCGCCGGAACCCTCGCTGAACGACCTCCTGCAGTCGATCTCCTGCCGGCGCCATTTTCCGTCTGGCCGGCGCCATTTTCCGTATGGCCGGCCGGCGCCATTTTCCGTATGGCCGGCGCCATTTTCCGTACGAAACGATTCGCGGCGGGAAATCGCTCCCTGACCCCCGCTGGACCTCCAGGAACTTTTGGCCAGCTTGTGGGGGGCCTCCTGACCCCCACGAGACTTGCCAAAAGTCCAGCGGGGGTCCGGAAGGACCTCCTGCCGTCCAATCTTTTCGTCTATGGCCGCCGCCATTTTTCGGCGCCATTTTGGAAAATGGCGCCGGCTGAAGACGACAAGATTCAGGAGCAGGAGCCCATTCCGGACCGCTGCCGTTCCGGACCGCCGCTGGACCCGCAGGTTATTTAAGTTATTTGGGGGGGGGTTCGGGAGGGTGGGGGATTTAATTTAAAGGGTCGGGGGTGGGTTTTAGGGGGTTTTAGTGTGCCGGCTCACGATTCTAACGATTTATAACGATAAATCGTTAGAATCTGTATTGTATTGTGTTCCATAACGGTTTAAGACGATATTAAAATTATCGGACGATAATTTTAATCGTCCTAAAACGATTCACATCCCTAATCTGCATGAGGCTGCCGGCGTGCATTTTCCCAGGACAGTGTACAATAGTGCTGTCCTGGCCCTCCCCCCTTTCTGGCCCTTCCTACCAAGACCCCACCGCCCAAACCCGCCCCTTTGGAGAGGGCTGGCACTTGTTTGCATACTGGGGTTTACTCGTGTGGCCGGGCCCATTTTAAAATGTGTGTGGCGCGTGCAAGGCCTGGCCACGAGCGTAAACCCCGGTTATTATGCACACGGGCCTTTGAAAATCCCTGCTTACTGTAATAGTCTGCTTCTTTCAGTGCACTGTATTATTTCCCTATTGATATTTTTTTAGATTTCTTTTCTTTTGTGGATATCGGTTTATTTGATCCCTTTCAATTTTGTGGACTAAGAGCAGTGATGTCCATATTCAAAAGGATGTATCTGGGTAAGGGTTTTAAAATTCCCAACAGTTTGACCATTCCTGAGTTATCCAGCTAAGTTGTTAATTGGATAAGTTGGGGCAGTCTGAAGGTGTTCTGGGGCAGATTGAAGTTAGCCAACTTAGCTAAATAACACCGATATTTAGTATTATCTGTTTAAGTTATCCTGCTGACTTTAGGACTTTCTCATAGCAATGCTAAAGTTATCTAGGTACCTATACCCCAGCTATATTCAAAATATTGCTGGTTAAATAATAATAAATAATAAATAATGAAAAAAATAAAAAAAAACACTTTCAGGACAATAGGCCCAATTCTCCAACCCATCATTCACCAAAATTAATAAAACATGTCAGGCATAGCTTCTGATGTTTCCCCCAACTCAAAAAAAAAGAATTTTTAAAACGTTGTGAGCCATAATTGGCCTGAGGAACCTCCCCACATCCCCCCAGTTTGGAAAATAACAAATGGACTCCAGGTCCCTTCCTATCTCCTAAACTTTTCCTCCCACTTGCAACCCCTTCTCCAACTCTTTCACCCCACCCAGATGCCCCCAAACCCCCTAAGAGTATGAATGTACTGCACTTCTGGCCTTGAAGGTTTTGTGGTTTCCAGGTAGACGGAGAAGAGAAGGACATAGTAGGAGTGAGTGCAGATGTTTTTTGTTTCAATTAGTTTTGTTTTGTTTTTTATTTTTTTAAATTATGTTTCTTGTTTGTTTTGTTTCTTTTCATTTATTTTAAAAAATGAAACAACAAATGTTGGTACTCAGAGTCTAGTTTCATTACCTAGTTGACTGTGAATGGTACACCCTGGAAGACCAAACATGCATGCTGAGTCTAAAATATATATGTAGAGGACCTGGTTAAGCATTACCAAAAAATATATCTTCAGAATTCAGGCCTAGGAGCCCCTAGGAGTGGTTCTTCAGTGAAGAGGAAGAATGATCAGGACTGAATGTCCTTCAACTGGAACCCAAAGAATAAAAATTTGAGGAGCCTACTCACAGATCAATGGCACTCTTGGGGAGCCTAGATTCCTGCTAAACAATGTAGCCATATATACCTTGAGTCAAAATTAACCCAGGAAAGTGCTTTATTGTACCACTGGGGAACCAATCCAGACCAATTACAACATTTAAACACATTTTCTGCACTAAATCAGGGCTGGACAACTTAATTCTGGGACTTTCTTCCTTCACTAATGTTCTTAGTATTAGGCATACCTGCATTCCTGCTTCCCTCTGTCTGCCATTTTCCTGATTATTATCCATAATTATGGACAGATTACTAGAGATGTGCATTTGTTTTTGCCGAATTGGACAATTTCAACAAAATTGTCCAATTCGGCATGTTTCAGGGGAGCTCGAAAAAGATCGGGATTTTCTTGTTTTTTGCAAAAATTCATTTTTCCGATTAGTGCGCACTAACAGGAGTCAGTGTGCACTAACTCCCCGTTAGTGCACACTGACTCCCCGTTAGCGCGCGCTAACAAAAACTAACAAAAAGTAACACAATCTAACGGTTTTTGTTAGCACGCACTAACGGGGAGTTAGCACACACTAACTAAAAATCGATTTTTCACGAAAAAAAAGACCCAAACCAAAAACATTTTCCAAGGCGGCCGAAAAACGAGGAACAACACGAACACAAAAAACGATGCACATCTCTACAGATTACTGGCTTTGATTTTCTGGTTTATCCTTTTTCAAGCTCTAATCCTGTGGACTGTTAGTTGGAACCTACAGACTATTGAAAGGTACTAGCATAGCCTATTTCCCTGTTAGCAACCTATGTGTCAACTATTATCTGATGATTTATTAGACACACTAAGATTTGAACCTGTAGTCTTGGAGCTTTGAGAGCAGGGGTTTAGAAGAGGAGGCATCAGAGTACAAGAGAAGTAGATTCATCTGTTGCAATCTAGCTTTTAGTGGTGAGACACAGATACACCCTGGAAAGATAGGCTTGGTGCAAGGAAGGGTGGCACCCTTGTTGATTGAAATATATAAGACCATCTAAAGCTAGAGAAGATTGCTAGCTCAACAATATTGAAGGACTTCTGTTCATTGCTTCCTTTCTGTTTATTTGGTTCTTCTTCATTCCTACTTGTTCTACATACTTGACTCTGGTTCCAGCTCCTGCCTATTCTCTAGTCTCTATACAGTGCTTCTGGCTCCTTATACATGCCTACTTTCTGGACTAATTTCTCTTGCTTTCTGCTGGCTCCTTGGACTTTGTATCTAGCATTGGGTTCCTAGTTTTCCAGATACATGTAGCTGTTCTGAGCTGAGACCACCAATGCCCCTGTCAGTCCCTAACACAATTGCATGACATAGATGCAAATCAGTGGCAATGATTCATAAATGAAATGTATATTATGTATAAAAGAATAAGAAATTGAAAGATATGCAAAAGGCATAATCAACTGACATACAATCTTTGTGGTCTATAGCAGGGAAAGAATGATACAGAGAATGATATGTGAAATGCATTTTCACTAGAGGACCAAACAGGAAAAGTGCAATTGGAGCCCAAACAAACCCAGTTGATTTTCAAATATAAAATACACATAAACCTGTTTGAGTATTTAATTTTTATATGACTAAAGGTATGTGCATACATGTACACAGTGTTTAACAATGGCATAAAATATATATTAGTGGCATAACTAGTATTTGCACCCATTTTTTAAAAATTAAATATATGCATGGGGACAGTAACTTTCAAACTCATGCATGGGTACACAATTGCGTACACATATTGGCCCACATACAGGGCTGCAGCCATTTTATAACATACACGTGCATATGCGCACATGTTTTAAAATAGTCTGTCCAAGGCACATGCACCAAATTTAAAGTGGGCTCACGCATGTGTATGTTTAATCCCGCTTCCGCCATGTAAGATGGGGGATTTGTAAAAGTGGCGCATGCAGTCCTCGCCAGTTAAACAAGTTCATCCCCAGTTCACCCAGTTAAGGGTAGGTCCTTCATCCACCTCTAGTTAATAGCCTTCACTTCCCCCAGTTATCCCCGACCCTTAAAATCCCACAGATCTGCCAATTTTTCTTTAATTTATAACTTACGCGGTAGGGGATCTGGGCATGCATCAGGCATTTAAGTATTTACATGTACATCTCTGGTTCACGCCCTACACTGCCCCACCCAGGCCATGCCCACTCCCCAGCCTTTTTTAAAAACCTTGGAAATATGCACATTGCAGGAGATACGCTCATATCGGGAAGCTTTAAAATCCACTTGGCGCACATGAGCCAACTTATTCATGCATCTCCTAATTAAAGTGCACACCGGGCTTTTAAAATTCACCTTATTGTGCGCAATAATAAACTACTTCCCACACTGGTGCAAAAGTCCACAGGTACTTTTACCTGAGGGGTTGTACTAATATAATCAAAGACTTTCGCTTTGATTATTGCCACCAGAAAAATTACCCGCAGTGTCTGCATCTACTTTATGTGTAATTTTTCTATCAGGAACAAAGCAGGTAGGTTTGGATAATATCTTCCCATGTAGTTCCTTTTTGCATACCCTCTCCACCTCCCAGACCACCTCTTCACGCCGTGGGTAAAAGCATGTGCATCACTGAACAATGCACATATTATTATGCACTGGCTATCTGGAGAATATTCAATCAAAACCCGACTTCCATAGGTAAAAGTAAAAATGTAAGTAAAACATCACTTTTGTGGGCAGGAAAAAATAAGTGTAACCTATGTCAATTGATTTAAAGAGCAATTTAATTCCATTAAATATAGTAAATGAAATCAGGAATTTAGGGATAATGATGGACTGGAAATTGAATTTAAAGTTTCATATTAATAAAATAGTGAAGACAGGGATTTATAAGTTTAAGCAACTGAGATCATTCTGGCAGTGGCTATCAAAGGATATTTTTAGATAAGCCTTGCAAACTGTAATTTGCAGCCATATAGATTATTGTAACAGTATATTGGTTGGTCTGCTGCAAAAATATATTAAAGCTTTGCAATTATTGTAGAATGCTACTGTTAGGATTTTAACGGGAGTTAAGCATGTTAAGCATATTATACCTATTTTGGCAGATGAAATTTAATGTGGACAAGTGCAAGGTGATGCATATAGGGAAAAATAACCCATGCTGTAGTTACATGATGTTAGGTTCTATCTTAGGAGCTACCACCCAGAAAAACGATTTAGGTATAACACATTGAATTTGTTGGCTCAGTATGCTGTGACAGTCAAAAAAGCAAACAGAATGTTAGGAATTATTAGGAAGGGAATGGTGAATAAAACACAGAATGTCATAATGCCTCTGTATCGCTCCATGGTGAGACTGCATCTTGAGTAATGTGTAAAATTCTGGTTGCCACATCTCAAAAAAAATATAGTTGTACTAGAGAAGGTACAGAGAAGGGTGACCAAAATGATAAAGGGGATGGAACAGCTCCCCCATGAGAAAAGAATAAAGAGGCTAGGGCTGTTCAGCTTGGAGAAGGGACAGCTGAGGGAGGATATGATGGAGGTCTTTAAAATCATGAGAGGTCTAGAATGGGTAAATATGAATCAGTTATTTAATCTTCTGGATAATAAAAGTGCTAGGGGCACTCCATGAGGTTAGCATTGTAGCACATTTTAAAACTAATTGGAGAAAATTCTTTTTCACTTAATACACAATTAAGCTCTGAAATTTGTTGCTAGAGGATGTATTTAGAGCAGTTAGTGTAGCTGGGTTTAAAAAAGGTTTGGATAAGTTCTTGGAGAAACCCATTAACTGTTATTAATCAAGTTGACTTAGGGCCTATTTTAAAAGGGTTATGCGCGCTGGGCCTATTTTAAAAAGGACCAGCGACGCACGTAAAGCCCTGGGATGCTCAAAAAGGGGCAGGGCGGTCCGGGTGCGGGGCCAGGGGCCTCCGACAGAGTGGCCATTGCCGCTCTGTTGGGAGGATTGTGTGCCCAGCAAAGCTGCCGGCAATGAGCAACTTGCGCCTGCCTAAACATTTTGGGGGGGTTAGAGTAGGGCTGGGGGGGGGGAAAGGTTAGGGGAAGGGGGTAGGAATGTCAGGTTAGGGGGAAGGGAAGTTCCCTTCCAGGCCACTCCAATTTCAGAGCAGCCTGGGAGGGAACTGGGGAAGGCAGCGCGTCTCTGCACATGCAAGGTGCACAATTGTGCACCCCCTTTCGCTCGCCGACCCCTGATTTTATAACTTGCGTGCGCCTGCGTGCGCAAGTTATAAAATTGGGCGTACAAGTGCATGCACCGGGTAGCGCGCGCACATGTAGGCCATTGTGCTCCTTTTAAAATCTACCGCTTAGGGAATAGCCACTGCTATTACTGGCATTAGTAGCATGGGATCTAATATGGATAGCCAGGACCTATTCATCTCCCAGCACCCACCCTCTCACAAATAATACAAACAAGGCAATCAATAACAAACCAAAGACTTAGGCAATAAATGGGGATCAAACAGGCCGCAGCTTTATTATACAACAATCAGGTGCCCGAGCCAGGAATTTACATGGGACTCACTTTGCACCTGCCACCCACCAGCAAGGTGTGCAGATTCAGGCCATCCCAACTTTGAACCATTAACATTTGTAATATACACCCCCATGACCCCCACCACCATCCAGCAAGGGGATGTGACTACCAGCTCCCACCACCCTCCAGCAAGGAGCCTCCCACGAGACAACTGCACCCAATTGTCCTGCCATAATTCCAACCTGACACCTGTCAGGTCATTTCACTGTTAAGCACCACATTGCATCTCTATCGGCTCGGGCATCCTGCCACAAGCACAGGATGAACCAATCTTGTGACACCCCCCCCCCCCCCCCCAAAGATACGGCCTAGATCCTTAATGCAGTAATTCTTCCAAGACCTCCTGAAATGTATTTAGGAAGAAATCCAGTCCTATAAGGATAAATGTACCCTGTCAGGGTGAAACAGCCCTTTCTCGCAGTCCCATGACCACTCATGATGAATGTGACGTCCCCCGAATACTGTTAGCCAAGAACCAATTTGCCTGTTTGCCTTAGACTGCCAATGCTGCCAAATCCTTCTATTCATTTCAGCAGGCCTTGGAATGATGCCGGACCAATAAATTACAGCAGCAGGCAGCAGCATTGTGGCAGATAAGTCCTTCCGCACCATACTGATGAATTGGATTCCAGACATTGAGCCCCAATCACTACCACCCAGATGAATGATCAGAATATGCGGTTGCCCAAAGCGCACTACACTCCTTTGAAGGCAGGGAATTAATTTGTCCCAATGCATGCTCCTGCGTCCCAACCAACAAATGGTCGTGTTATGCTGTGTGAAGTCCAAGTGAACCCTGGTAGGATGCTCCTGGACATATTTGAAAGCCCACATGATGAAGGAGTGTCCCACGATCCAAACTCGCTTCCCTCGACTTTCGGGATCTGAAAAGAGAATAGCGTTAGTATGCTGTATTGGTTATTGATGACCCAGGTGAATATACCCCTTGAAAGCACCCAACTTCCATCACCCGATCCTCTGAATTATGCCTCCTGACAATCCAGCGTGAGCGGCAGAGGTGGCTGTGCTGATTCAGAAGGAGTGTGTTTCGAAGTGGGACAGGTCAAACACCAAGAGCAGTTAAACACAAACGTAGCACAGCTTCAAATTGAATTTGGTGAGCGGACAGCCGTCCGAGTGTACCAAAAATCAGGATCCCCCAGAGGGGTGAAGCTCTACAAAAGCTATGTAATTAGCCACAGGACAAGTCCTGCAGTCGGGGATGGCTCGTAATACTAAGGATGCGCCTTTTCCCATCTGGTCCATTTTGGAATGTGGTATAAACAAAATGATTGGAATCTGCTACCCCGAGTGACATGCTGAGTGAGCAAACCCCGAAGACTCACAGCCTTTGGCGGCCCTAGCAACTAGCTCACTAATCCAAAATGCTCCAAAAAATGCAAAAAATGAAAGCCACGCGAAAGAAAGCGTGATTCATAATGGAACTACAGTTATTTGGTAAAATGTCCCATAGTCTCTGTAGAACATCATGGGTAATCGTGCGTCTCCACTTGGCCACTTGGACCCCCTCTTTGGCCCAACCCAACAATGGATGACGTATTAGAAAATGTCTGCAAGGGAAACCCCAACCGTGAGCCCTCATGAAAAATGAAAAACCCATCAGCTGTCTAGCAACTCCTACCGCCTTTCAGGCCCTCTCTGTTTTTGCGACTTTTTATATATCGCCAAAACATCAAGATCGGAACCTGGTTCCCCACACCAGCCCAATCTGATAGAAATGACACCACCTTCCTTCTCGGCCTTTTCACATATGCAGACCACGTGGAAGGGGCTAGTGATTCTTGAAGCAACCTCCAGGCTTCTGGGAACCAAATTGCCAAAAGAAAGCAGGTACTGAAGCTCCCAGTGGATCTGCCTCTGGAGTGAGTTTCCGGATGTGTCCCACTTGAACGAGAAAGAGAATCGGCCAAAGTGTTAGATGTGCCGGCACATGACACACCCATGCGGTCACATTTAATTCCATGCCTCACAGGATGAACTCGCGCAGTAATTCCGAGCTAATAGATTCTTTGCAGCTCTCTTGTAGATAACCTTGAATATACCTTGGTTATATACCAGAATATCACGTTTTGTTCCTAATCTGCTTGCCCCATTGTACCACTGCTATTAAAATAGGGAAACAGCTTGAGGAATGTAATGTTCTTGGTAGTGCCAGAATGCCTCCACTCCTCAGGCCACTGAGCCGTGCACCATGCTCCTTGGCAATATGCACCGAACCCTACCGAGCCTGCCGAGTCGGTAAACAATTCTAGTTCATAATTTGAGACCGCTTCAGTCTGCCGCAACAATGAGCCTTTAAGTTGGACCAAAAACCTATTCCATATAAGCAAATCTCATGAATTCCCCGGGTTATATGGATATTGTGGAAACCTTTGTGCCGCCGGACATTGTGGCTGACAACGGCGCAAGAAGGCTCTTCCCATTGGATTAGAGATGTGAATCGGAACCGGAATCGGTTCCAGTTTCGGATTCGGGGACTATAGGATTCGTGGACTATCGAGAAATTAGTTTCCCGCAGTCCAATCGTTGGGTTTTTTTTTTTATACGGCTGCATACTGGGAACTATTGTGATGCCCTATAACGCTCGCAAGTCGCAGTAAGGCACAGGTTCAATTTAAAACGTTCCGAGGTACCTTCTTCTGTGTGCCAGGGAAAAGCTCTACCCCTCTTTTTTTTATTTTTTTCTCCTACCCCCTTCTCTCTTCTAGTAGCCGAAAAGAAAACAATATATTTCCTCTGCTGGATTTTCTTGCACAGAGCCTTGGGCACATCCTCCCAAAGTTCGGAAAATGTGACTAGCCACTGGCGTATCTCTGTCTAGACCCCCCTTGTCCCCTTTTCTGTCTCTTCAATAGAGAAGATCCGGTAAGAGCTGGAACAGGAGGAGAATGATGATGATGAAGAATCAGAACAGCTAGATCTAGTACGCTTGCACTTACACTTAGCCTTGTCCTGCCTCCTGGTTTTCCCTACCTCTCTCTGTCCTGGTCTGTGTTTGCGGCCTGCTCCATCCTCTCCGTCCTCCCCTCAGGGCTGAGTGTTACCTAACATGGTACATTTGTGCTAACACTATTGACCCCGTTCCAGCTCCCATCTCACCTGAGTTCGTAGGATCGCTGTTTCGGACGCCAGCTGACAGATCCAATGGTCTGGTGACATCTGCGCTGCTATATGTGAGTCATTCGCCCCGGTCTTCAACTCCTGAGGGACCTGGTCCTTCCGCCATGGCTTTCCCAACACTGGCATCTGTGAAGAGAAAGAGACCACAGATGCTGCAGGACCTGGCAGGTTTGATGTGTGAGTAATTCCCCCCTCTGATCAAGCGCATTTGTATAGGGACTCCAACCTGGACATGGTCTCAGAGGTCTCCATGCTCCCGGAACTGGATAACCGTAAGAGAAGCTGCCCTCAGACCCAGGACACCAATAGCTGGTAGGGCCACCCTAACCACTCATATGGGAAGGCAATTCGCCCTGAGGGCCAGTGCTGGGCCATGGGCCTGCACCAGGCCAAAGTCCTGTATAATTCTCCATAGGGAAATAGGGGCCCCGCTCCCCCAGGACCCTTCCCTCGAATGGATCCCACTCACCTGTTTGGCTTGTAGCCGCAACGCTGGCCCAGCTCAGCCACTGTCTCTCCTGGCTGCCAATTGGGAATCTGGGGCAACCCGCATCCTCGGTCGCTGCTGTAGGCCTGCGGTCTTCGTCCGATGCTCTGACCCACATTGTGCCGGCTACTCCTGGAGAAGGATCCTCGCTGGGGAAGACTCCTGCGGCCACTGTTGCTGCCGTCATAGGGCCAGCCTGCCCTGGGATGTGGTCAAAGAATGTGCCTATGGTTTCTGTGTCTTTCCTCCTTGTCATGTAATCCTCTCCCCGGGGCTTCTGTACCGCATGGAGACGGCCCGGGTTCATTCTGATCTCAAGCGCGACGACGCCTTCTTTTTGGACCTGGCATTCCCCGGTTGTTTGATGCCGTGGATGCCGCAACTCTCCCCTCTGATGCCTTGTGGACTGGCCTAGGGCGGCCTGTTCTTACCGAGCTCCCACTCCCTGACATCTTTCACGTGCCTCTGGACTCACCGGGAATGTCGTGGTTTGCATCACACGCCTCACCTGGTACCACTGTAGCCTCCTCGGACTCCATGTCTCACTGGGGATTCTTCAGTGCAGCATGGGACATGTTGATTTTGTCTTGCTGCCACGTGGGTTGCCGTGCAGACACATGGGAAGTAGCACAGAAGATTGCGGGCTTCAAGCAGGTTTTTTTTTTTTTTTTTTGAAAACTGCCCCTTCCTACTCATTGATCTGAAACCCCTCTTTTGCAGAGGTTAAATGCACTAACCTGTACTGCCGGCTCTCAGCCCTAGCCCTAGGGCCTGCGAAGATAATCTCAATTATTATTTTTTTTTAAAATCTGCGGCCAGGGACCCGGATCGCTGCGGCAATTTTTTTTTTTTTAATATATCGTGGCTGGCTAGCGCGAATCATGGTGGCAGGGGACTGAAACGGGGAGCGTCGGCAGGCAAAGAGGAAGCTGCCAAGGCTCCTGGGTAACCAAATCGACTGGGATCCAGCCGATTGGCTTCCCTGACCCAGAGGGAACCAATGGGTTCCTGACCTGCTCACCTGAGGATCAGATTCATCCTCGGGGATGGCGTCCAATGGGCGAGCACACTGGCGTGGGCATGCGCACACAGCGGCCCACCCCCTCCCCCTGGGTGCCGGCGCAATTTATGCCTGGCAGCCACATTATGCCCAGACACCCCGATACCTATCGGGGTGCCCTTCTCTACTTAGTGTTTTGAGTACTTGTCAGGTACTTGTAACCTGGATTGGCCACTGTTGGATACTGGGCTTGATGGAGCCTTGGTCTGACCCCAACTTCTTATGTTCTTAAGTTATGTTAAAATTGTACCTGTAGACCCTTGAAACTTTTCTTTTCAAACAGTAACATAGCCAACATATATTTTCCCCACAAAGTCTTGCTCTCACATACCCATACATGTTCACAGTACAATATGTCTTCTCACACAAAACAGTTACACATCACAGAGGCTGTTCAAGCTTGCTCCACATCTAACACATACAAGGCACAGAAGCAAACAGACAGTCTCCAAGGAATTGACATGTCAATCCAATAAGCACTGTAGGCATACAGATGCTTGACTATGAACAGACATTTTTTTATAGGGGGGAGGGAGCAGGAGGGGCAACCCCGACCCATAGCTAATCATAAAAGCATGGAACTCCTTCCAGGGAGAGGGGCTCCCCTTAGTGCAAGTGACTAATCAGTGTTCTTTCATGCCCCCTCCCCACCCAGAGCTTTCTCTCTAAAATATACAAAGAAAGCGTTCACAAGTCACTGCAGTACATGGGGGAGGAAGACATAAAGACAAATCATCAGAGACTATCATACACTTAACTAATTCAGCAGTCAAAGCCAAACTAAAAAGAATGGAAACAGTAAAAGAATATACAAACAATAGATGGCACAATCATAATGAATATCTCCATACAATCTGTTTTTGAGCACAAGCTATCCTCCATGCCTGAGTCCAGTAACTCTTCACACCTTCTTCTCATGACTAACAATTTGTGCCTGTCAAGGCATCTGATTTCCCACCGTATTATTTTACAGGTCTTGCTTTGTCAGAATACCTTTTTAGTTTTTACTTTAACCTCTGGACAATTAGTTGTTACTCTTTACAGCCTGATATCAAGGATGTCCTGCAGTAATTTGGTAAAAATGCCATGCAATATTTGAACCTATCATTAACGTCCTATATCACATAATATTGCATGTTTTTATTTTTATATGATGATTTTGGTAAGTATCTTGCAGTAGCTTACCATACTTATTACACTGTAGCACCCATACCCATTTAACACTAAGATTGTGTTCCTATTCTGTGTCTACGGGGGAAAAACCCATGATGAATCAGGAGGCTGAAGAGTTCATAACAGAATTTGAAAATGCATTTTGTTGAACAGGACCACTAGATGGCAGAAGTGTTCCTTCTACTTGTCCTCCAAACAGTCAGAGCTGTAATTAGGTCATTGCATGTAAAGTTAGACTGGGTGATAAATGAAGAAGGTTTTTCTTTCAAGATTAAACTGCAGTTTAGTATCACTTCATTTTTTGCTTGTGTTATAAAGGTGGATGTTAGTTTTAGAGGAAATGAAGAGCTCTCCTACCTAAGTAAATGTAAATGATACTAATCTCATTATGGAATATGTGTTAACTAAATAGTCTCTTTTCTATTCTGAGTCATCTAGGAGATGGAAAGTAAAATACAGTATATGAACTGTTAAATAAGGTACTGAATGATTTTTGCAGTGCTATAAACCCTTGATGAAGTAATGCATTTTTAATGTTGCATTATCTAGATTAAAAATTCAGCTGCTCTTCTGAATGCTACATACCAGTTTAGAAACATTTTGAATTTCAATACACATTTTTCCGTTTCTTTTACTTGATTATGAATTTATGCTAATGTCTTTTCTATCTGATTGTGAAACAAGACTGACAAAGGAGGGGTATCTAATTGGTGCCATCTGTAAAAAAAATATATGAAATGCAGCAAAAATGTAATTAGAATTTTTATTGAGTACTAGCAAGATAAATAGCTGCTAGGTCTCTTCCCTTAAAAGCTGTTGATCTAAGATTCCTATTCTGTAGTGACAGCATATAGCTAACTGGTTAAGTGAAGGGAAGAATAAGAAATGCCTGAAGTCAGTCAGATTGGTTAAGGCAAATATATCTTAAAATCTTCCTAAATAGTCAACTATCTATGGCTGACTAGTACCTGAAGCTTTATCATTGGGATGCCATGAGTGTTTGGGCGATCATAGGTTCGAAACTGATAGGTCTATGAGTCTCATTTCTGTTTATTTTTAACTACTGTAATCAACCATAATGTTCTCTCTGGCCTGAATTGTGAGAAATAGTACTGGGTAAAAATGTGTAATAACAGCTGGTGAGATGACATTAAAAAATGGTCAAAATCACAAATATGGGCAAAACTGAGATGGAACAAAGCACAGAAAGAACTAGTAGGGATGTGCATTTCTTACAAATGTGAGAAATGAGGTCATTATTGGCACATTCCGAATGGAACTAACTGAAACTGGTCTCTCCTGAAAATACTTGAAAATGTTCAGGTATTATTGTATTTTGTAAAACAAGAAAAAAACAAATACAAAGGCTTCACTAAGATCTCCCCCCCCCCCCCCCACACACACACCCGTCAAGCAAAGATTGAAGGTCCTGATCAAGCTCTTCTGGAGCTTGTTGGAGCCCCTCCAACAAAAACCTGCTTCAGGGCCCAGGCCTACCCATCTGGGCTGAGCCATACCCAGCCGGAGCCTCCCTGAGCTGCTCCGACACACTTGTTCCCTGAAGAACTGGCCAGTGTCATTACAAGTATATGGTGGCACAACATAAGCAGGAAACAGGTTCCAGAGTGATATCACTTTGGCACCATCTTCCAGGGAGCTGATGCCATTTTTTTATAGGACATTGAGGGGCAGGAACTATGTGCATCGCTCTTGCCCTTTCTTGTTAATTCTCTCGCAACAGAAGGGGTAAGTGGAGGCGAGGGGGTCTCAGGCCCCAGATCTGGTTAGTTCATTGGGGAAATTAGTTAGGGGCCGATGCAATATTATTCGCTGAAAGCGGGCGCTGACTTTGCAGCACCCGCTTTCTTAATGCATGCAAGGCGCCCGCATGGGGGGGGCACCATGCAATACGCAAATTAGGGGGTTGTGCTAGCACCTCCTTGCTAACGCGACCCCGCGGTTACCGGTGGTCTGCCGGTCATGAACACCGATGCCGATAAACTCGGTGTCAGTTTTCATAACTGCAGTCAGCTAGCGACTTTAGCGCCTCCTTGCGAGGGTCGCTAGCTGACTGGGCACAAATATAAAATATATGTCTCCTTTCTAATAAAGCTCAACCTTGGACAACTTTTGGCATCTAATCTACATTGTTGCCTAAACGGCTTTCTTAGATAGCCTACCCTCCTGCTTTATTGGTTCTTCTCTTATGGAGGACATTAAAGTAATAAAATAAAGTTAAATAGATAGATTGGTGGGGTTTTATGAGTTGGGGCTAACAGGGGAGAAGGAAGGCTATTAAAGTAGGAGGGTTTGAAAGACCTATTCCTTTCCTGGGCAAACTGGGAATGAACTGGTAAAACTGGTAATGGCATCAATGTACATGTTTTTAAAAATCCCTCCACTTACATGGTAGAAGTGTCATTTGTGCACATAGGCATGCATCCACTTAAAATTGCTTGCACATGTGCACACAGTCAGGTTATTTTATAACATGCACACTTATACATGCTTCTGTTATAAAATGGCCACATCCCTGGTTGCGGGCCGTCGAACACACTAACATGTGCATCCATGTGCCTGTTTAAAAGTTACCATCCCTGTGCACATTACTGCAACTCAAATAGTGTATACTAAAACAAAAATAGTGCACACTAAACAAAAATTTAGAAAACAAACAAAAAAACGCTAATAAGAAAAAATGAAAAAAGGGGGAAATAAGCAAAACAAAATAAAGCAAAAGTTGTATTGATATACATCCCTAGAAAAATACCAAGGCATAGATAAAGGAACAAAGCAGCACAAAGTGCTTCTTCAGCACTCCAAGTCACCATGAGAGGTTCAAAGTAGCCCCCAACAGTGGCAAGAACATCCCGAAGATATAGTGTCTGGGGTATGAATGTAAGGCAGAGTAACAGCAAGTCAGTCAAGGTGCAAAGTCTGGGTATGATAGCAATGCTGAGTGAATGAAAGATCCCTAAAGTATAGAATAAGGGGTATAGCGGTAACACAGAGTGGCTGCCATTTTTCAGAAAGGTAAACCTCAATGACTGCTGATGTATTGGTGTAGTCCAGTTCATGCGGACACAGAATAGGCCTTGATAGGTGGCCACTGATGTGTCTCAGACTACAGTAAGGAAGGCAGATTCAAGGCAGAGATGAAAAGCAGGCTAGGGTTGCGCTGGCTGAGTTCAGAAGATGATGATGAACACGAAGCTAAGGTAAGGGCAGGCAGCAAGAAAAACAATGTCAAAGAGCCAGGTCAGGTCAGCAACAAGAAGTCAGTCCAAGGGTGAAGGCAAGGCAGGGAAAGCAGGAACCAGAACAGGTGAGAAGCCAGGAGTAGAGCAAGGCGAGTCAACATCAAGGGCAGGAATGGAGGCAGGAGCATGCAAGCAGGCAGAAAGATGAGCAGGAAATGGAGATGGGACCAGAAGCAATGACAACACCTAAGTAGAGGGATCCTAGAAGAACCTGTTGCTGAGGAGCTAGCTAGTTTCACTGATCTTCTTTAGATTCAAGGCAGTGATGAAGTCATCAGTTAGCATCACAGGAAGTTCTGGATACAGGGCCTATAAAGGCTTAGGGCTTGTGATTTGCCTCCTAGTGGTTGCAGCACCACACAGGAAGCTATGTTGGAGGAGCCTGCAACCACAGGATACCACTGGGAAGGTAAGAGGTGTTACAGTGTCATGGGAGATGTCTGTCATCCTGTCAAACAACTCACCAATTGTCATATTTAGTATAAGAGAATGATCACTCATCAGCATAAACGTTTAGTATATTCCCTAACTTAAACTGATCTTGTTGCTGGGTGGTGGAATTTTGGGGTCTTGTAAAATTTGCTTTCCAATTGAAACTTTAATCACGATCAAAACATGACAATGGTAATTTGTGATGTTTGCTTTCTTGAGAAACTTTTCCCATATTCTGTGACTGAAAACTGTCTTATTTTATTTAGATTCTTTTTTATACCGATGTATAGCGGGAAGCCTTCACTCCGGTCTAATCCCTTTGTTGATTTTCTGAAGTTTCAATAGTTCACTCTTCCTACTGAAATCTTTAGCACATTCAGAACATATTAAAGGACTCTCTTATGCATCTTTTCTCTTGTGCCTGCATTTTTTCCATCATATAGAAAATTTATGGGAGCAATAAATACCAGTATAACCAAGAAAAAAGAAATATGGGAGAATTAAGCTGGGATCCTAGAAATGTACAACAAAACAATAAGGTAGAAAACATGAAAACAGATGAGAAGGGAAGAGAAAGTTGTATATTTTTTAATTGTTTTTTTCAGGGAACAAAACACCCCAGTATAATGAACAAAGAAATAAGGTATGAGAATTAGGCTGGGACTGCAGAGGTGTACAAAAAAAACTAAGAACCAGAAAAGAGGTGGGATGGGAGAAGAAACTTGCATTTTTTTTTTCAAAATGATTTTTTCTGGGGACAAAACACCCCAGTATAACAAACAAATAAGGTGGGAGAACTAACTTCAGTACATATTCCTCAGACTGGTACACTACAATTTCTGGAGTACCACTTTACCATATTCTAATTGGTCTAGGCATATACTTTAATATATATGCTGATGATATACAACTTCTCATACCCTACACTTCTTCCTGGTCCCACATATTTATTTGTTTATTTAAATACTTTTGATATACCGATACTCAAGACTAGATTCTTATCGTACCGGTTTACATTGAAACAAGGGGTAACCAATTAACTATGAAGATAAAAGTTACAATGAACAGGGGTTTTACAGAGTGGGAGAGTAGAGAGCAAAAGCATACGATTAACATAATAAGATATAAATAACTAAGTTACACATAGGAACGAATGTAGTAAGCTTAAACAATAAATAAGTCTTTAGGTCTATAACACTGCAGTCACGAATGAGGGAGGAGGAGGGGTGGATAAGTGGGAAAGGATTGCATAGCTGTGCTGTTAGTATGGTGTCCATTAAGGGAAGGCTTGGGTGAACAGCCACATTTTTAGTTTCTTTCTGAAGGAAAACGGGCATTGTTCCTGTCGAAGTTCCGGGAGGAGAAGATTCCAATAATACGGTCCGGCCGTGGACAAGGTTCGTTTCTGGATGGAAGTGTGATTAGTGGATTTATTAGGAGGGGCATGGAGCGATCCTTTGTAAGCTGATCTGATCGGTCTTGTGGACACCTGAAGTTCGAGAGGTATTTTGAGTTGTAGAGTAGATCGGTGATATATGTTTTTATGGATGATGGTTAAGGTCTTGAACATTATTCTGTGGTTTATAGGAAGCCAGTGTAGGTTTTTTAGTACTGGTGTGATGTGGTCTTTGTGCCGAGAATTAGTAAGGATCCTTGCTGCAGCATTTTGCAGCATCTGTAGTGGTTTCGTTGAGGCGGCTGGAAGTCCGAGGAGGAGCGCGTTACAGTAGTCTATCTTTGAAAATAGTATGGCTTGTAATACTGACCGGTAGTCTTGAAAGTGAAGGAGAGGTTTTATTTGTTTCAGGACGTGAAGCTTATGGAAGCATTCCCTGGTAGTGGTATTAATGAATTTTTTGAGGTTCATTTTGGAGTTAAGCATGGCTCCTAGATCTCTCATGTGGTTTACAAATGGTGAGAGATGGAGAGTAAGGGGGTTGTTGACCTTAGGAGAGATGAATAGAAGTTCTGTTTTAGAGGTGTTAAGAACAAGCTTGAGACTTGAGAGTAGACTATTGATGGAGCTGAGGCAGTTATTCCAGAAGTGTAGGGAGCTAGAGGTGGGATCCGTGACAGGGATTAAGATCTGTACATCGTCCGCAAATACAAAATGAGTTAGGTTGAGGCTCTCTAGATGCTGGCATAGAGGTAACAGATACATATTAAACAGAGTGGGAGATAGCGAGGATCCTTGTGGGACGTCGTGGTTGGAGTGTATGGGTTGGGATTCTTTATCATTTATTCTCACCTTGTATTTCCTATTATTGAGGAATGATTCAAACCATTTGAGTGCCAAGCCTGTGATGCCAATTTCCATTAGGCAGTTGATGAGAATTGCATGGTTTACCGTGTCGAACGCTGCTGAGATGTCGAAGGGCCAGAAGGTAGGATTGGCCTTTGTCTAGGCCCATTAGGATGTTGTCAGTTAAAGATAGTAGGAGCGTTTCCGTGTTTAAGTGTTTACGGAAACCATATTGCGACGGAAAGAGAATGTTGTAGGAATCTAAGTAGTCTGTGAGTTGGTTATTGATTAGTTTTTCCATTAGTTTGGCGATAAAGGGAAGGTTTGCTATGGGGCGAAAGTTTGCAGGGTTGGTTGGATCCAGATTAGGTTTCTTTAGTAAAGGTTTTAGAGAGGCAGTTTTAAGAGTCTGAAACGTATCCTTGTGTCAGGGAACAATTTATGATGTCTGCTAGTGGTTTGGTTATGGTGTTTGGGATTGTAAGCAGGAGTTTGGTGGGTATTTGATCGTATGGATGTGACGATGGCTTCATTTTCTTGATTAAAGACTCAATTTCCAGGGAAGATGTGGGTTCAAATGATTCTAGAAGCAGTTTGTGAGTGGAGGGGGATGGTTTGTAGATGGGTGGAGGTTGGGTGTTTCCATTATTCAGTGGTGCTAGTAGGTTGTGAATTTTCTTCTCAAAGAATAGAGCCAGTTCTGTGGATTTGTTTTGTGCTTCTTCTTTTGGGATAGATGGTGTGACTGGTGTAGTGAGGGCTGATACATAAGAAAATAGTGTTTTTGGATCGTAAATGAAGCTATGTATTCTTTTGGCGTAGAAATCTCTCTTTGTGCGTAGTAAGGTGGTCCTGTAGATGCTCATAGCGGTTTTATAATTGGCTAGAAGGGAGGGTGAGGGATCTTTGCGCCATCGTTGCTCTTTGTGACGTAGGACTTGTTTGAGATTTTTTAGTGTTGTAGAGAACCAAGGTTTCTTATTTGAAAGAGATTGGTTGATTTTTTTAGAAGTTAGAGGGCAGATTTTGTTAGCTACTGAGAGAGTGATGTTTAGCCATGATGTCATAGCAGTGTCGGCATTGGTGAGATCTAGATTGGGTAGGTCCTTGGCCAGGTTTGAGCTAAGGTCATCCATTGAGCATGGTTTTCTGAATATTCTAAATATTCTCTTTAATCACATTATATTTAGAGACCATTAAAACCTAGCTATCACATAATCATTTAAAAATGAATGCTGTTAAAACAGAAATTGTACACTTATCAACTATTCCCCACTCCACTTGTTGTCCACTCCCATGCCTCAGATTTGACAATCACACAATACCCATTACCAATCAAGCTCGAAACCTAGGACTCATTATTGACTCCAATTTATCTATGTCCATCAACATTGCTAAAGTTGTTAAAACATCCTTTTACGAACTCAACCTTCTTAAAAGATTAAAGCCACTATTATACCCTGTTGATTTCAGAACTATTCTACAAGCTCTTATACTTTCTGGACTAGACTACTGCAATTCATTATATATAGGCCTCCCATACTCAATGATCTGTCCATGACAATTAATTCAAAATGCTGCAGTCTGTCTCCTTTCAAATATCAAAATCAGAGAACACATCATCCCAATTCTTCTTGATCTCCATTAGCTCCCAATTTAGCAATGTATCCACTACAAACTTTCGATGTAGATTTTCAATGTAATCCGTAATCCCATTGCCATCTGGCTATGTACCTCATTATGATTATGCCAATCCCTGGGCTACCTACATTCAGCTGATAAAAACCTCCTTCAGATCCCAACAGTTAAAATAGCTAGGCTTGACTTAAGAAAGCAAAACTTCTCAATAGCTAGTCCATCTCTTTGGAACTCTATTTCAGTGACCTTAAGACTCCTGACCAATTCCAAAGAATTCAGAAAAATATTAAAAACTCACCTGTGTTCCATCGCTTCCAATACAGCACACTCTAATTGATATTCTCTTTATGTTATTTATATTAAATGTGTACCCAGTCCTATGTTGTAATTGTAATCTTTTTGAGTATTTGTTATTTATGTTTTAATTTTGTATGTCTACTTTATGTAAACCACCTAGATCTCACTTTGTATAGGTGGTATACAAAATATTTTAGATATAATAAATTAAAATAATAAACAAATAAGTTATGATCTAAACAGCAAACAACATGAAGGAACTAAAACTAGCATGCTAGTACATAATAGGCATGGCACTTAAATATTTTAATGGCATGACTCCCAAGGTGGCATATCAGGGCAAGGAAGGTAGTCAGAGTGGTAGCAGCAAGACCCTAACTGTGGTATAAGAGGGGAATGACAGGTAGACATATGGAAGCAAGACCCCTAAGGTGATACATCTGGGACATGGCAGGTAGGCATAGTAGCAGTTAGACTTCTAAGATGGTTTATAAAGGGTATGGCAGAAAGGCAGAGTGAGAGCAGCAAGACCCCTAAGGTAGTATATCAGGGGCAAGGCAGGTAGTCAATAGAATTTGTTGATGTGCACTGTCTACTGGTGGTTTGGATATTACAAATGAATTTAATTATATTGTAACTGTACTGTGTCAACACACAGATCCAGGCACATATACAGAGCATGTGTGCAGTACAGACTGACTCTATAAATAAGAAAACTGTTAAACACTAATAGACAAAAAAGACTGACAGCCCGGTAAGACTCATCTTCAGTTTCAGAGTATGCACTGCTCACCTTACTGGTACCCAGAAATATAGAGATAAAAAAAAATCACTAGCACTGCCACAACTGTGATCTTCACATGGTCTCTCACTTTACAATCCCCCAGTGAAGAGAAAAATAAAAATCTACAGCAGGGCATTACCTATTTTTCTGGCACAGTGAGTATGTGACACCAATGCAGCACAGAGAAGAATAGAAGAAGCCCTTTACCAATACCAAATCCCAAAGTTTGTAAGCTTTTATAAAACTCTGTGGGAGCACTGAGAGGAGAGGATCACCTTGCTGGTGGCTGAAAGGAATCAATAAGTTTTGCTTGGGAAATTTTTTTTTTTAAAGTATTGGGGAGAAATATACTATTGAGGTATATTATTTTGTGTGTGTCTGTGTTTGTGCTTTTAATAGCCAGTAAGGCAGCTAATAAGTAGAAGTTAGTGTGTTGGTATATTAAAAAAAAAAAAAAAAAAAGGTAGCTAGAAATAAGCTAGGTGCAGAGTATACCTAAGTAAAAAGATTCAAAAGTTCAGTTACTCACCTTGGAAATGTGTTAAAGTGTGATTTGGTTTGATTAGGTACCAACATTTGTTAATCAAGATAGCAGTAAGTCATTCAGGCTGACTAACTGAAGTGTTAAGGTTGTGTGATTGATTTGATTAGGTACCATCATTTGTTAATCAGAATAGCAGTGAGTCACTCAGGACAAGGAACTATAGTCCAAATCTCCAAAGGGATTGTTTTGCACTAATTTACCTTAGAAGCACTATACATATCGGAGCAGATTTTTTGTATTATGCGCGGGGGGTACATTTGTGTGTGCTACCCGGCGCGCACAAATGTACACCTGATTTTATAACCTGAGCACACTGCCATGCGCATGTTATAAAATCTGGGGTCAGTGCGCACAAGGGGGGTCCCCCTCCACCTTTCCCTCCCTTCCCTTATCTAACCCACCCCCCAGCCCTACCTAAATCCACCCCTACCTTATTTCGTTGAGTTACACCTGCCTCTGGCAGGTGAACGTGCGCGCGCTGGCTGGCTGCCGGCGTGCCAGGCCCCAAACCAGGCACTTGGACACGCCCCGTACCACCCCCATACTGCAGCCCACCCACAGCCCCACCCCCGGACTGCCCCTTTTTCGAAGCCCCAGGACATACGCACATCCCGGGGCTTGTGTGCGCCACTGAGCCTATGCAAAATAGGCTCAGCACGCACAGGGGTAGATTTTCGGGAGTTACGCGTGTATCTTACTCACGAAACCCTTTGAAAATCTACCCCATTGCAAGGAAAGAGCTCAGTAACCCACAATCCAGTGGGAGCACTGCAGGAGAGGATCACCTTGCTGGTGGCTGAAAGGAGTCAGTAAGTTTTGCTTGGGAAATGTTTTTTAAAGTATTAGGGAGAAGTAAACTATTAGAGTATATTATTTAGTGTGTTTGTGCTTTTAATAGTCAGTAAGGCAGCTAATAAGCAAACATTAGTGTGTTTCTGTTTCCTAACCCTTCCACCCTTCCACCCCCTCTAGATAATTGTTTAATTTATAGGCAGGTGCCACTTTCATACTAAAAAAAAAAAAATCAGCCTTTTAACTTCACTTCATGAATTCCCCAGACCTTATTGAGAGTTTGATCGTTCCCCTGTAGGCCACTACCAGACATATAGTGAATACACTAATACATTTAAAGGACACTAATTAGACACATTCCTACTCCCATGGCAAACTAAAACTTAACTAGGAACTGTAGCAAGGACCTGCTCTCCAGGTGGTGCATTGTCCTTTCGCACTGAGGATTTGTCTCCCAGGGCTACTGCCCAGGAGGGAAGGGATATGTCAGCCGTCATAGTTGGTGATTCGATTATTAGGAATGTAGACAGCCGGGTGGCTGGTGGTCATGAGGATTGCCTGGTAACATGCCTACCTGATGTGAAGGTGGAGGGCCTCACACATCACCTAGATAGGATTTTAGACAGTGCTGGGGAGGAGCCGGCAATCGTGGTACATGTGGACACCAACAACATAGGAAAATGTGGTAGTGAGGTTCTGGAAGCCAAATGTAGGCTCTTAGGTAGAAAATTGAAATCCAGAACCTCCAGGGTAGCATTCTCTGAAATGCTTCCTGTTCCATGCACAGGTCCCCAGAGGCAGTCAGAGCTCTGGAGTCTCAATGCATGGATGAGACGATGGTGCAAGGAAGAGGGATTCAGTTTTCTAAGGATCATGGGAACCTTTTGGGGAAGGGGAGTAGGGATATACAGAAGGAAAAAATGTGTTGCTATTTGGTATTCGTTGTGCCGGGACCCAAATCCGTTGCATCCGTTTTTGTAGGGGGAAACCCGATTCGTCCATTAGTTGCATTCAGTATTCTTTTTCATTATAGTTGGAAAAACAAACAAAAAAAACCCCCATCCCAACACTTTAAATTTAATTAACTACACCCCCCACCCTCCTGACCCCCCCAAGACTTGCCAAATGTCCCTGGTGGTCCAGCGGGGGTCCTGGAGCAATCTCCTGTACTCGGGCTGTTGGCTGCCGGTATTCAAAATGGCACCGATAGCCTTTGCCCTTACTATGTCACAGGGGATACCAGTGCCATTGGTCGGCCCCTGTTACATGGTAGGATCAAGGGCCGACGGCCCGAATGCAGGAGATCACTCCACGACCACCGCTGGACCACCAGGGACTTTTGCCAAGTCTTGGGGGGGGGGGGGGGTCAGGGGGGTGGGTGGTTTATTCGTTAATGATATGTTGCATTCGTGGGGGTTCACCATATGTTTTGCGGACCACAAATCCAACAAATAGGAACCTATACGTTGCGGATTGTGCATTCGTTCAAAAGGAATGCACATCCCTAAGGGAGGGGGGGTCTTTTCCGAAGGGATGGGCTCAACCTTAACCTGGGTGGAACCAGACTGCTGGCACTAACCTTTAAAAAAGAGATAGAGCAGCTTTTAAACTAGAACAAAAGGGAAAGCTGTCAGTCACTCAGCAGCGCATGGTTTGGAGGGAGGTATCTTTAAAGGATACTAATGATGCATTAGAATTAGGGCATCCCAACAGTGAGGTTCCAATAATAAGAAAAGTAGCCGAAGTGCCTGTAACTAAAACCTTTCCTGAGCTAAAAAATTCTAATTTATCCCTATCAATTAAAAAGCAGAATGAAAATACAAACAAAAAACACACTATGCCAGAAGTCTAAGAAGTAAGATGGGATAATTAGAATGTATAGCAGAGAATGATGAAATAGACTTAATTGGCATCTCAGAGACATGGTGGAAGGAGGATAACCAATGGGACAGTGCTATACCGGGGCACAAATTATATCGCAATGACAGAGAGGAGCAGTCGGGAGGAGGTGTGGCGCTTTATGTCCGGGATGGCATAGAGTCCAACAGGATAAACATCCTGCATGAGACTAAATACAAAATTGAATCTTTATGGGTAGAAATCCCTTGTGTAGGGATGTGAATCGTGTCCTCGATCGTCTTAACGATCGATTTCGGCTGGGAGGGGGAGGGAATCGTATTGTTGCCGTTTGGGGGGGTAAAATATCGTGAAAAATCGTGAAAAATCTAAAAATCTAAAAATCGCAAAACCAGCACATTAAAACCCCCTAAAACCCACCCCCGACCCTTTAAATTAAATCCCCCACCCTCCCGAACCCCCCCCAAATGAGTTAAATAACCTGCGGGTCCAGCGGCGGTCCGGAACGGCAGCGGTCCGGAACGGGCTCCTGCTCCTGAATCTTGTTGTCTTCAGCCGGCGCCATTTTCCAAAATGGCGCCGAAAAATGGCGGCGGCCATAGACGAACACGATTGGACGGCAGGAGGTCCTTCCGGACCCCCGCTGGACTTTTGGCAAGTCTCGTGGGGGTCAGGAGGCCCCCCACAAGCTGTCCAAAAGTTCCTGGAGGTCCAGCGGGGGTCAGGGAGCGATTTCCCGCCGCAAATCGTTTTCGTACGGAAAATGGCGCCGGCAGGAGATCGACTGCAGGAGGTCATTCAGCGAGGGTTCCGGCGCCTCGCTGAACAACCTCCTGCAGTCGATCTCCTGCCGGCGCCATTTTCCGTACGAAAACGATTCGCGGCGGGAAATCGTTCCCTGACCCCCGCTGGACCTCCAGGAACTTTTGGCCAGCTTGTGGGGGGCCTCCTGACCCCCACGAGACTTGCCAAAAGTCCAGCGGGGGTCCGGAAGGACCTCCTGCCATCCAATCATGTTCGTCTATGGCCGCCGCCATTTTTCGGCGCCATTTTGGAAAATGGCGCCGGCTGAAGACAACAAGATTCAGGAGCAGGAGCCCGTTCCGGACCGCTGCCGTTCCGGACCGCCGCTGGACCCGCAGGTTATTTAACTCATTTGGGGGGGGGTTCGGGAGGGTGGGGGATTTAATTTAAAGGGTCGGGGGTGGGTTTTAGGGGGTTTTAGTGTGCCGGCTCACGATTCTAACGATTTATAACGATAAATCGTTAGAATCTCTATTGTATTGTGTTCCATAACGGTTTAAGACGATATTAAAATTATCGGACGATAATTTTAATCGTCCTAAAACGATTCACATCCCTACCCTTGTGTATCAGGGAAGACTACAGTGATAGGGGTATACTACCGTCCACCTGGCCAACATGCTGAGATGGACAGTGAAATGCTAAGAGAAATTAGGGAAGCTAACCAAATTGGTAGTGTAGTAATAATGGGAGATTTCAATTACCTATAGTATCAAATGGGAACAAAAATTTTTTTTTTTAAAATCAAAAAAGCCTAAAATGAAGGAGTCAGCAAGCCTAAAGTTGTGTAACTCAAAAGAAACCAACCAGTCTAGATTAACATGTGGTGTTAGGTTGATTTGTTTTTGTGACAATGTCTCCTGACATGTCAACTCTTTTGATTGTACGAGGATGTAGTGTTATCAATGTTTTGCATTGCAGTGACATCATATGAGATCTGGGTATTTAATGAAACGTAAGCATCAGCTTCAGTTCCTCTGTTCCAATGAAGAGACGTTCGAGACACCAAGTCCATTTTGAGATGGTAGCATCTGATTCTGAGATAAGTATTGTTTTACCTCTACAAGATCTTTTTACATTGTTATAAGAAATGCTATATCATTATTCTTAGGTCAAGACTCTCTGTATAATGTTGTTCGCATGCCCCTGAGGAAGCATTATTGAGAAACACTGGCTGTGTTGGGTTGTCTTTTCAAGTAGCATTAAAGAGTCTGCCTTTTACGTACTCTGAGAGTTGGGGACATTTAAATATTTGGACATTTAAATATCCTTATGTGACCAATTTTACAAAAAATGCAAAAAGAAAAAAAGAAAAATAGTTGAATTTTTGAATATAAATAAAATGTTTTTTGAACATGAATGATTAAAAGACCGGTTGGTTTCTTTTGAGATACACAACATCAGGCTTGCTGATACCTTCTTTGTTAGGCTTTTTTTTTTTTTTTTTTAATAAAAAAAAAGGTTTTGGTTCCCATTTGATACTACAGTTTACTTGTGTGGGTAACTGTTTTGACTCTCCTTTTGATAGATTTCAATTACCCCAATATTGACTGGGTAAATTTATCATCAGGACATGCTAGAGAGATAAAGTTACTGGATGGAATAAATGACAGATTTATGGAGCAATTGGTTCAGGAACCGATGAGAGAGGGAACAATTTTAGATTTAATTCTCAGTAGAACACAGGATTTGGCGAAAGAGATAATGGTGGTTGGGCCGCTTGGTAATAGTGATCATAATACGATTAAATTTGAATTAATGACTGGAAGGGGACAGGAAGCAAATCCATGTCTCTCATGCTAAACTTTCAAAAGGGTAACTTTGATAAAATGAGAAAAATAGTTAGAATAAAACTAAAAGCAGTAGTTACAAAGGTAAAAAGTGTTAAAAAATGCCATCCTAGAAGTACAGTCCAGATGTATTCCACACATTAAGAAAGGTGGAAGGAAGGCAAAATGATTACCAGCATGATTAAAAGGTGAGGTGAAAAAGGCTATTTTAGGCAAAAGATCTTCATTCAAAAATTGGAAGAAGGATCCAACAGAAGAAAATAGGAGCATTGACAAGTTAAATGTAAGACATTGATAAGACAGGCTAGGAGAGAATTTGAAAAGAAGTTGGCTGTAGAGGCAAAAACTCACTGTAAAAACCTTTTTAAATATATCCGAAGCAGAAAGCTTGCAAGGTAGTCAGATAACCATTAGATGATCGAGGGGTTAAAGGGGCCCTTAGAGAAGATAAGGCCATCACAGAAAGGTTAAACAATTTCTTTGCTTTGGTGTTTACTGAAGAGGATGTTGGGGAGATACCCGTTCCGGAGAAGGTTTTCAAGAGTAATGATTCAGATGGACTGAAACAAATCACGGTGAATCTAGAAGATGGAGGAGAAGTCCATTACCTGCTATTAATTAATTAGACTTAGAAAATAGCCAATGCTATTACCTGCAACAGTAGCATGGAATAGACTTAGTTTTTGGGTACTTGCCAGGTTCTTATGACCTGGATTGGCCACTGTTGGAAACAGGATGCTGGGCTTGATGGACCCTTGGTCTGACCCAATATGGCATGTTCTTATGTTCTTCTTATGTGTTAGGCCTGATTGACAAACTGAAGAGTTGTAAATCACTTGGACCAGATGGTATACACCCAGGGTTCTGAAGGAACTAAAAAATGAAGTTTCAGATCTACTAGTAAAAATTTGTAACCTATCATTAAAATCATCCATTGTACCTGAAGACTGGTGGGTGGCTAATATAACCCTAATATTTAAAAAGAACTCCAGAACAGTTAGCCTGACATCAGTGCCAGGAAAAATAGTGGAAAGTGTTTTAAATATGAAAATCATAGAAATATAGAAAGACATGGTTTAATGGAACAAAGTCAGCATGGCTTTACCCAAGGCAAGTTTTGCCTCACAAATCTGCTTCACTTTTTTGAAGGGGTTAATAGACATGTAGATAAAGGTGAACCAGTAGATGTAATGTATTTGGATTTTCAGAAGGCATTTAACAAAGTTGCTCACAAGAGGCTTCTAGGAAGAATAAAAGGTCATGGGATAGATGGCGATGTATTTTCATGGATTACAAACTGGTTAAAAGGCAGTAAGCAGAGAATAGGATTAAATGGACAATTTTCTCGGTAGAGGAGTGTGGGCAGTGGAGTGCCTCAGGGATCTGTACTGAGACCTGTGCTTTTCAATATATTTATAAATAATCTGGAAAGGAATACAATGAGTGAGGTAATCAAATTTGCAGATGATGCAAAATTATTCAGAGTAGTTAAATCAGAGGCGGACTGTGATAAATTGCAGGAAGACATTGTTAGACTGGAAAATTGGGCATCCAAATGGCAGATGAAATTTAATGTGGATAAGTGCAAGGTGATCCATATAGGGAAAAATAACCCATGCTATTGATACATGATGTTAGGTTCTGTATTAGGAGCTACCACCCAGGAAAGAGATCTAGGTGTCATAGTGGATAATACATTGAAATTGTCGGTTCAGGGTGCTGCGGCAGTCAAAAAAGCAAACAGAATGTTGGGAATTATTAGAAAGGGAATGATGAATAAAATGGGAAATGTCATAATGCCTCTGTATCACTCCATGGTGAGACCACACCTTGAATACTGTGTACAATTTTGGTCGCCGCAATTCAAAAAAGATATAATTGCGATGGAGAAGGTACAGAGAAAGGCTACCAAAATGATAAGGGGAATGGAACAGCTCCCCTATGAGGAAAGACTAAAGAGGTTAGGACTTTTCAGCTTGGAGAAGAGACAGCTGAGGAGGGATATGATAGAGGTGTTTAAAATCATGATTAGTTTAAAACTAATCGGAGAAAATTCTTTTTCACTCAGCGCACAACTAAACTCTAGAATTTGTTGCCAGGGATTGTGGTTAGCGCAGTTAGTGTAGCTGGGTTTTAAAAAGGTTTGGATACGTTCTTGGAGGAAAATTCCATTACCTGTATTAAGTTGATTTAGAAAATAGCCACTCCTATTATCTGCATCAGTAGCATGGGATAGACTTAGTTTTTGGGTACTTGCCAGGTTTTTGTGGCCTGGATTGACCGCTGTTGGAAACAGGATGCTGGGCTTGATGGACCCTTGGTCTGACTCAGTATGGCAATTTCTTATGTTCTAATAGCATGTCCTTCTCTGCCAACATCTAAAGAGGAAATTCAGAGCTCAGACTTTGCAATGGAAGGATGTCAATGTTACTTATTCCAGATAGCAGCTATAGGCTGGGTGAAAAGATACTGCACCATGATTTATCCTCTGGCTAATCTCCATGTCATCTTGTCCTTCCTTGGTTCTGACAAGGCTCTAAGAAAGAAGTGAGTTCACACAGGGAAGAGCTGGTTGCTTCAGTTACCTGTTTGTTTGTTTTTCTCACCAGTCTATAGCCAATCAACCATAGAAATGAATGGGAAACATAAAAGAATGGGACTAAGGTTATTTGTTTCATTTGTGGGACACCCCCCCCCCTTTGTTTTGGGAAACATTTGTTATGTTTTTGCCCACTTTTCTAAACAAATGTACATCCCTATTAAAAAGCTTTATTATGTAAACATATTTTCACAACAAAGAACATGGAATCATTGACTGGCAGTGATTCTAGTGCTTCCAGATCCTCTTAAGAACATAAGAAATTGCCATGCTGGGTCAGACCAAGGGTCCATCAAGCCCAGCATCTTGTTTCAAACAGAAGCCAAACCAGGCCACAAGAACCTGGCAATTACCCAAACACCAAGAAGATCCCATGCTACTGATGCAATTAATAGCAGTGACTATTCCCTAAGTAAACTTGATTAATAGTTAATTGACTTCTCCTCCAAGAACTTATCCAAACCTTTTTTGTACCCAGCTACACTAACTGCACTAACCACATCCTCTGGCAACAAATTCCAGAGCTTAATTGTGCATTGAGTGAAAAAGAATTTTCTCCAATTTAGTCTTAAATGTGCTACTTGCTAACTTCATGGAATGCCCCCTAGTCCTTCTATTATTCAAAAGTGTAAATAACCAATTCACATCTACTTGTTCAAAACCTCTCATGATCTTAAAGACCTCTATCATATCCACCCTCAGTCATCTCTTCTCCAAGCTGAACAGCCCTAACCTCTTCAGCCTTTCCTCATAGGGGAGCTGTTCCATTCCCTTTATCATTTTGGTTGCCCTTCTCAGTACCTTCTCCATCATAACTATATCTTTTTTGAGATGCAGTGACCAGAATTGTACACAGTATTCAAGGTGCGGTCTCACCACGGAGTGATGCAGAGGCATTATGACATTTTCCGTTTTTTATTTACCATTCCCTTCCTAATAATTCCTAACATTCTGTTTTCTTTTTTTACAGCTGCAGCACACTGAGCTTATTCCAGCATCTTTAAGGCGGGACTCAAATAAGACATGACCCTGCTGCTAGAGTAAGGTGTCTGAGCCAAAAGAGATGTGGGTACAGGCCCCAGGGCCCATCTGTGGCTACACCTCTGTTCTATGGGTGAGAAATGATCAAGTTCGCGCCTCAAGAGCCACAAACAGGTCTGTTTTTTTAGGATATCCACAATCAATATGTATTAGATAGATTTGCATGTACTGTCTCCATTGTATGCAAATATATCTCTTGCATACTCATTGTGGATATCCTGAAAACCAGACTTATTTATAGCTTTTGAGGACAAGAGTTAGCATCTTGTGCCATGGGTAAAGTAGTGCTATTCATGTGGAAAAGAGCTTTTTAAAAATTGCTCTCCCTATATGTAGGTAAACTTGCTTGAGGTGTCACTAGACATGTAACTTTATTCATACTGTTAAGAGGTATCCCTGGGGGCAGGGCTGGGAAGGGACTGACACTTATGTGCTTACTTTTGAAATTTTAAAATTATGCATGTATATTTTTCTAGGAAACCCCCCCCCCATATAAATTAGCAGGTGTAAATATATTGGGGGAGTTTTCTTGGGATAATTTTCAAAGTGAAAGTAAACAAATACTTTCATTTGCAGACTGAGGCAAAGTCTGTTGATGAAAAAATACCCATGAACTTTGTACAAATGTGAGCAGTTATAAAATTACCCCATCATGTTTTGTATGAGTTTCCTTCTTCTCAGCAAAGGGAAATGCTTGACATAAATTGGTAGTGTCCTTTCCAGAATAGAAGACTCTGATATAACTATTAGGTGATAATTCAAAAGAGGCAGCTGTCCGTACTATTGTGGAAGTCCCATGGCTGTGAACAAGAAGGAGGTGGATACATACAGTATATTCATTATGGGGTAATTTTCAAATATCCCACATAAGAAATTCGGCAAAAATGTGTATCGGTTATACTACTTTTCAATGTTTACTTATGCACATAAGTCTACTTTGGAAATTATACCAATAAATTTACCCTGCTATTATATGTGTGGAAAATTTTCAGGAAATTTTGTGAAAATACTTTCAAAAGTCTAAAAATATTTCTGTAATTGAAAACTCTTCCCCAATGCTACCCTCAGGAATATTTCTGGAATGGTAAACTTGTGTGAACATGACATATGCGTATAGGTTTATGTGTATATCTGGCAGGCAATTTGTAAAAAGCCATTTCTTAGAGGAAAACATTATTTTATCCATGGAAATGTCTTAAAAAAGTACCCTTCTGATGTAGTACTACAGATTTGTTTGTTTACAAATGTGAGAAATTGAACATCATTGATGTCAATACTATGTCAACTGGTTAGTAGAGAAGTTATGCAGTAAAAGTTACCTGGAAAACTTGAACCAAATATTCAATGGAACTTATCTGGATAAGTGTTCCACTGAAAATACTAGGTTAAAGTTATCCAGATAAAGTTATATGGACAACTTTGCAACCCACCAGCCTCCTGAATATTAAAAAATAAAACTAAACACAAATAGCAGCCAACATTTGGCATCTCTCCATACCCCTCCTTCAATCTGACCTTGATCTTTGGTTATGGGGAATGAAATCTTTCATGCTAACTGGCCTAATGGAACGGACTAATGATCATGGAAGATTTAAAGACGTAGCAGGCACACACTAACATTTTTGGCTTAGCATGAATGATTGATTTGATTTATCATCCTCCTGTTCAAACAGCCTCAGGGCAACATATAATAAGTCACATTAAACTGAATATAGAATAGTATATTATAACAAAGTACAAAAATAAACAACAACGTTGTTAAAGTCGTTTCCCCCCCCCCCCCATTTGCATGTGCCATCCGCACATATGTGCACCGGCGCACACATGTTATAAAATCTGCGCATCCATGTGTGCGTGCTGGGAAGCGCGCGCACATGGACGCGTGCGACCACATTATAAAATCTACCCCTAATTTACTAGAAGCCAAGAGCACATGCTGCCTAGGAAGCTGTTTGAAAAAGCATACAATAGGGACATGGCAGCAATGGCAGTTACGCTACTCTCCATTTTTAGAAGCAGAAGTTCACCCATCAAAGGATAACTCCTTATCACCACCTCTCTACCTTTCAAGTCAATGGAATGTTAGATTTGGCCATTATCACTTGCCTTCAGAGCGATACACACCGGAACATTTAGTGCCCTAAAGTGCATCTCACCTCAGCACATATCTATCGCTGCTACACTGTACCTCTGTCAAAGATATATCAAAAGATAGATCACCTAGACATGAATCTGTAGCCACCTGCCATTTCACCACTTGCACCTCTAATAGTGCCCACAGACTCCTACCAAAGGATCCAGCGTGCATATATCTGCAGACTTGTTTGTGTGCCCATGCAGCTGCACATTTTAAGAAAATAGGAACATTCATACAATTCTGACTGAAATCATGGAATACGAAGTACTGTTTGGGGTGTAATAATCATAGCCCCTTCTAGAGATGTCATTGTTGTCTTGTTTATAGGCACTGGACCAGACATGAATAGTGTAAAAGTAGCATTGCGTTCTTACCCCATAATACTGGTAAATGATACTGAAAATGTCTGCTGTAGTAGGAGAAGGAAATAATATATGCAAGTCTAATAGTAAAATAATATGCAGCATACAGAATGCTTACATTTGATCCAGAATGACTAGTCCTCCTTTTAAAACTTTTTTATTTTTGTGTCATTTTCTCAGAAATATTCTACAATATTTAATTTGTAGGGAATTTCCTTAGTTGTCAAATTCATTTCCACTTTATACTCTAATATAACACCTTCTTTTCTTGTATTTCTGTAAAGCAAATCTCTTCCTCATGATTAGTAAATAAAAGTCATCAAAAGTGAAATAGAAAAAAAATTACCTTGCATTTACATAGCTGCACATTTATTAAACTGCTTTTCACAAATGCTTTAAATATCTCTTATTTACTAAAATAGATTACATACTTTAAAGAAATCCCATGAATCCATGCAAATTAATTTGCGTAATTTTTTGACAGTTTCTCAAACTTAATCGTCAGCATTCAAAGGAGAAGTTCTATATTTAGGATGCAACTTTCAAACTGGCTGCTTTGCTACATGTCTGATGGTACTTTTCCCTCATGGACATTGCATCAAAATTTAAAGGGGAAGTTCGAGCATATTTAATCTCTGAAAATTGCCACGAGTGCAAAGTAACCACAGGCTTATGCATCTCCTTTTTGTGTGGGTAGATTTTTCTTAGAAAATGATGCACACAGATTTGAAAATACAATTTATGCACATGATTTTCCATCCCAAAATAAGTCTGTAATGCAGCTAAAGTAGTCACACTGTAACACTGCTTCCAGTATTAGGTAGGGATGTGTATTAATTTGAATTGAATGGGTAAAATATAACAAATGAGACCATATTCTTATTATTTGTAGACCCCAAAATAAATGGTGGATGCCACAAATTTAAACAACATTTGTTTTTCATTCATTTATGTTTCCAATTCAAGTCTATGGCCCACTTAAAAGTGCTGCAGTGACACTGATAACTATAGTAAACAACTAAAGCCTATTAGTTGGCATTAGTTGGTCATGAGCCAAGGTAGGAAAAGTAGACAAGTAGACAGGATGGAGGACCAATCAATGTGAAACTTTTTTTTTAAACTAACCTATAGCTGGCATCTAGAACAAGTAATGCGGATGTCCTCCCTCTGAAAGGTCTAAGCATGTCAAAAGAAAATCATTTTTTTCTTTTGGATTTCACAGGGAAAGCTTGCCTTTTGACTCACTTAGATTCAAAGGAAAGCTTTAAGAAACATAAGAAATTGCCATGCTGGATCAGACCAAGGGTCCATCAAGCCCAGCAACCTATTTCCAACAGGGGACAAACCAGGCCACAAGAACCTGGCAATTACCCAACAAGCAAGAAGATCCCATGCTATTGATGCAATTAATAGCAGTGGCTAACTGGCTATTCCCTAATTAAACTTGATTAATAGCAGCTAATGGACTTCTCCTCCAAGAACTTATCCAAACCTTTTTTGAATCCAGCTACACTAACTGCACTAAACACATCCTCTGGCAACAAATTCCAGAGCTTAATTGCGCGTTGAGTAAAAAAGAACTTTCTCTAATTAGTCTTAAATGTGCTACTTGCTAACTTCATTGAATGCCCTCTAGGAGAAGAATTTTGGCATTAGCAAAGGGCTTTTTCCTCTTTTCACTGCTGCAGTCACAGTGCACTTACAGTGTGAGAGAGAAAGAAGCACTGCTTTCTGTATGTTCAGTAGGGATGTGCAGCAGGGATGGATACGTTCAATTCGGTATTAGAATTCGTCGGGACACAAATCCGTTTTCGGGGGACCCCGATTCATCAATTAATTACATATGGTATTCATTTCCCATTAAAGTAAAAAAAAAAACCCCATCCCAACCCTTTAAATGTAATTAACTACAACCCCCCACCCTCCTGACCCCCCCAAGACTTGCCAAAACTCCCTGATGGTCCAGCGGGGATCCTGGAGCATTCTCCTGCACTGAGGCCATCGGCTGCCAGTATTCAAAATGGCGCCAATAGCCTTTGCCCTTACTATGTCACAAGGGCTACCGGTGCCATTGGTCAGCCCCTGTCACTTGGTAGGAGCAATGGACGGTCGGCGCCATCTTGTGCTCCTACCATGCGACAGGGGCTGACCAATGGTATCGGTAGCCCCTGTGACATAGTAACGGCAAAGGCTATCGGTGCCATTTTGAATACGGGCAGCCAGCAGCCCGAGTGCAGAAGAATGCTCCAGGACCCCTGCTAGACCACCAGGGACTTTTGGCAAGTCTTGGGTGGTCAGGAGGGTGAGGGTTTTATTCATTAGTGATACGTTGCATTTGTGGGGGTTCACCATATGTTTCAGAACCCCACGAATGCAACAAATAGGGACATATACGTTGCGGATTGCGCATTCGTTCAAAACGAATGCACATCCCTACTGTTCAGTAGGGCAGGGAAGAAGACTGCAGGTACAGCAACTTGAACACTGATTTTATTGTGTCTGTCTGACTGCTCAATGCACTGCACTGCTTATCAGCAGACAGATTGCAATGAAGTGCAGCCTTGACAGCCTTCCCAGTTTATTCTCTTTCTTACATTTTTTTCATGTGTACAAAAGGAGTTAGTCAGTAGTATACATTATATATTGTATATATATGTGTGTGTGTGAGTGTGAAAGAGATATTTTTTTTGCACAAACTGTGAGGAATAGTTCTAGAGAGACAGAGAATGAGGTTTTGCCACTAGCAAACCACTCACTCTGCTTGACAAGTTGGCAGTGCTTGCTAGCATTGAAGTGAACTCTGTCAACTTAAGTGAGTGTGACAGTCAGTATTAGAGTAGTACTGTTGAGTGGTACAGTATAAAACTCCAAGTACCCAATTCTAATTCCATCATGCCTCTGCAATCAAATGGGAGAGGAAGAAATGGCAGCAGGTAGAAAAGTAAAAGAGATAGCAGATTGGGTATTGCTGCCTAGCCAGACCAGCCTGTTAGAAGCATAAGTAGTAGTAGCAATGAGAAAAAAAGTAGTGCTGCCCCTTAACTTAAAAAAGAATTTTTCAGCTGCAGAAAGACAAGAGTGGAAGCCAATTCAAACCATAAAAAATTAAAATTGAGATAGCATGGGCTACCACTGTTTCTTCCTCTCTCTCTTGATTTGGAGTAGAGGCAAAAGGTCAGAGAGCTATCCAAGGCAGGTGTTAGCAGGGCATAGTCAAGGACAGAGGCAGAGAAGTGCAACAGCCTCTCAAAAATCAGCAATCCAATCTTTTCAATTCAAAGAAGCCTGCAGTGTAAACAGTGTCAAAATCCAAGGTCACCACTGATTTTTTACTATGCAGGTTCTGCCTGCTTGTCTTTGGGACTCTTGCTCCACAACTCCCAAGAGGACAGCTGGAAGTAGCAACAAATGAGACACAGCTATGGGAGAGGCAGAGTAGGAGGAAAGTCTGGCCAAGCCCCAAATACAGGCAGGTGATTGGAGAGCTGCTGGGCTGCCACTGCTGATTGGCCCCTCGCCTTGCGTGACCAGATTGAGAAACTTACTGACTTATACATGAAGGTTTCTTAGCCGCTAATTAACATGTTTTAAATGTTGTGTCGACCTAGAATATGAATGTTGATTTTGTAAACTGTTGTGATCTTCTATTGGAACGATGGTATATAAAATGACAAAATAAATAAATAAATAGACACCCAACATCACCAGTATGCTTCTCCATAGTCAATGACTGAAGAGAATTCAGGGCCTCTGGTTAGTAGCATCTTAGCCTTCAGGGAGGAGGTGGAAAAGGCAGATGATACTGACAGAGTTGAGATAATAAACAGAAAAGGGGAAAACCAACTCCAAGCCTTACAAGCAGCCATGTACCTCAATGAAGCTGTACAGAAACACCATGAAGTCTCCTCCAGGGAGATCCTCTGGCTTCTCCCTGCCTAAGGCTTTGTATCATTTTGGTTGGTGCCGTGGTACTTCATTTACAGCTTTGGGCTGTTCTTGCCACTGTGGGTAGCTTCATTATACTTTGTATGGTGCTCTGGGGTCTTCATGCCACTCTTTCATCTGCTTTGATCCTCTTTCTCTCCTCTGGGGTTTTTCCTGCCACTTTTGGTGCTTTATTATCTCTTCACAGTGCCTCCTGCTATTCATGTCACACTTGTTGCCACTTTGCCCCTCTCATGCTGCCTTGAGGAGTTAGAGCCACTGTTCTTGGTGTCCTTTGCCCCTCTTTTGGAGCCTTAGGGTCTTCCGGCTACTCTTTCTGCTGCTTTGCTCTTCGGCGGGTGCATTGGAGAACTTCTGCCATTGCTGTTAGGGTTTTGCTCATTACAGGTCCTTGAGCTAGTCATGCCACATTTGGTGCCATGTTGACTCAGTCTTGATGTGTTGGAGTGTTCTTCACTCACAATTCTCACTGTGATAACCCAAAATATGTTTCATTATTTCCCCCCTTTGACTTTAATGGGAAACAAACTAATGCCTAAAGGAAATAAACAAAAACTAATGCTTTCTTCTGAAATGAACCAAACAAATGATTGTGGGCTATGAATTGATAAGCAAATCAAAATTAAATTTTTGCCTCTGCACAGATTGGGGAAGAACAATGTTTAAATATACAATTTACATAAGTCAATTGCCTTGAAAATGGCCCTCTTACTTTACAGAGTATGTTTTCACTTTTATTTCTGCCACACGAACTGAATTAAAGCTGATGCCAGCATTGTCGGTGATCTGGCAACCTGCATGAAATGATCGAACACTAAGAAATATGACCACTTTGAAAACGATTCATTCTACTTAATGCAGAGAATGAAATTAGGATACAGCATGTAAAAGCTGAGATTTGTATGCTTTGTTCAAATCAAACAGCATAATACAATTACTGGTTTGTACTATCTGATGTGGCCTATTTGCATAAGAAAAGGAAAGAATAATTAAAATACCTTTCTGAGAAGCAGGAAATTGAGTGCCTTTATCAGAAAATAAAAGTCATGTCACAATCCCTTTGTGAGTCTCCCACCAAATCAATTCTCTCAAAAAGCATAATTGGCATTACAAACACAGCAGGGAAGCAAGGTGAAAGTCATTGTGAGCTGCTTCCACAAATATTGATTTCTATTTGTTTGGATTTAATCAGCAAATTAGCTTACATTAAATCTCCTGAATAAGTAGGCACTTGAAATATTCAGCTTAGAAATCCAGTGCTTTTGCTGGACGCTGGATCTGCTTGATAAGTTTAATATGTTTATAATGTGGATTACCTTTTAACTGATCCCTTCTCTGGGTCAGCCATTATTTTCCATGTCCTGCTGTTTTGTTTTCTGTCAGTTTGTTTTTGTTGAGTTGGTGCTTACTATTCAAATTTTTCAGTACTCATATTCTCTATGCCATCTTCTTCTACATGAAACCTTTCTACATCCTATGGTCTATTGCTTTTGTTCTTCCTCATTATTAAATTTTCCTCCACCTTTACTTTAAAAAGCTGCAGCACCTGAGAAGATTTTAAACGATTATGAGGAACATATTCAAAAGCCATTTAGATGGATAAGGTTTCTGTCTAAATGACTAACTGGCTATATTCAGCTATCCGGCTACATTCTAGCTGGATAAAAAGTTAGGAGGGTAGAATATAGCTGGATAAATTAGGGGTGGTCCAGGGGCATAACTGGGAGGAGTTAATTTAGCTGGCTAAGTTAACTGGCTAACTCTAATATTCAGTTAGGTGGATGACTTAGCTGGCAATGTCTGGTCGAGTCAAAGAGATGTCCTAAAGTTATCTAGCTATAGGTAGCCAAGATAGCTGGCACTATTCAATAGTGGCTGCACTGTTGAATATGCCTCTAAAGTTAGCTGGATATGTTTTTCTGGCTAACTTTGCTATCCAGACTGTGTTTGAAAGTAGACCTCTATATTTATTTACATTTAAAAAAATGCTATTGGATTAGTCATGTACTATTTTAACATTGTCCTCAAAATAGACACCCATATGCCAAATTATCATTTTTGTCAGGTTTGCGCACATAATAGCTTTTCTAGGGGTGTGCATTCATTTGCAACGTATTAGCAATCCGCAATGTATAGGGCCATAATTGTTGTATTCGTGGGGAAGCGAAACGTATCGCGATTCCGACGAATACAACAAATATTCACCAAATTATTCGGTCGTCTAAAGGAGCAAATTTAAACAAAACCAACACCCTCCTGACCCCCCAAGACTTACCAAAACTCCCTAATGGTCCAGTGGGGGTCCAGGAGCCATCTACTGCACTCATGCCGTCGGCTGCCGGTATTCAAAATGGTGCCAATAGCCCCTGTGACATAGTAAGGGCAAAGGCTATCTGGCAGCCGATGGCCCGAGTGCAGGAGATGGCTCCAGGACCCTCGCTGGACCACCAGGGACTTTTGGCAAGTCTTGGGGAGGTCAGGAAGGTGGAGGTGTTGTTTAAATCTGCTCCTTTTGGCAAGTCTTGGGGAGTCAGGGGAGTCAGGAACGGAGGTAGGCTGTGCGCCGAGCCGCGCAGCCTAACTCCGTTCTCTCCAAGGCCACTCCAAAATCGGAGCGGCCTCGGAGGGAACTTTCTTTTGGCCTCCCCTCACCTTCCCCTCCCTTCCCCTACCTAACCCACCCGCCCGGCCCTGTCTAAACCCCCCCCTTACCTTTGTCGGGGGATTTACGCCTCCCGGAGGGAGATGTAAATCCCTGCGCGCCAGCGGGCCGCTAGCGCGCCGGGACGCGACCTGGGGGCGGGTCCAGAGGGCGCGGCCACGCCCCCGGACCGCCCCGGGCCATAACCACGCCCCTGGGCCCGCCCCCGAAACGCTACATCCCGCCCTGAAAACGCCGCTCGGATCGGGCCCGCCCCGACATGCCCCCGACACGCCCCCGACACGCCCCCTTGGAGAACCCCAGGACTTACGCGAGTCCCGGGGTCTGCGCGCACCGGTAGGCCTATTGAACATAGGCGCACCGGCGCGCAGGGCCCTGCTCGCCTAAATCCGGGCGGATTTAGGCGAGCAGGGCTCTGAAAATCCGCCCCTATGTCTATTCCATGTTACTAATGCTAATGGCAGTGGCTATTTATTTATTTATTTATTTATTTAAAGGGTTTATATACCGGAGGTTCCTGTATAATATACATATCTAGGTGAACTTAATAGCAGGTAATGGACTTCTCCTCCAAGAACTTATCCAATCCTTTTTTAAACACAGCTATACTAACTGCACTAACCACATCCTCTGGCAACAAATTCCAGAGTTTAATTGTGCGTTGAGTAAAAAAGAACTTTCTCCGATTAGTTTTAAATGTGCCCCATGCTAACTTCATGGAGTGCCCCCTAGTCTTTCTACTATCCAAAAGAGTAAATAACCGATTCACATCTACCCATTCTAGACCTCTCATGATTTTAAACACCTCTATCATATCCCCCCTCAGTCGTCTCTTCTCCAAGCTGAAAAGTCCTAACCTCTTTAGTCTTTCCTCATAGGGGAGCTGTTCCATTCCCCTTATCATTTTGGTAGCCCTTCTCTGTACCTTCTCCATCGCAATTATATCTTTTTTGAGATGCGGCGACCAGAATTGTACACAGTATTCAAGGTGCGGTCTCACCATGGAGCGATACAGAGGCATTATGAAATTTCCGTTTTATTCACCAGAGGATGTGGTTATAGCAGTTAGTATAACTGGGTTTAAAAAAGGTTTGGATAGTTTCCTAGAGGATAAATCTGTGAGCTGCTATAATGGTAATTAATAAGCAATAGTAGCTTGTGATCTATCTATTGTTTGGGTACTTGCCAGGTACTTGTGACTTGGATTGGCCACTGTTGGAAACAGGATACTGAGCTTGATGGACCCTTGGTGTGACCCAGTATGGCATATTTTATGTTCTATGTTCTTATGTAGGCCTCAGCTATGGGCCCTGTGGAGCAAGAATGCTGTGGTGGGCCCAACCTGAGTCTAGACATCAGCACCATGGCTAGCCTTGGTGTCAAGCCTGGCCTATTGCTAGTCCTCTCTGCTGGGCCCAAACTGAGTTTGACAGCAGGCCTATGCTCCAGCATTGGGCCTTGCCCAGCCCAGGGCTAAGCCTTGGCACCAGAGATAGGCCTTGACTCTGGAGCCAGCCCAGCTTTAAGCTTCGGTGCCATGGCTAGGCCTCAGCAATGGGCCTGGCCTAGGACTAAGTCTACATACTGGGCCTGGTCCGTGGCTATGTCTCAGCAACAGGCCCAGCGTAATGCTATGCCTTGGCACCGAGCCTGGCCAGCACTATGCCTTGGTGCTATGCCCAGCCCTGGGATAGACCTCTGCGCTGTGTCTGGCTCGGTGCTAGTTTTTTTTGCTGGGCCTGGCCTGAGGCTAGACCTTGATACTGGCTCAGCTCAGAAGTAGACCATAGCAGCAGGCCTGGCTCGGGGCACCAAGCTTGCAGAGGCTCTTTTTTTTTTTTTTTAAATGCCACTATTATGAATATATTTTTATAGGAGGTTCTTTTCAGATCTTCCAATTTAGAATGTACCAAAAGTGGCTTCATTCATTTTTTTCATTAATTACAAATAAATGCACATCCCTAGTGATCACACATTTAACACATGCTGTATGATACTTATCTATAGAGCTATAAATGTTGCCTTCCAGGCACAGGTGGATTTTGTGTAGCTGATATTGCAAGTTCTTGATGAAACCTATTGTTTCGTTTTAAGTTCACTGTATTGTTTGTAGACCCCTAATCTATCTTTTATAATTCTTTTCATCTAAATACCACCAATTATCTTTTAAAGCCATGAATCACCACCCTCTTTAGTAACAATGTAGGGAATCTTTGAAAACATTAAAAAAGTGTGACAAATTCTTCTGAACTTAAGCCAGGTGTGATTATTCTATTCAACAAGCTTTTGGTTCAGAAAATCTCAATATTGGATTTATAAAATTAAAATGTTTGATGGGAATTTTAAGCAGTCTTATCACAAAGACTTTGAAACAGAGCTGGGGAGTTTTGTGATGTGTTTTTGTAAAGATGCAGGAAAAAGAGATAGAGAGAAATGAGTAATTGATTAGGTGACAATGTTTTTATTTTATTTTTTCCATTTTGCATGTATGGTTTGATTGTTTTGTGTCTTTATGTTTGTTATTATGTGTAAGGACCCATTGGATTACTTATAAAGTAATATGCCCTTACAGTTAAAAGGATAGATAATATGTAAATGAATTTCACTAGAATTGCAAGACTGATGTTTTTTACAATCTGAGGTCAATATTCAAAGCCATTTAGCCAAATAACAAAGCTAAATGGTACATTTTTAATATTCCCTTTACTTATCCTGCTAAAACTTAGTGAGATAATTTATTATCTAGATAAGTTTTAGCCAAAGAAGAAAAGGGCATGTCTGGAGAATTCCACGGTGGGAACAAATTAGCCAAATAACTAATTTGGCTAACACTGATGTTTTGAGATAGCTTAATAAGTTATTTGGCTATCTCTAGACATGTCTGAGGAGAACAGGTTTTCAGTTATCTGGAAAATGTTAGCAGATAATTTTAGCTTAACCAGTAACATTCAATAGAGATGTGTATTCATCTGAAATGAAAACAGTAAATGGGATGAATGAGCTTGCTTTATTTATTTCAAATAAGCTGAATTTGGCTCTAAAAAACAAAAACAATAATTCATTTTAGCAAAGTATTGCAAATAGTGCACAGTATTTGGAATACTTTGCAAAAAACAATTAAAAAACAAATAAAAAATTTAAAAAACCCAAAACAAAAAACAAAAAACAACCTCCCGAAAAACAAAAACAGAATTGATATTTTTGGCCATGTACACACCAAATATTTCAAAGAATACAGCCAGTTAAGTGGAGCTACAGTTTAAAGCTATAAATAAAATATCAATGTTGCTGTCCCGGGCCGTGCCCCGGTCCCTACACCTACCTCGGGGACGGCCCGGGCCATTTCGGGGTCTTCTCGGGCCTGCATGGCCTCCAGCGCATCTCTCCCTCCTCGTGAGAGACGCCGACGATCCGCGGCAGCTGGCCCTGCCTCCTAGATGCACGTGCGCGAGGAGGAGCCCTTCTTAAAGGGGCCAGTGTGGGAAAACTATAGAAGACGCCCTGGATGACGTCAGACGCTGCAGGGTATTTAAACCCTGCAGCTTCACCTAGACAGGGCCTTGCAACGAGGTTCCACAGTTCTTCTGTGTCTCTAGTTGCTGCGTTGGACTCCGGTTCGCCTCTGCTGGTTATTGACTTCTGGCTTCTGACCCTGCTTCGCCCCTGACTTCATCTTCAGCTTCCGCTCCTGGTTTTGGTTCATCCTCTGACTTCTGGCTTTCAACCCGGCTCCGTCCCATGACTCCATCTTCAGCTGTCATCCCTGGCTTTGGTTTGGATCTCTGACTTCTGGCTTTTGACCCGGCTTCGCTCTTGGACTTTGACTTGGTTTCTCCCACCACCTCAGGTATCCGGTACTTGCTGGCCCAGAGGATTCTCCTAAGTCCCAGCGGCTCGGGCTCTCACGGGCTGCTCCCGGGGGAGCTGCGGGCTTCCGAGGGTGAAGACTCTTCAACTACCTGGGCCCAGCCATCCTTCGTCCATCTCTTCAGCCTCAGTACAGATCCTTGATTGCATAGGGTCCCACCTAAGTCCAAGAGGTCCGGGTCCCTACGGGCTCTTCCTGGGGGGACCTTGGATTTCCAGTGGTGAAGCCTCTTCCGAGTCTCTTCCGTGCTGCCTCCCGGCTGTGATTCTTGCTGTGGGTCCCCACAGCATTCCACCAACTGTCTCAGATGGCTCAAGGATCCACGGCCATAACAGTCAAGGCCTAGTGGCCCTATCACTGCTCCAATTCCCCCACTTGATTTGTAACTGAACTTCTGCAAGAATAAAAGAGCTTATTTTACCACTACCTTTGGTTGCCTTCCACTCAATTACTTTCTCATCCAGTCACTATAGGGCTCATGGCAAATGAGCTCCGCTTATTTATGTCACCTTTTTGGAACTGTGTCAAAGGCCATACTGAAATCCAAGTACACTACATGCAACGCTTTCACCTGTCTAAACATTCTGGTCACCCAAACAAAACAATTGATCAGATTCATCCGACAAGACTTATCTTTAGTAAACAATGCTTCCTCAAATCTTGCAACCCATTGGATTCCAGAAATTCCACTATGAATGTACATTCATTTGAAATGAATGGGCAAAATGCAATGAAAGAGACAATTTTCTTTTCATTTGTGGACCATGGAAAAGAAGGGAGGGTGCTCATGAATAAAACAAAAATTTTGTTTCATTCATTTATGTTTCCCATTGAAGCCTATGGCCCATTGAAAAGTGCTGCAGTGAGACTAGTAAGTATAGCAACCAAAACATTCCTGTGGTAGTAGTCAAGACAGAGCCAAGATGGGAAAAGAGGCAAGTAGACAGGACAGATGTCAAATCAAAGTGAAGTTGTCCTAGTCCTTGATGATATACCTTGGGACTCTTGGGACACTCAGGCTTCCTATCATACACCAAACTCTACACATTAGGAGTCTTGATGCCTTGTTCCCTTGCTGCTATATCACATGCTGAACTTGGAGGCTTGCTACCACTCTGCTTTGCTGCCATACATGCCACTGATGTTATTCTGTAGGAGTCTTGCTGCCATACTTCACTGCCATACCCCTTATGCTACACCTTGAGGTTTTGATGCCACTCCAACATTTTGCTAACCATTGGGGTCTCACTGCCATTCTGCCTTATTGCTCTGCTCCTAAAGCTATATCTTGGGGATGTTGCTGTGATGAATGGCAAAAGAGTAAATCCTTAGTACTGTGGTGTAGTTGAACAGCCTCATAGTAACACCTATGAGGTCTATGGCGACAGCTAGTGAAGGTGTTCTGACGTGGGACAGATTGGAGCTTCACTTATACCAGATGCCTTCCACGCAACTGGAGCCCTTGGTTCTGGTGGCCAGCAGGATTTAGGCAGGTCCCTATGGCAGTAGGGTGACCAAGAGTCTAGGTACACACCGGGGACAGAGCAAGCAACAGACTGGAGATACCAAGAACAGGCCAAAGGTCAGGACAGGTGGCAAGCAGGCATTGTCAGGTCCAGGTGGCAGGCAGACATGGCCATATCTAGGGCAATAATCAGGTGAGGCAGCAGGTAGGCAGGCATGGTAAAGTCTAAGGCAATGGTCAGGTCCAGGCGGCAGGCAGGCAGGCAGGCAGGCGGCAGGCAGGTATGGTCAGGTCCAAAGCAATGGACAGCACCAAGAGATTAGGCCAAGGATAGTTAAAGAAGAGAAGGACACACTTCATGATTAATCGGAAGCAGAAAATATGATAACATTACTCCAGATTTGTTGTTACACTGGTTACCAGTAAAATTCCATATTCAATACAAAGTCCTATATGTCATTGACAAAATTGTTAATTGGTTGGGTGCCACATTACACTTTCACAATCTGCAACATAATCTTAGATCAGCAAATAAAGGTTTTACCATCAATCCAAGGCACCCATTTAAGTGAAGTTTTTGAGATATGGCCTTTTCAATTGTAGGACCTAAATTAATGAATAAAATTCCTAATGAACTATGAGTGCAGAGAGATTTATGATTTTTAAAAAGGACCTGAAAACTGGCTTTTTAAAGTAGCTTTTGAGAACAACTCCTGAACAATTCAGAGATGGTGTCAATGGTACAAATGTGTAGAAGCAGAGATACCTAAGGAGAATTATTGTAATATCATTTGCTTTACTTACATGTTTTAATCACTTATGATTTTTGTTGTTTGATTTTATGCATATTAACTTTGTAAACCACTGTGATTGTAAAACAGAATGATGGTATATAAATAATAAAAATAAATAAATAAATAAAATCTATATAAATAAAAATGTAAATGTTCGTTTGTTCAAAATCTTAAATCTCCGAAAGTTCTTCACTGATTGCTTTGAAATTTTGACACAACGTTGAATTCGAATACACTCATGTTTTTATATACCTATATTATATAGATGTCACACCTGTGACAGGTAAAAACATGCTTTTTTGGAAAAACAGCGCCATCTGTTGGACGTAAAAGCAACATACGCTATCTACAATATAAATGGGCTCTGACCGACGGACCGCAAATGCGCAGTAGAAAGCGGCTCTACCGTGCATGTGCGGACCATAGAGCTCTGCGCTACATGCTGGGTGTCACAGAGGGGAGGAGGAAAGGGCAGACGAGTCGCCGCTCTGAGAAATGGCTCAGCCCGTTTCTCCACTGCTGGGGAAGGGGGGAGGGAGTAGGGACTGCCGGACAGTTACACACAGGAGGAGGAAAGTGTAGAAGAGTCACCGAGCCAGTCCGTCCACCGCTGGGGAAGGGGGGAGGGAGTTGGGACGGCCAGAGCAGAGCAAATGCGCATTGTGAAATTAAACCAGACTGAGCCACAGCAACGCGTGGCCGGGTACAGCTAGTATATATATATATATATATATATATATATATATATATATATATATATATATATATATATATGAAAAGGGCATAGCTGGACGAGACAGGCTGGGCAAGGCAAAAACAAGGAGATGCTGAGGCAACATGCACTGAAGGCCCCTGGCATGAAAGGAGACCCTTTGTTGAGGCGAAATTAGGGCTGGGTCTTATATACCCAGCCTCATGATGTCATCAGGAGGTGCCATGAGCTTGTATTCCGCCATGGGGCCTTTAAGTGGTAGTGTGCCATGCATGTGTGCTGGCCTAGGAAAGACTTGAGGGGAAGCAGGAGTAACATCATGGAAGTGGCGTCCTGCTACATGATGGAGCACGGCATGGCAGAAGCTGTAGGACATCTTGGGTTGTTAGTGATACCGGTTTCAGGTGAACCCCCATGACCAACAAACGTAACAGCTGCTTCCACTCTGCTTTACTATCTTGCTCCTGACTCTAATCCTTGAGGGTCTTGCTGCCACTCTCACTTTCTGTCACTCATGCCCCTGATGCTACAACTTGAGAGTCTTGCTTCCCTTCTTTATTACTGCTGTACCCCTTATGTGATACCTTGGGAGTCTTGCTGCTGCTTTTCCTTGTGACTGTACCCTTTATTCTACATCTTGAGGGTCTTGCTGATACTTTGTCTTGCTGCATAAACCATCTCTTCATCTTGGGGATTTGCTGTCAGTTTGCCTTGCTGATCTGCTTCTTACACTACATCTTAGGAGTCTTGCTGCCACTTTGTCTTGATGCCATCCATTTTCCTTATGCTATACTTGGGTGTCTTGCTGCCAATCTGCCTTTCTGACATACCCCTGATGTATCAGCTTGCATTTCTTTCTTCCTGATGTACCACTGATGGGGGTCTTGCTAGCTCTCAGCCTTGGTGTCATATTCCAGATCCTATACCTTGGAGTGTTTATGCCACTATGGATAGCTGCTTTTCACCTCTCATGGTGAATTGGGCTCTTCACGCTACTCTTTGTGCTGCTATGTCCTTCTGTCAGTGCATGGGATATTTTCTGTGCCTTTTTTGCTTTGTTCCCACTTCATGGTGTCTTAGGATGTTCATGCCACTCCTGGAGCCACTTTGCTCCTCTTCTGCTGCCTTTAAAGGTTCATTCCCCCCTCCCCGTTCATTGTATTTTCCATTCCTTATAGTTAACTGTAAACTGGAGTGATGTTTCCCACGAATGCCGGTATATAAAAGTTTATTTATAAATAAATAAATAAATAAATACCACTGTTATTGTTGCCATCTTTTGAAGCCTTGGGGTATTCTTGCCATTCTTACTGCTGCTTTGCTCCTCTCATGGTAGCTTGGAGAGCTTCTTCCACCGTTGGTACCATTTTCCCTCTTTACAGTACCTTAGGTTGTTCATCCCATTTTTGATGACAGTAAGGATATGCATTCATTTGAAACAAAAATGCAAAATAGGACGAATGAGCCCATTTTTGCTATGTATCAAATGAAAAGAATTTGAATTTTGTTGTTCTCATTCATTTTTGGCAAAGTATTGGAAGCTGTGCCCATTATTTGCAAACTGTGCCCATTGTTTTGAAACTGGGCACGTTATTTGCAATACTTTGCTGAATGAAAAAAACAAAAAATTAAAACATTTGAAAACATAAAAGAAAAAATGTAATGGCAAAAAATCCCCCCAAAACATAAACACTCTTTTTGGTTATGCACATCCCTAGGTGCCACTTTGACAAAATGTTGCTGCCTTGAAGTGTTCTTCCCCCTTTTAATGATGTCTGTCCACAAGTTTCATTAGAACTGATTAGAAAGCCCCAATTTTGCGGCCAAAATATGTATTTATTTATTTATTTATTTAAGGCTTTTATATACCGACTTTCTTGATACAGATCAAATCAACTCGGTTTACATCGAACTAAGCAGAACTATAACCAACCATTCAACAAGTGACAATTTGAAGGAGCATAAAAGTTACATTATAACAAGGTTGCCTTAACTGGGAGGAGGAAAAAAAGAGGGGGAGGACGAAGATAATTACTATATACAATAAATTACTATATACAAAGGAATATGGGAGGGAGGCAGAGGGCCGAACCTCATGATGACTAGTGAGCAAGATTAGCGTTTGTTTATTTACATAAGCGAAATGATAATTCTAGATCAGGCTGTTGGGTTAGTTGCGGGGAAGGCTCGGCAGAATAGCCATGTCTTTAATATATCATTGCTTCCCCCTATTAACTTTAGTTGGAAACAAATGCATGGAGAAAATAAATTATTTTTTGTTTGAAATTAACCAAACAAATTTTGATGAGCTACAAAATGGACAAATGAGCCAAAATGAACATTTGGCCTCTCCACATTCCTTTAAACCTTTGATTCTTTAACAGACACAGTACAGCTCTTTCCTAATGCCTTTAGGACCAAAGTGACAGGGATGTCTTTGCTTGGATTAAAAAAAAGAACTGTCAGATTAGGATGTCTTTTGTCTACTGCAGACACTCTTGGATGGAGAAGAGATGGCTGAGGGGGGATATGATAGAGGTCTTTAAGATCATGAGAGGTCTTGAACGAGTAGATGTGACTCGGTTATTTACACTTTCGAATAATAGAAGGACTAGGGGGCATTCCATGAAGTCAGCAAGTAACACATTTAAGACTAATCGGAGAAAATTCATTTTCACTCAACGCACAATAAAGCTCTGGAATTTGTTGCCAGAGGAGGTGGTTAGTGCAGTTAGTGTAGCTGGGTTCAAAAAAGGTTTGGATAAGTTCTTGGAGGAGAAGTCCATTAATGGCTATTAATCAATTTTACTTAGGGAATAGCCACTGCTATTAATTGCATCAGTAGCATGGGTTCTTCTTAAGTGTTTGGGTAATTGCCAGGTTCTTGTAGCCTGGTTTTGGCCTCTGTTTGGAAACAGGATGCTGGGCTTGATGGACCCTTGGTCTGACCCAGCATGGCAATTTCTTATGTTCTTATGTTCTTATGGGAGTCATCTATGGATACATATCAGTTTCATTGGTGTTTATAGTGCAGATGTCAGCATCAGGACATCAACTCCCAGATCAGAAGTGTGTTACTCCATATCTGCTGTGAGCTTGATGGGTTTAGTCCTCTCTGTGTGTGGCAGTTTAGGAGATCTCTGTAAATCCATTGGATCTAGAAAATGATTTATAGAAAAGTAAATAATCTTGTTGGAGTGCATGCATCCCTTTAGTTTGAATCAGAAAAATGTGGCTCATATTCAGCAAGGCTACTACCCTCCAACTCCCCAGCCCTTGCCCACAGAGCTCCCATTTGGACATATATATATGTTATGCTCTCAAACTAGTCTAAAGCTCCTCCACCCACTCTTTTTATAATGTTCTACAACTTCTATAGACAAGTTGTCATCTATAAGATAGCCCCATGAAAAATGTTAGTGGAGTGGACTCTTGCTGTTTGTTCCTAATTCAAAGGGTTTTTCATGTTAGTAACTGACTAACTTGGCCCTGCTATGCTGTGAATTGGTAAGGCCAACAAAGACACATGGATCCAGTGTTTGGGCAAACTGTTGATCCAGCCATGTGAGACAAGCTAGGTAGTCATGATCACTTGATGTCTTCCTGTGAAAAACATTGATTTCTGTATACTTTTCAAAGGTAAATATTTTGATGTCTTGTTATCAGCTTTATACTTTTGATGCTCCATGTATAAATCCAAGTTTGTTGACTTCAGTGGTGATTTATTGCCAAATTATCTCTTTGGCTGCCTGGACATTTTTGGTACAGTTATTGGGGGTGCTATTAAACACTGAATACCAACAATCAACAAGAGACAAATCTTTATTTTTGTTGTCAGATATCTTAGGAGCAGTGCAGTTTACCAAGCAATATAGTGTAAATGTTCAGCTCAGAGTTCCTGAGCCATTACAGTCAAATAAATAAGTCACATCCCCCAAACCTACACACCTATGAGTTAGTTTGTTTGTTTGGTGTTATTATGTTTTCTCATATATGCTTATGGAACAGCATTCTTGCAAGTTATATGATTTCTAGTAGGTTGAGCCCAGAAGGCAGAAGTAAAACTTAATGCTGACCTTTCACATACTTTTGCATTCTAGTTAACTTTTAGCATACTTTTTGCATTTCAGCAGCCTTGGCTAGTTCTAAAAGTATGATTGATTCAATCTTATTATGTTGCTATTATCTTTATGCTTCTTTGCAATTACAAACTGGCCTGTCTCCATAGAAAACCCCCTGAAGCACCCATATATTTCACACATTTATTATATTTAGTATGACAATATTAAGTTTGAAGATCCAATACCATTGGTTTCCATGCCATATCTTAGGTTAGTCTGATGCAGATCCAGCCCATGGAGCAATGGGCTAGGCTAGAAATCTTACCCATTATAGGGGTGGAGGCTCTGGGCTAGTCTCATGTTAGCAGAGGCTGATCTATAACATCTGGAATTCTTTTATCTTCAGGGAGGATATAAAAAAAAGGATGACAGTCTCTTCTTTGAATGGAGATCAGAAAGTTCAGTATCAACAGGAAGTGGAATTTATACCATTGCAGAAACTATTAATAGATAGCAGACTAATAGCAGTGAAGGAGTAGCTTAGTGGTTAGAGCAGTAGGCTACAACTCAGGGAAACCAGCATTCAAATCCTGCTGTCACTCCTTGTAACCTTGGGCAAGTCAATTTACCTTCTATTGCCTCAGGTACAAAATTAGATTATAAGCATTGTGGGGATAGGGAAATACCTATAGTACCTGAATGTAATCCACTTTGAAGTGACTAAAAACAGAATATAAAAATGTAAATAAATAAATGTATCACACATCAATAGCTAGGGATAGGGATGTGCAGCAGGGACGGATTCATCCCATTCGGTATTCGTATTCGTCGGGACCCAAATCCGTTGCATCCATTCTTGGGGGACCCCGATCCGTTCATTAGTTACATATGTATTTGTTTCCCAAAAAAAACCCATCCCAACCCTTTAAATTTAATTTACTACAACCCCCCATCCTCCTTACCCCCCAAGACTTCCCAAAAGTCCCTGGTGGTCCAGCAAGGGTCCAGGAGCGATCTCCTGCACTCGGGCCATCGGCTACCAGTAATCAAAATGGCACCGATAGCCTTTGCCCCTACTATGTCACAGGGGCTAATGGTGCCATTGTTTGGCCCCTGTCACATGGTAGGAGCACAAGATGGCGCCGGCCATCCATTGCTCATACTATGTGACAGGGGCCGACCAATGTCACTCCTTCAGAGTCTCTTCAGAGCCACCTCCTGGCTATGATGCTTCCTGTGGGTCCCCACAGCATAACATCTACCGTCTCAGCCGGCCCAAGGTTCCACAACCCTAATAGTTTGCAAGGCCATGGACCCGGCGGATCTTGCAGGCTTGAAAGTCATCCTAGGTATTGCCCAGAGTTTGCAACAGCAGCAAACCTGCCTCGACTCCCTGATGGCGACAGTGCAGGGATTAGACGACCATATCGGTGGAGCCACTGTTTCCAGTTCCTCGGTCCCTGAAGCTGGGACCAATTCCGGATCAACAGCACCCATACAGATGCCAGTACCCTCGCGGTTTTCTGGAGACACAAAGCTTTGCCGGGGGTTCCTGAACCAGAGCTATATTCGATTCAACCTCCTTCCACTTCAGTTTCTGATGGACCTGGTCAAGACAAGCTTTATTATCTTCCTGCTGGATGGGAGACCCCTGGTGTGGGCCTCCAACCTCTTGGGGGCGTCAGGACTCCCGCCTGGACAACCTGGTACAGTTTGTCACCGCCTTTTGGCGGGTCTTCAATGAGGCCTCCCACAGACCTACTGCCACATCAGAACTGCTCCAGCTGCGTCAGGGTAACCGGCCTTTGGCGGAACACGCCGTGGACTTCCAGACTCTTGCCGCTGAATTGAACTGGGGAAGTGATAGCTTGCACGGTATCTTCTTGGAAAGTCTCTCCCCAAGACTTCAGGATGAATTGGCGGCCAGAGATCTCCCGGACGACTTGAACGATCTCATTGATCTAGGGGGCCACGTGGACCCTAGCATCCAACGCCAGTTCCGGGAGAGGAGGTTGGCTCATAGGCCTGGGACCTCTGGAGCCATTCCTTCCCGAAGCGGGCACTCCCCATCTACCTCTCCAGGGTTTCAAGATACTGAACCCATGCAGGTAGGACAGGGGCCTATCTCTCAACAGGAGAGGAGGAGATGTCGGTCCCTGGGCCTGTGCCTGTACTGCGCTGGCAAGGGCCACTTCCTTGCCCACTGTAGCGAGCGTCCGGGAAATGAAGGAGAGTTCGACACGCTTGCCCTGATCGACTCTGGAGCCGGGGGAAACTTCATCCTCAAAGACTTGGTTCAGCAAATCCAGATTGCGGTTCAACCCAAAAGACCCCCACTCTGGATATCCTCCATTTAGGGGAGACTTCTTCCAGGAACCATCGATACCCGTACCAGGCCCCTCACGTTACGCACTGGTATTTTGCATGTGGAGGAGATTTCATTCCTCGTCCTAGAGAGATCGATGCACCCGGTCATCCTGGGACTCCCTTGGCTATGGAAGCATGTTCCTGTAATCTCGTGGGATACCCTCCAGGTGGCGTCCTGGGGGCCATCATGCTTCAACTCCTGTTTAGCTGCCGTCCCAGACCTCTCCTAACGACTTCCTTGGCCCTGCCTTCGCATTACCAAGACTACTTCGATGTCTTTTCCAAAGAGAAGGCCGAAATCCTCCCGGAGCATCACTCTTCCAACTGTGCGATCAATTTGCTCCCAGGTACCATGCCGTCCTGGGGACGGGTATACCCATTGTCCCTTCCAGAGATGCAAGCCATGTCTGCCAATATCCGGGAGAACCTGTACCGAGGATTCATTTGACCCTCCAAGTCCCCTGCCCCTGGTTCTTCTTCGAGGCAAAGAAGGATGGATCCCTCTGATCCTGCATAGATTACCGGGGCCTGAACAGCATCACTCGGTGGGATCGGTATCTGTTACCCTTTATTCCTGAACTCCTTGACCGTCTGCAGGGAGCCAAGGTATTTACCAAGCTGGACCTCCGTGGGGCGTACAACCTAGTGCGCATCCGTCCTGGAGATGAATGGAAAACCGCTTTTAACACAAGGGATGGCCACTACGAATAGCTGGTCATGCCCTTCGGCCTCTGCAATGCCCTGACAGTATTTCAGAACCTCATGAATGAGGTCCTGAGGGAGATGTTACATACCTCGGTAATCGTTTACCTAGACGATGTGCTCATTTACTCCAAGGACATGGAGACACATCACTATGATGTCCGCCGTGTACTACAGAAACTCTGAGATACCCAACTCTACGCAAAGTTTGAGAAGTGTCTCTTCGAGCAAGAGGCGCTACCCTTCCTTGGGTACATTGTATCCTCCACAGGTTTCCTTATGGACCCGAAGAAGGTCACGGCGATCAAGGATTGGCCGCAACCACATGGAGTGAAGGCACTCCAACGGTTCCTGGGATTCGCTAACTTTTACCGGCAATTTATTCCCCACTATTCCCAGATGGTGGCCTCGTTGACGGCCCTTACCAGAAAGGGCGCTGATGCTAAGAACTGGCCGCCGGCGGCCCTACGAGCCTTTCAGGACTTGAAGAATGCGTTCCTCCAGGACTTCTGCCTCCGCCACCCTGACCCTCAACGCCAGTTCATCGTGGAGGTTGACGCCTCTGACATTGCTGTCGGGGCTGTTCTAAGCCAGTTGTCCAATGGAGGCAAACCCCTGCCGTGTTCTTACTACTCAGGCAAGTTCTCCCTCGCTGAGAGGAACTACGGCATAGGAGATAAGGAGCTACTGGCCATCAAACTTGCATTTGAGGAATGGCATTGATGATTGGAGAGGGCCCAATACCCAGTAATCGTTTACACAGACCATAAGAACTTGGAGTATTTGTGTCACGCGCAGTGCCTTAACCCATGGCAGGCGCACTGGTCACTCTTCTTCAGCCATTTTAAGTTCTCTCTCCGTTACCGACCGGCATCCAAAAACATTCGAGCGGATGCCCTCTCCCGCACAACGGAGACAGAGGATATTATCAACCGCCTCAGTACATCCTGGACCCGGCCCAAGTTCTTCTGGCAGCATCCGAGGTAGCCCCTGTGGAAAGACAATGGTGCCCTCTCATTCCCACAGGAAAGTGTTAGCCTGGGCCCATGACTCCTTGATCGCTGGACATCCAGGAACAGCCAGGACCCTGGAACTTCTGTCGGAGTTCTACTGGTGGCCGCAGCTCAAGAAGGATGTCCGACTCTATGTTCAGTTGTGTTCTACCTGTGCCCGGCAGAAGCCCTTGCACGGACGTCCCTGGGGGCTCCTTCAGCTGCTGCCCATTCCTACTGAGCCCTGGACCCATATTTCCACTGACTTTATTGTTGATTTGCCTGTTTCAGATGGGAAGACCGTGATCTGGGTCACGGTCGACCTTTTTTCGAAAATGGCTCACTTCGTGCCTCTTTTTAAACTGCCTTTGGTGCCAGAATTAGCTATCCTCTTTACGCAACACATCTTCCGTCTACATGGCCTCCCTTTGCACATAGCCTCTGACCGCGGCCCGCAGTTTACTGCAAAGTATTAGAAGGCTCTTTGCAGGAAGTTTGGTGTGCAATTCGACTTGATTACAGCCATCCATCCCCAGGGCAATGGGCAAGCTGAGCGCACTAATAGGACCCTAAAGGCGTTCCTCCGGTCCTTTGTGGGGGACCTCCAAGATGATTGGGTTACCGTACTACTATGGGCAGAGTTCTCCTATAACCGGCAAAAGCACTCTGGAACCAACCAGTCCCTGTTCCAGTTGGTCTACAGGAAGACCCGAGGCCTCCTCTGCCACTACCTTTGACGGTGCCTTCCCCAGAAGTTCAACTTATGGCACGACAGCTGCATAACCTCTGGAGAACCACCCAGGAGAAACTTCGTCTGACGGCAGCCAAGGCTAAAAGATATGCGGACAGATAATGGCGGCTTGCTCCAGCCTTCCTTCCAGGACAGAAAGTATGGTTGAGTACCAGGAACATCCATTTACGGACTCCCTCTATGCGTCTGGCCCCCAGGTACACTGGTCCATTCACGGTAATGGAGCGAGTTGGGGCAGTCTCCTACAGGTTACGGTTGCCATCTACCCTGAGGATCCATAACGTATTCCACTCGTCTCTACTCAAGCCGGTGGTTCTCTCAGCGTTTCATGCCAGGCCTCCTGAGCCCACCACCACCACTGCCAACCCAGATGTCACCTACACCATAAAAGATGCCCTGGACCTTCAGTTCCACCTTCGCCGGTGGGAGTACCTCCTCTCGTGAGAGGGTTACGGTCCAGAGGGAAATTCCTGGGAACCATCGTCCCATATCCTGGTCAAAGGTCTCCTCCACCAGTTTCATCTGGACCACCCGGCTAAACCCAGACCCCCAAGAAGGGGGCGTAAGGGGGGGGGTACTGTTGCGGTCCTGGGCCATGACCCGGTCCCTCCACCTACCTTGGGGATGGCCCAGGCCATTTTGAGGCCTCCTAGGGCCTGCAGGACTTCCAGCGTGTCTCTCTCTCCTCAGGAGAGACGTCAACGATCCGCCATGGCTAGCCCCTCCCCCTAGATGCGCACGCACGAGGAGGTGTCCCTCTTAAAGGAGCCAGTGCAGGAAACCTTAGCCCTGCCTTGGATGACATCAGATGCCATCAGGGTATTTAAATCCTGCATCTAGACTCCTTCAGGGCCTTGCAACGAGGTTTGCTCAGTTCCCCTGAGTCTCTAGTTGCTGCTTTGATCTCTGGATCGTCTCTGCTGTCTTCTGGATTCCGACCCGGCTTCGTCTTCTGACTACATCTTCTGCTTCCGCTCTTGGTTTTGGATTTGACTTCTGATCTCTGGCGTCCGACCCAGCTCCGTTCCACGACTCTGTCTTCAGCTTTCACCCCTGGCTTCGGTTTTGGACCTCTGACTCCTGGCATCTGACTCGGTTTCGTTCCTGGACTCCAACTTCGGCTCTTCCTCCACCTCAGGTATCTGGTACTCACTGTCCCAGAGGATTCTCCTAAGTCCCAGCGGCTCGGGCTCTCACGGATTCCTCCCGGGGGAGCCATGGGCTTCTGAGGGTGAAGTCTCTACAGCTTCCTGGGTCCACCCTTCCTCATCTTCCACCTCTTCGGCCGCTGCCCGGATCCTTGGTTGCATAGGGTTCCACCTAAGTCCAAGAGGCCCGGGTTCCTACAGGCTCCTCTTGGGGGGAACTCGGTCTTCCAATGGTGAAGCCTCCTTCAGAGTCTCTTCTGTGCCGCCTCCTGGCTATGATGCTTCCTGTGGGTCCCCACAGCATAACATTCACCGTCTCAGCTGGCCCAAGGGTCCACAAACCTAACAACTATCAATGACCGAATATTTGTATTGGGCTAAACCTGAAGCTGTAGGTTATGAGCTATTCGCCGGAGATATTCAAGTGATGCACGATTTCCATAATTCCAGATGATTTCTTGGATTGAGATAGCAGTTTCTTTGTACACCTTTTTGTTTCTTTGTGGTGATTGTCCTGCTACTAATTGTTCCAGTTTAAGTTTGTTTATGCTCTGCTCTTTCTTTCGCCAAATAGTCGGATGATGTGATCCTAGAAGTTGAGAGAATCCTCTATGCCACCCCTCCACTGCATTGTTTGTTTTTGGTAAGCATCCAAGGGTCTGCTCATATACATTCCATTGTTTCAGCAGAATTAGTGGTTCACTTCTACCACCACAACATGATGCACAGCCTGTCCTCATGTCTTCAAAGTAATTAACCAATTCTTGAAGATCTGTTGCGTTGTTCATGAAGAAATTGGTATTAATCAACTCCTCGAAGAAATGGATGACGTTGTTTTCTGGTACAAATATGAGTGCCACAAGTTGTCGTATGGAAAGAGCATAATCCAGGTCTGAAACGTAATGTGTAAGAACATCTGGAACCTGTTGAATACGATGCCATATGCCCTGACTGAAGTGAAATAATCACCCTTGATGTTCTTCATTTGGAAATGTGACATGGAATGCCAGTAAAATAGAGTTAAAGTCTGTCATTATTGTCTGTGGATTCAGGCTGAGATGAAGATTCTTCAGCTCAGAAGGAACTTGGACATAACTGCTCCTGCTTTGGTCAGTCATAAGAATGTAGACCAATGGAATGACTGTGTTGTACTTATCACATGTATGATATAGATTTGTTGAAACAATGGTGGAGCTGTTTTGAAGGTTCCATCACCAAACCAGTTTTCACACTCACTCAATAATTCCAGGTTCTTGAAAGTCAAGAAAATTAGAAGCTGATTCTGTCAAGGTCTACTGTCATGAATAAGGAATTGTTGTCCATTAAGAGTGGTAGAAAACTGAGGTGGAATTCTTAGCTCACTAACTAAGTAGGATTTGGCAAAGGTATTTGAGCATTACATCTATATACAACAAAAGGAGCACTGAACCTCGGTCCCATCTATCAAATGAACATCAACCAAGGGAACCAGCAACAAACAATCTTCACACTCTTCCATCAAAACAAAGGTATTTTTAAGGGTTATTTTAAATCAAAATTGCAATAAAAACAATGAATTTGAAAGATGCTGCATCAGCAAGCCTGACAACGTGTTCTAAAGTATGCACTAGAACCGTTCGGACTGATAATCATTTGCGGCTAGATGACAAATCGCAGCTAGATGACAATTTTTAAACAGCTTCTCGCTTAATGAATTTTATAAGTATTTATAAGCTGTGTCCCGTAAGATTAGTAGAGTCTAAACTTGCCCGACAATGGCCGGTGTTTTGCTACATTGCCGAGTAGCTTCTTCAGGGGTGAATTAAATAAATCAAGTCTCTGTAAATATTAAAGAAACCAAATGTCAAAGGTGGGACAATTGTCAAACAAAATTATTACTTAGCTTTTGTGTTGATGGAGAGCAGGACCTTCATAAAGTGGACGCCAAGTCTCAAACAAATGGGACAGAGACCGCTTGCAACCAGATGTCAAAATTAAGTAGCCCGAATCTGGATGACGTGATAATGTCATGTCGAATTGGGTGCCATAGCAAAAGCAGATAAACAACTGTAATTATGCTTTAAAGGAAAACATGTAGATCAAGAGATGTATTAAGTCCAGATGGATGTAACGTGTCCAATCTGTGAATCCACCACTGTTCTGCTTGCAACAGTTTGGTATTGAAATATCCGTTATGCCAGGAAGGAAATAATTGCTCAAGAATACATGCTTTCAAAGGGTCGAAAGAGTGGGATTTTTCAACACAATGCGCTACCAAGGGTGCAGAGAGACGGATCTTATTTAGGCAGGAATGATATTCCACAAGACGTGTTTTGAAAGAACGCAATGTTTTTCCTATATACCAAAGATTACAGGGGCATTGGATTAAATAAATAATACCAGTAGTTGAACAGTTAGTCTGATGTCTCAATACCCAAGTAAAATTAAGTCTTGTGGAAAAAATTGCAGATGTGTGAATCATTCTGTGACATACTGAGCATGATCCACATGCTTGATGAGAACCTAAAGTTTCAGTTGTGATACTTTTCTGTTGTGATGAATCCGAGTGAACCAACTGCTCCTGTAAGTTGGTAGCTCGGGTATATGTAAATCTGGGAGTGTCCTGAAATACTTGGTATAATTGTAAAATGTGCCAATTGTTGCAGATAATATTTCTAGTTTTTTGACTCATAGATGAAAATGGTAATACACAAGTCAACTTTTCAATGGTGGCAGCAGGACGTGGGAGGAATAAACATTCTTGATGAGAAAATTTGGCTCGAGTGTAAGCATGTTTGATACAATGTAATGGGTAATGGGTAATGGGTAACCTCGGACTTGAAATCGAAGCAGATTTACAAGACCTTCTAGTTAAACCTATCTTTGCTAACACCAGCACACCTTCAGACAATGACCAATGGTCCACCCTGAATAAATTGCTTCGATGATCCATACGCACCACACTGCATGCGGATACATTACTGGAATGTTGTAGACAGCAAAGAATTCCATGAGGACTTCGGATTTTAAAAGAGCCTCACCTCTACAAGGAAGACTCTGACTTTATACAGGACTGGAACGCAGTACTGAACAAATGCAGTTTAGATCTGATGATCCTTATAATCAAAACTGCCCAGAAGAAAGATGTAGAGATGTGCTTCGTTTATCACGACTTCGTCGGGGGTCGGGGGCCCCGAACCCCAAAACTGTTTTTCTCGTAGTTCGGGGAAAATCTTTTTCATCATAAACGAATGCACATCTCTAGTATTGGAGCCATTATCAGATGTGTCTATTTGTTGTTCCTGTGTAAAGAAACCATACAGAAGAGACAATTAAAAACAAAAAGAGCAGCCAGAGACAATGCTCAGACTCTGACACAGCTTGGTGTGACTATTTGACGTTTCTTTCCTAAAGTCATGGGGGAGGGGAGAAAAAGACCTGCAGTGTGGCAAGAAACCCTCCACCCACCACGAGGTTATGCATGAGCTGATGCATATTTATAAGTGGAGACGTATAAGACAGGGGGGCCAGGAGGCTGAAGGGAGGTCGAGTTCCAGGAAGAAAAGAGGCTTGGTTCCAGAAAAGAGGCCTGAAAGAAGAACCTCCTGGTGGAGTGACCAAGAAGTCTAAGAGGGAGCAGGCACGGAACCCCGGAGGAGCCCAAATCCTGAACGCAAACCGGGGAGAAAACCCTGAGAGAGAGAACCTGTGTTGAAGTGTCCCTGGAAGTGAAAGGAGGGTCTGAAGCTGGCCAGATCTCCCTGCCATCATGAAGAGTGAGAATTAGCTCTGTCAGAAGCACTGCCATTCAGTCCAGGAAGCGAGCCTCTCCCCTGCCCACGCTCTCCAGCACTCCCGCTAGAACCTGCTTCAGAGGTGAACAGAGAATCACCTGAACATTGGAATCAGGGGTAAGTAAGTTAGCCACAAGTATTAATATTCCTAAGCAGGCTAAGGTTTATGGCATCTTTTGTTACCACCCATGATACAGAATTTTCTTTAGGGAAAACTGGTGCTTAGTAGCCAGGATGTTAAAGACAGGAATTATTGTTATGCTATGTCCTGCCAAATCTGATAAATAAAAGTCTATTTCAGAGGAACATACACCTTGTCTTTTCCCTGCATTAGGATCACAAGGAAAGTGGGAGGGCAGCTGGCAGAGTCTGGGAGCAGACAGATCCCTGCACCCCCCAATATGCCTATATCCTCTTGCTCCTTCTTTGCTTCACTCATATTGCATTAGAGAACTCCTGCCAATCCTGTAATCCTGGTACCCCTTGGCGGATTTTATGCTACTTTTTATGCCACTTTTGATGCCATTTTGCCACACTCTAAATACCTTACAATTCTTTCCCCTTTCTGATGATTTCTTCACATAAGTTTCATTAGAATTGATTAAAAAAATCTCTATTCTGGAACCCATAAAAGACTATAATACTTCCATCTTAGGTTTTAATGGAAAACAAATGAAACTAATGACACAAATAAATGAAAAAAAAATCTGTATTGAAACTAATGAAATGAATATGGGTCCCAAAGAACCAATTTTTCTTTTTTGTTCTGCATCTCCCTATTGATAGCAAGGACATAAGACCACACGAAATTTAATGAGTCTGCAATAATAATAATAACATTTATGTGCATCAGTTTCTTTCCTAAACCTTGAAATTGGTTCGGGCATCAATACCAAGGAAGTCTCTATCCTATTTTTTTATCGAAAGCTGCAGCTTGTTGAAGGAGTAGAAACATTTGGAAAATCAATATACCAACTTTGCTTCAAATAGCAAATATTAAAAAACTCCATTGGGACTGAGACAGTGAGAGCAATTCCAAGCCTTGGGCCATCAGAATTAAAGTAATAGTCCTACTTCAGGTGGGACTAATAAGGAAGGTATCTTATTACCCTTGGCCCATCAGCATTTGAAACAGATTTGCAACAGAAAATATTGACATTAAAAATCATTTGTAGTTCTGAATGCCAGTAACCCTTCTCAGATGGTAGGGGCAAAGGGTGAGCAGCACCATTTTGACTAATGGCAGCCACTGGTCTGGGAGCAGTTGGTCATTCCTGGGCCCCCTGCAAGAGCACCAGGGATTATTGGTGAGTGCTGAGGTAATTGGGAGGATGGACTTGGGTAGGCTCGATATTTTCATAAATGGGAAGGGTATGGGTGTTTTTTTTTTTTCTTAAACCTGCTTTATTTGGCTCCTCCCTCCCAAAAAAGATTGGAAAAGCAACACAAAATTTTGTGTTTTTCCTATTATTTTTGGTGTTCCCAAAATGCAACAAAATAGGAATATTGAATTCCCACCCCTTGTATTTGATACTAGGGGTGAACAAAGATTATTGGCTAAAATATATTTATTTTTTACATATATTTTTGAACTAAGTAGTATATATTTATACTCAAGTTTTATTTTTATTACGTGAACAAGGCAATGAAATGATGCTAATTTATTGAACCACTTGCTTGAACAAATATATGGGTATAGTGTGAAGCATCTCTGTTGGATCTCACTTCTTCTAGTTCTCCTAAGTTTTATTGTAAGAATTATTTGTCTTTGACAATTCAATTTCAAATTCTATCAAGTTCCCCTGAGGTAGGCCTTGACTTCCAAAATATGTTAATGGCCATGTCGGGACTTGTTATTTAATATTGTTTGTGAACCGGTTCACACTTTCTGGTTATATCATATGTAGATTATATATTAATATTAATTAAGTTTTATACTGATATATTATATACATGGGCTTTTTTTTCATTTGTTCTATATTTACACTTTGCATTTTGGTGTCTTTTGGTTTAGAAAGTGATAAACGTTAGCAGACGTTTCTCTCTCCGATTCTTCACCACTCTCTCTCCCCTTCTTTACAGATGTTCTAGTACCTGGACTTGCTATTCAATAAGGGGTACATTTTAAAACATAGCGCGCGCACGTACTTTTGTTCGTGCACCAGGCGCGAACAAAAATCTGGGGTCGGCGCGTGCAAGAGGGTGCACATTTGTGCAACTTGTGCGTGCTGAGCCCTGCGCACGCTGCCCGTTCCCTCCGAGGCCGCTCCGAAATCGGAGCGGCCTCGGAGGGAACTTTCCTTCCGCCTCCATCCACCTTCCCCTCCCTTCCCCTACCTAACCCACCACCTGGCCTTATCTAACCCCCCCTACCTTTGTCGCAGAAGTTATGCCTGCTCGAAGCAGGCGTAACTTTGCGTGCGCCGGGCCGGCTGCCGCGCGCCATGTTCCAGTCTGGGGGCTGGTCCGGAGGCCGTGGCCATGCCACTGTAACGCCCCTGGGCCAAAACCATGCCCGCGGCACCGCCCCCGGATGACGCACCAACCGCGTCACGCCCCCAACACGCCCCCCGATGACGCGCCGACCGTGTCACGCCCCACCTGACATGCCCACCCCAAGAAAGCCCCGGGACTTACACGCATCCCGGGGCTTTGCGTGCACCAGAAGCCTATGCAATATAGGTTCGGCGCGCGCAGGGCCATTTTAGAAGGGTTACGCGTGTAACTTATGCGCATAACCCTTTTAAAATCCGGCCCTAAGAGTTAGACTGTACTAAGTACTGACTAGTTGGCAGGAGATAAAACTGTCTTTCTGTCCTATAAAGTCTGTGGAGCTATGTTGAGCTCCCTGAAAGGGTCAGTAATCAAGGACCCATTTTTTGAAGACTAGTTATAATTGAAAAAGAAGTACAGTATACTTGGTGCTAGCACATTGAAAGATGTGTTCATTTCTTACAACCCTAGCCATAGGACAGCCTAATATAGTAACATTTCTATAAAGATCACATAACATTATATGGATTACTTTTATGATTAGAATAAATCAAAATAAACCTAACATTTGTTGTAAAAGAAATATTACAGATTAATGATGTGTTTGTCGCATTAGAAACTGCTAATATCATCCATCTTCACATGACTCTTGTTTAGATAGAAATGACTTTTCAGCCTACAAGTAATAGATATATATTTTAGATAAGCAGTAATACAAATCACTTACCTTGTGATATTATGATTAATGACATACTGTATAAACCAATTAAGGAACTACTGTATATTTATTCTTAGCAATAAAAATGCCACCAATGGAAAATTATATACTTCTTTTCTGAATATTCTATAATATTATAAATAATAATATTCATGTATAAATCTAAACAAGTTTCCATTAATTAAGGGTTGCTCAACATGGTCCTTGGGGGCCTCCCTTCTATATAGCTGGGTTTTCAGGATATCCCTAATGAATATGCATGAGAAATATTTGCAAATATAGGAGGTAGTGCGGGCAAATACATCTCCTGTATATTCATTAGATATATCCTAAAAACCCAGTAGCAGGAGGGTGGGGGGAGCAAGGATTGATTTGAGCACCTCTGTGTTAAAGTATAATTGTAAAATTCAAACACATTAATATAGCACAAAGAAAATGTTATGATGAAAAATTGAATGTGCAAATGTTTTATATATATATCTATATAAATAAAAATGTTAAATAGTTTGTACAAAATTGCTAATCTCTGAAACCACTGCACCGATTGCTTTCAAATTTGGACACAACCTTCCTTTTGCATACAGGAAGGTTCTTCTGAACTTACATTACAAATATGTCACACCTGTGACAGGTAAAAAAGGTTCAACCATTTTTTTCCTGAAAACAGCGACATCTGCTGGATGTAAGCACCATATGTTACACCTTACACAAACACACGCTACACTAATCCTTTCGCCATTCCAGGTCCACGTTTCCCTTCCTTTTTCACACATTTGCCCACTTTTTTCACCACAACAGTGGGGGGAAAATGTATGGCCGTCTTATACAGCGAAGATAACAATTTCCTTTACAGCTAAGAAACTCCCACCACCCTCCTCACACCACCCACACACATGCCAAATTATTTTACTTCCCACACTCTCCAAACACACACAAAATCTGACAAAAGTCCTGGCTGCTCCAGCGGGGGGCCAGGAGCGGTCCGGGACACATCACCTGGACTATGGCCGTCGGCTGCCAGCAATCAAAATGGTGCCGACGGCCCTTTCCCTTACTAAGCCACTCGGGGACACCACTGGCAGCGGTAGCCCATGTGACATAGTAAGGGCGAAGGCCCGTCAGCGCCATTTTCAGGACTGGCAGCCAGCGGCCCTTTGCCCTTACTATGTCACAGGACCTACCGCTGCCATTGCTGGACCGTCGGAGCCATTTTCATTGCTGGCAGCTGACGGCACAATGCCAATACATCGCTCCTGGCCCGCTCCTGAATGCCCGCTCCACCGACAGAGATTTGTATCAGGTCTCGGGGGGTCTGGAGGGTGGGGGGTTGTACTGATTTAATTGCAAACATCTTGGGGAGGGGTCACGATGGGGGGGATGTTTCATTCATTCGGCAACTGTTGGGGATGGCAGGAGGGTGGGTAACTTTATTTCGCTGGGCTAGGGGGGGGGGCAGGAGGGTGTGGGGTGGTTATTTACAGAGAACGATTATTATGGGGGTTTTTTGGGGGGAGGGGGGGTTCACACACAAACAGAAAGACAAAAGTTGCATGATCTTGGGAAGGCTCTGAAATAGCCCTCCCCAGACCGTAAAACAACATGGAGAGTAAAAAATTGGTTAGCCACTCCCCTATTTTACTACATAACACGCACAGACGCCCAGACCAGATTTAGCACCAACTATTTTCATTTTTTTTCTTTTCACACTCTGCATCCTAGGTGCGTCTTATGGTCTGGGGCATCTTAACTAGGAAAAATTACATTACTTTCATTTGCATTTCACTCTTTCTTGGGACATTGCGGTCCCATTCACCTGGGTCATTTAACAGACCTTTCAGCCATCTGCTTTACTTCAGCCAAATAATGCCTCTCCGAAGATCAAACTTTATGAAGCAGTTAATTATCCCACAGAATTTTTGAATTCACTCGACCTCCCAGGCATGCCACCTCACATACTACAATTGAAAATTGGCGTACCAATTATCATGTTACAAAATATCAACCAGCCACCACTTTGCAACAGCACATGACTTGCTGTCAAAAATTTGATGAGCGACGTCATAGAAGCAGCAATCTTGACAGGAGCTTTCAAAGGTGAAGATGTCCTCATTCCTCGCATCCCTATCATTCCAACAGATCTGCCATTTCAATTTAAGAGATTGCAATTCCCAATTTGATTGGCGTTTGCAATAACCATCAACAAAGCTCAAGGACAATCTTTACAACTCTGCGGTTTAGATCTAGAAACTGATTGCTTCTCACATGGACAATTATATGTTGCGTGTTCAAGAGTCGGCAAACCTGACAATCTCTATATCTGCACAAACAATGGAACAACTAAAAATATTGTATACCCACAAGCATTGCGAAATTAAACATATTACAGCCATGCATTGTCTCTTTTCTTTCTTTTCCACTTAACCAGGCTCTGCCACAACAACGCGTTGCCGGGTACAGCTAGTATATAGGCACTTATGTGCATAAAACTGGATTTTTGAAAATAGTCCAGGTGAATATGTGCATAAAAGTATGCATGGAATATGTCCTGTGTACTTTTATGCATATACTAATTACTAATAAGAATTCTGGGAGCGGAGTTGGGATCTGATGCAGATATAGGTGTATACTTTCAAAAGTATGCATGTAAAAATCCACAGGAAGAAAGATATAGAATTCCTGCTCTTTATCAGGTATAATTTTGTGTGTGTACGCTATGCTTGGTTCTGTGTTAATCTGTGAATTTTCAAACTAGCTTTATGCGGTTAAATCTGCTTTGCAAATTCTGGCTAAGGTCCAAGGGTAAAAAGTACCCACAGACTTTAGCCTATGAGGACTGTTTCAAAATTAACCTCATAGTGTAAAATTAATATAGAAATTGAAATATACATTTAAATCAAGCCAATTTTCTACTAATTACTAGAGATGTGCTTCGTTTTTTTCTACCGGGTCGTTTTTCGGTTCGAATACTTCGTGGTATAATTCGGGTCTTCTCGTTTCGTTTTCGGTTCGTTTGCCTGAAAACGAAACGAGAAACCCGAAACCGGACCGAAAAACGAATCGGTAACGAAGCGAAAAAAAAAACCACCCCAAGCATTTAAAAACATTTTTAAGCATTTTCGTACATATATAACAACCCCCCCCCCATCCCAATCCCTCCCCAAGACTTACAAAGCTCCTGACCCCCCCAAGGCTTGCCAATAATCCCTGGGGGTCCAGCAAGGGTCCAAAAGCGATTTCGTTTTCGGCTGCCAGTAACCAAAATGGCGCCGATAGCCTTTGCCCATACTATGTCACAGAGGCTTTCGGCGCCATTGGTCAGCTCCTGTCACATGATAGGAGCACAAGATGGCGCCGATGGCCATGTGACAGGGGCTGACCAATAGCGCCGAAAGCCCCTGTGACATGGTCGTTCGGGCTATTCGGCACCATTTTGGCGCGCGGCTTGCACTGGCACGAACTAGGGCATGGAGGGCATGGCAAATGGAAGCCGGGACTCCGCTGGACCACCATGGATCTTCGTAAGTCTTGGGGAGGGATCGGGGGGGTGGTGTATTATAATTAATTTAAATTTGGGGTGGTTTGGGGTGGTTTTTAATAAAAAAAAAATAATTTTTGCCCCTCTCCCCAGGCAAACCCGAAAATGAATTTTCCCCCGAATTGCAAGGAAAATTTCGTTTCCGGTTTCGGGGGCTCCGAAATAACGGCGTTTATGTCGTGTTTCGGATACTCCGAAACAGAAACGAATTAGGAAATTTCGTTAAATTTCCTAAATAGGGCAAAAAACGAACCACATCTCTACTAATTACACATGTAGAATATAAGCTTGTAATGAATGAGAACATACTGTATGTGTCCAATTAATGAATTAACATAAACTATAAGGCAGAATCACTAAAGCTCACACTATCATATTTTTAGTGTGGAAGTGCTAAAATTTGTAATGTTCATTATAAAATCACATTTCACATGCTAATCACAAAGATAATGATGTGCATTTAAAGCTCACAATTCTTATAGCAATTCCAAAATTAGTTAAAATGCATTCTAAAAGTTTACTGCTAGCAGGAAATTAATGATTGAGAATTATGAGGGCAGATCTTGTACCAGTTTTCAACGTGAACTTTTGTGCACATATTCCTTTCAAAAATTATTTCACCAAAACTGCCTGCACACATTTATATCTTTTTGAGCATGAAGTCGCTCCAAGTCATCCACTGGCAACCTGAGGTCTGTACAAATCTCATGGACATCTTGCCCCATCCTTTGGATGGTGGCTTCCATAGTTGCAAGGGACTGGCCTCTAGGCAAGGTACAGTCGCTCCAGCCACAGAGTTAGCCTCTTTAGGCAGGGAGTGCTGGCCAGATTCAAGGGCAAGCAGTCTAGTGAGAGTTTTGCATTCCTCTCTCAGCAATGTCTGGTGACCATCGGAATTTGCATCCTGAGATCCCAGGGGAAAACAAGAAGGAGGCCCTGTAGGGGAGAGGTCAGGAAGGGGAGCCTGATGAGGTTGAGGCCTGGTACTGCCAGTTGGGAATAGGTCAAGTTGGCATGCCACTGCAGGTGGTAATGGCAGTGGTGGTGGTGACTAATAGCCAACTGCAGCTGGCACAGCAGCTGCATCAGCAGGAGAGGCCGGGTTTGGAGAGTCTTCTTCTTCTTCCTGCTTCTCGTCCTTGGAGCTGGTGGTTTCTGTGAATAGAGAAAGAAGTGCTCTGTGACAACTAATTCTTGACCCACTCTAACTGTGGCTCTTCACTTTACCTTGTGATGCCAATCTGTGATGTAATATTTCCACTGCTTTCACCAAGAAGCTTAGCATAGGAAATTACATTTTAATGTTAAGAGCTATAGCTTTGGCTGCTCTTTGCCCAGCACCACCAGCCCTAGAATTTTGTGGGTGCCTTAAGGGCATTGGTGCTATCCTCTGAAGCTCCTTATAGTGCTGTGCTGCTCCAACAGCTGTGGCTATGGTATTGCACACTGCTCCATTGTGTCTATGTGTGAGAAAACATGTCAACATATGCAGCCTTTTCCCTGGATTCTGTTCAAAATTGCATGCAGAGTTCAAGAACCTGCACCTAGTTCATGCAATTTTGCACATACACCCCAATTGTCCTTGCTTGGTCTTTTTATACCTAGTTCTATCAAGGTATTTACCTCTTGTGGGTAGGAGGCTCTACAATTAAACTGTCAGTGAAGGCTATGCCATGCCTGACTCATGGTCTGGGCAATGCGGTAGATTCCCCTAGTTGAAAACAGAAGCTGCTCATTGTGATCACCAGGGAGGCCAGTCTTGCCACATCCTGATGATGAAGTTTGGCTTCCCTGCTGGACAGGGTATTTTGTAATGCTTGCACACATGGAATTTTCATGTTGCTTTCAATTCTCTATAGTTTGGGGGTTCTCTTTACTTTGTAATAATTGTGATTATACGGACTCTATACCTTGGGAGTTGTTGCCTTTGTGCTGTTTGTAATCACATGTACTCTCTGCTATAGGAGGTTGGTCCCATTCTGTTATTTGCAATTACATGCACACTATACCTTGAGGATTTTGATGCTTTTGCGCTGCTTCAATTATATATCCTCTATGCCTTGGGAGCATTTCTTAATCCTTGATATAAGCATATGCTACTGGTAGAATCAACCATGTTTCCATGGTTCCACTGGGACAGGCACCACCCTACTTCTGCAAGTTGCCATGGACCAGATTATTTATTTATTTGTTTAAACATTTTCTGTTGTGCAACTTCCTAGTATCTGTTCAGTGTGATAGAGGATCCCCCTGTGGAAGGGAAGGATGTAGCACAGCAGAAAAAGAAAAGGGGGCCACCCCAGCCTACTCTGAGTTAGGGAGCAATGTGCCCCAATGCTATGAAGAGAGAGTAATCACAAAAGCTTGAGGAACATATACATATCAGGCACCAACTTTCTATTTATCCCAGATGCCAGGATGCCAGGAAAAGGGTTCAGTACCAGGTTCAATACTCAGATCCTTTGATAAGCTACTGAGCAAATCTGACTTGCTGTGCCAAAGATAGTTCCTAGTGGGGGCTCCCCACAAAATGCCATGAAATCCTCTGGAGGGTACCTGAAGGGGAAGCTGTTAAAGGCAAATTAGAGTGCTACCTTGTTTGCTCAAGCTGTAGTTGAGGTTCTTTTCAAATCCCCTTCTCTTACACTACTTGCTGATTTTTGGTCTTACCCTGGCCATTTGTTATTTTGAATGCTTCCTTTACCACTCTGCAGGCCCTTCATGCCATTCCTGGAACTGAACTTGCCTATGTGTTATTTTACTTATTTTATGTTGCGTCCGTCGATAGCAGATGGCTGCGACCGCTCTGCCTCACCTCTTTTTCTCCCCTCTCTCTCTCTTTGGGCAAGATGGCTATCTCCGGTGCTGGGTGCCGCAGGTCTCGGCATTCTCAGACCAGCATGGGCATCCCCATCCGCCATGCTTACTCCCTTGGCCTCCTAGGGCACAAGTGCGCACATCTCTGACGCTCAAATACACATCATGGCAGGAACCTCAGGGTCGGTCCCACTGCATGACGTCAGTACCTCCAGGTATAACTAGCCTCCGCTACCGCTACCAAATTGCGTTAGCAAAGACTTTGCTTCGCTACTCTGCCCACTCTAAGCTACCAGCTTAGACGCTTCCTTTCACTAAGGGCCTTGCTCTAGCAGAAGCTCTAGACACCCGCTCCTCGGGGCTCTCTCACTTCCAACTTCCCTTCTGGGTCCTCACTAACCTAGACAACCGCTCCTCGGGGGTCTTTTCTTTTATTCTTTCCAGGATATTGGAACATTGGGTACTTGCTCCTCGAGCGCCTATCACTTCATATCCTGCACCACGGACATTCGGGCCCACCATTCTACCATCAGGAAGACACCTTCACTCTGTGAGTACCTCTACGAACCGGCGCTCCAACTCCACCCACCAGCTGCAGCATTTACCCGCACTGCGAGTTCCTGCCTATTGTGAACATCTGGGTGAGACTGTACTTCTGAGCCTGTTGAGCGTTTTGGCACCTCGTGGATCAGTGCCTTACCTTCCTGCATTACCATCTAATTACAGCAGTACAATAAAGACTCTATCCATTCTGTGTCTGTTAACTGTGTCTGCTAACTTTGTCAGCCTATCGCAGTGGTTCCCCATGGACGGAGTCATCTCCATTGCAACCAAGGGTCCACAATGCCTCAAACACAACATTTTATTTCTATTTTTGGATTATTTTAATGTACATCGCCTCGGTTTTAATGTAAGAAAAGCAAGTCATCAAATAATTTAAACTAACTGACTAACTCCTCTTTTGATGTCATTCTTCTTCCTACCTCAGCCCTCGAGATATACCTTGGGGGGTTTTCAGCTACTCTTCTTGTTGAATGACTCTGCTTCTACTGTTTCAATTTTTTTTTTTTTTTAGTTTAAATTCTTTATTGAGTTTTTGTTTGGAAAATAGTGAACAGGCAAATAATATACAGATAATGCAGAATCCATGGAGACATATCAAAATAAACCGATACCTAATTTACAACACTGCAATATACAGAGACATATCTACGGTAGTTCGCAGTAGTAGTAGTATGAGTCTCCAATGGTGAAAGGTACTGGAACTCTATAAAGAAAAAAGAATTAGAAAAGGGCATCGGATAACTCCAAACTCTAAAAGAAGAAAGAAGAAGGGGGGAAAAGGAGTGCAAGATAAGAGAAAAAAAAAACAAAAAACCCAAGGCTGTCTAGCTCTATATGTTCATTAGAAGGGGACATCCACCATATTAGCAACCACATATTCATCTAGGGGTTTCCACACTTGAGCCCAGGAGGCTAACCTGTTGAATTTAATTGCCATTGCTCTTTCATATTTATAAAAAAGACATACAGAATTCCACCACCAAGGGTAGGAAAGCAAATCACTACGCTTCCAGTTTGAAAATATTGTGTGCAGGGCGATTGTGAACAGGAAATCCATCAGTTTCCTATGTGGGAGAGATAATTGTAATGAGGAATTGGCACCTCTAAGGAAAACCATGGAATATGTAAGGGGTTGGTTCAGAGAAAGAATTATGGATATAGTATGCCATATTTGGTTCCAAAAATTCCTGACATATGAGCAATAGAAAAGCATATGCTCCAATGTGGCCTTGGGCTCAGAGCAGGACCAACATTTATGGGAATCGAGTAGGCCAGCACGGTGAAGTCGCCATGGGGTCCACAAGGCTCTATGCATTAAAAAAAAAGAAGATTGCATCAAACTGGAAGATAAAGAAATGCGGTTAGTTATAGACCAAAGATGTTTCCATTCATTATTTGCAATAGTAACATTTGTCTCTCTCGACCAGATAGGATACAAACAAGAATGAAGCTTACCAGCTGAAGCAGAATTGATAATTTTATATAATTTGGAGGCTAGATGACTTCTGGGGCCATGTTCCTGGAAAACTTGTAGTAAGTAAGGAGAAGTGTTGAAGGAGGCGGACTTGTAGACAGAAGAAGAGAGAACACTCCTCAATTGGAGCCAGGCATAAAATTGAGAGGCCGGTAACCCAAACTCCTGTTGGAGTCTAGAGTAAGGCAAAAGTTTTGCATCCTCTAAAATGGAGGATAGAAACCAGATGCCTTTCGAGTGCCATTTCGGCCAGTTGAGGGGATGACCATTTATAGTCAGTAGTGTATTATTCCAAATAGGGGCCATGTTAGAATAATTCCAAGAAGGCATCTGTTCTGACCTAATGGAATCGAAAAACAAAAACGTTTTGTGCAAAGAATGCAATATAGGATTAGAAGCAATTGATGCTGTAATCCGAGTGCCAGGAAGATAGGAAAGTGGAAAGGGGCATAGAAGAGTGCGCTCTAAAGGTAACCATCTAGGTAGGTCCCACGGGTCAACGGTGTCAGTATAATGATGATAAGCTTGCTGCAAAATAAATGCTTGATGATAACCATAAAAATTAGGGAAATTAACTCCTCCTTCCATTTTGGTAAGTTTTAATTTGGACAAGGCAATTTTCGGTGACTTATTCTTCCATAAAAAAGAGGATAGAATCCGATCCACCTTCTTATAGAAATTGCTAGAAAAAAAAATGGGTAGCATAGATAGAGAATAAGTGATTTTGGGAGCTATAACCATTTTAATGGTATCTAGTCGACCCCACCAAGATAGGTGTAGGGGAGACCAAGTAATGGTCAAATCCTCTAGTGTTTGGAGTATGCGGGATTCAGCATTGGACAGTGTTAAGGAAGGGTCCGAATGAAAATATATGCCCAAATATTTAAGACTTTGGGACACCTTTTGTATAGCAGATTTTGTAAGATCAGTCATGGATCCCAGAGTGTTAAGAGGCAGGATTTCGGTCTTGTGCCAGTTAATTTTATAGCCCGATAAGGCCGAGTATGTCGTAATTTGCTGAAGAAGGTGGGTAAGTGAAGACTCAGGCTGAGACAAAAATAATAATACATCGTCTGCGTAAGCTGATAATTTATATTCCTCAGAACCAATGAGCACACCTTTAATCAAAGGATTCTGCCTTATAGCAATAAGAAGAGGTTCCAAAGCCAGGTTGAAAAGCAACGGTGAGAGGGGGCAACCTTGCCGCGTTCCTCTATATAAAGAAAAAAAAGGGGATCTACGATTATTAATATAGAGGAAAGCATTGGGAGAATGATATAAAAGCCGAATCCAGGATAAAAAGTTAGGGCCAAATCCGAATTTGTGGAGAGTAGAGAAAAGAAATGGCCATTCAACGCGATCAAAAGCTTTTTCCGCGTCTAAGGAAACTGCAATAACTGGTGAGGGGGCAGAAAAAACAGCTTCATGAATGTGGAGGAAAAGCCTGGTGTTATTAGCGATTAGCCTATGTTGTATAAATCCGGACTGATCTGGGTGAATAAGATGAGACATAAGTTTAGACAATCTAGTGGCCAGTATTTTAGTGAATATTTTATAATCTGTATTTAGTAAGGAGATGGGCCGGTAGTTGCCCACCTCAGTTGCATCTCTCCCTGGCTTCGGAAGAACCACAATACAAGCTGTTGAAAAGGACGCATATGATTGCGGTTGAACCGGGGCTGAAGAATAGTATTGCTGAAGATGGGGAATAAGTTCCGTACTAAAGGCTTTATAAAAATCCGTAGTGAAGCCATCAGGGCCAGGGGCTTTTCCAGTAGAGAGAGCTTTGATGGCGAGATCAATTTCCTGAGAAGTGATTGGGGAGTCCAGATCCCGTTGCTGTTGTTCAGATAGTGAGGGATGTGAGAGAGAGGAGAAGAAAGAATGGAAATCTTCCTCTGAAGCATGGGTTTCCGTTTGATATAGCTTGGCATAAAAGTCTCGGAAGGCTTGTAAAATGTCAACATCTTGAGTAATAAATTGATGAGAAGCAGTCTTAATTTTAACGATGCGCTTTTTGTCCTCTCTTTTCTTTAAATAAGACGCTAGCAAATGTCCACATTTGTTGTTTTCTGCGTAGTATGTAGCTTTATTATGAAAGGCATGAAGACGGACTGATGCACTGAGCAGTTGATTATATTGAAATTTTGCTTTCAATACATTTGTTAAAGAAGCACTAGTCGGATGTCGTATATGTTCCGCTTCTAAGGAAGCCACAGATCCTTGAAGGCGAGTTAGGTTAGCTTGATCAGCTTTTCGTTGATGCGCAGAGTAGCTGATAATGTCGCCTCTAATAGTGGCCTTGTAAGCGTCCCATAGTGTGGAGAGTGAGATCTCAGGAGTAGAGTTGAGGTGGAAATATTCAGTAGTTTTTTCACGTAGATGAATCAAGAAGTTCGGATCTGATAGGAGTTGAGAATTGAATCTCCATAGCTTGTCAGTGACAATGGGGTGTTGGAGTTCACATTGAAGGATGATTGCCGCATGGTCGGAAACTAAAATAGGAGCAATCGATGCATCGAGAATCTTCGGGATTAAGCTGTTGGAAGCTAGAAAGAAATCAATACGGGAGTAAGAGGAGTGGGGAGCTGAAAAAAAAGGTGTAGTCCTTCTCTGTAGGGTGTAAAAGGCGCCAAGCATCTGCAAGTCCGAGAGAAGACATTAAATGTTTGAGAGTCTTGCTAGACTTAGAAGTAGTGAGTCGTGCATTAGACTTCCTATCCATAAAGGGATCTAGGGTTTGATTAAAGTCGCCTCCGACAATAGTCGAGTTAGAATCGTTAGTCAGAAGTTGGGTGAAAGCATCATGGAAGAAAGAGGGGTCATCGATATTTGGAGCGTATAGGTTGAGAAAGGTATGTGGCTCCTTGTGGATTGAGGCTTGAATGAGATTCCATCTGCCGTCCAGATCAGCTGATTGATAGGTGATCACAGCATCTAGTCTTTTGTGGACAAGAATGGCCGTGCCTTGTTTTTTGTGGGCTGCAGGACTGAAGAAAACTTGGCCGACCCATAACTGTTTCAGTTTAAGAGACTCAGCAGATGTTAATCTAGTCTCTTGCAGGAGAGCAATGTCAGTGCGCAGAGATTGTAAATAGGTGAGGATCTTTTTCCTTTTGATGGGGTGCGACAGGCCTTGAACATTTAGGGAAACTACAGTGAAAGAAGCAGTTGTGGTAACCATATTGTAAAAATTCCAAGAAGGAGAAAAAAAAAAAGAAAAAATCCAAAAATATGTCTATGTAACAAGTAACCTTGCACTCCAGATGCTGCTGTAGGGATGGGAGAGGGTAGAGAGTGAGAAAAGGAAGAGAGAGTAGCAGAAAAGAAAAAACTAGACGGAGAGAAAGAAAGAAAAGATAGAGAGGAGAAGGGTAGGTAAAAGATGTATCTGAAAAGTTCCAAATAACAGAAGCACCACGTGTGCTAAACTTGCAAGTCCCCAAAGGGACAACAGAAATGGGCCTCTAGGCGGACCTCTGGCCAGTCCAAGCGAGCTGTGCCGCTCATTAGTATAATAAAATAAAACTGATTCCAACCGGAAAAAAGTAAACTGGTATAGTCAGCGTATGTCGCTTCCCCAAATTGCAAACGTAAAAAGGAAAATAGAGAAAAATAATGGCATGGCAGGAGCACTAACGACCTTCTTTTTCAGGTCACCATTTCGCTAGAGTTGCCAACTGATTGAAGAAAGACCTCTAATTCGCAAGGTTGTTGAAAGAGTTTTGTTTGGTTCAGATGCGTGACCCGCATCTGGGCCGGGTAAAGCAGTCCATATTTAGCCCCAATTTGTTGAAGTTTCGGGCGCAAGGCGAGGAAAGCTTTACGTCGATCCGCAGAGGCTTTAGCCAAATCGGGGACGAAGAGCACAGTGCGACCTTTGTATTGTACTGGCGCTTGTGTTCTGGCGGCCATCAGGATTTGTAAAACCTGTGGGTATCGCAGTAATTTAAATATAATTGGCCTCGGATACTTAGAGTTGCGGAGCGGCTTGGAAGGAATCCTGTGTGCCCGCTCGATCTCTAAAGGATATTGAAAATCGAGGCGGAGGCTGGTGGTAATTAGTGTAACAAGGAAACTATTAATATCGTTACCTTCGTCGCCTTCCGTGATACCGAGCACCCGGATATTATTCCGGCGATTCCTGTTTGATAAATCTTCCATGTTAGCCTGCAAATGTTTCAAGCCTGTAGCGATTTGAGGAACTGAAGCGGTAGTAATCAATAGGGAAGAGACCTGAGATTCTACATCATCTAGACGAGCACGATACGTTTCAAGTTTGTTTGAAATAGTTTGAATTTCCCCTCTAAGCGCATTAGTGGCATCAATGTTAACATTGATCAGATCCTTTAATTGCCGCAATTCGGTAAGTACGATATCCGCTGAGGCTATAACTTTTGATGGCGGGGCCTTGTCCGGCGACGGAGGGTCGGCCTTAGTTCTTTTGGTGCCCGCCGACGCTGCGAAGGCCGCTTCTATTTTCCCGACTTTGCTCGACGCCATCGGGAGCTACAGTGAGTGAAAAGCAAATTTGATAAAAAAAGAGCTATCTGGGGAAGCTGAAAATCCGGAATTTCCGTACTTGTTAATTAGACCAGAGCGGAGCTACAAGCTTAGGCGGCCATTTTGATCGCTGCGCGAGAGCGCCCTACTGTTTCAATTTTTAATTGCCAGTGCAATTGTTATTGCTGCTGCTCCAAGCCAGTCTTGGTACATTAAGGTTCTTTCTCCTCTGCTCTAGCTGTCTTTTAGGTTATTTTCAAATCTCCTTACCTCACAGTACTTGTTTGCTCTTGATCTTGCCCTGGCAATCTTTTGCTTTCCACAGGCCTCGCTCAGTTATCTCTAATAGTTTCATGCCTTCTTAGACTGTCTTCAGACTGCCTCCTTTTAGAGTTCTTATGACTACTGTTTTCCACAGCAAATGGAAGAGAACCTCACTCTTTCATTATTACTGCTTCTCAGATGCTGGAGATAGTATTTACAAAAACTGATTCAAAAGAATAATCATGCCCTGGATCTCCTGAATCATAGGATATTAAACAGCTACTGACTAAAAAGCATTTAGTGCCTCTAGTCAGTAATAACTTAGCCTTCATTAAAGACCAGATCCAAGCCTGAACAACCAGCTCCTTCAACTAATGACGCCATATAGAAATGACATCAGGCTACTTCCAGGGGTTTCCTCTGGCTTCTCCTGCCTAGAACTTTCTACTCATTTAGTTGGTGCACTTTGCCCTTCATTTGCAGCTTTGTGGTGTTCTTACCACTTTGGGTGTCTGTTTTACCCCGCTCATGGTGCTTTGGGGTCTTTATGACACTCTTGCAGTTGATTTCACCGTCTATAACTGTCTTGTGGGGTTTTCTTTTGGTGTTTTCTTCCCCCATCTTGGTGCCTTGAACATTTCATGCCACACCTTGTGCCCCTTTGCCCCTCTTGTACAGCCTGGGGGATCATACAACCATTATTGGTAACCTTTGCCCCACACATGCAAGAATGAATACCTGCGTACTAATCACCATGAGAACGTGCCAAATATTTTGTGTACTCAAAAGTATGTATGCATTTTAAAAGCTGCATATACTTCACACACGTTCTAAAATATTTATTAAATCAGCACAGCCCCATATACATGCATATATGGCGTTAGGCTGATATATTTGAAAGTTAGGCTGACAGTGAGTATTCATAGTGCTCTTTTTCTCTGAGTTCCTCTTCATCTGGCCAAAAACATTTAAAATAGTGGTTAAATAGTCTAGCCATCAATGCAGTAAATATAGATGGCAATTGGACTTAGGCCTGAAGGTTTATAATCAAGTGACAGATGAGGAGATTTTGCAAGAGTGTTGTTGTACAGTGTCTTGCAATTCTTGTTTCCTCTACTGATTACCTTTCTATCATTTGTACTTTGTGAGGGTATATGTATGTCTGTTGATATCTGTCTACCTCAAGTATTATCAGTTTCTGTGTTAGTGTTTTGCAAGGAGAGACTGTGAATGACAGTTTACAGAGCAGGGCATAGCAAGGGATGCACAACTGTATGAAATGCTAGGAGTTCACCTGTTGAATACATGGTTAGGCTGCTGAATGATGAAGTATTGGAGATGGGAGATAGCTAGGAAATTTGACAGGAGTTATCCAAGACCATCAGAGGGGCAGAGCAGCAACAAGAGTGTCCAGAACACACAAAAGCTCCAAAAGTGTGAACTGGAATGAGAGAACCAAGAGAGCAGGACAATGACTGGACTAGAAAAAACCAAGACAAGACTTACACTGAACAGAAAACACAAATGCCTGAAGGCAGCAAGGCAAGGAGGCAGGACACAAAGCCCGAAAACAGCAAGGCAGGGAGCCAGGACACAAAGCCCGAAGGCAGCAAGGCAAGGAGGCAGGTGTTGCGTTCGTGTCTCTTCTCGCCCCTTGCTCCACCCTCTCTATCTAGGATGCGACTCCCTTCAGCTCTGATGGACAGTGCAGCTGCGGCTTCTTGGTGACCTCTTGGTCCCGGTTCCCCCGGGCTGTCCTGATGCTACGGATCTGCCATGTTCCCAATGACATGCGCACACGCGCTCCAGACTTTGTACCAGCAAGGGCGCGAACCTTGGGGGCATCCACCCGTAGTGATGTCATCCATTTGCACTTTAAAAGGTCTTTGTTTGTTAACCTCTAACGAGTTAGCAAGGAATTCCAATGGGACTTGCTTTGGCAGTCCACGATACTTGCAACAATGATACGAGTCAGCTGGGGAACCTGTCCCCACTGCTCGGCCTTTTCAATCTTACCAGGAGTACCCGCTCCATGGGGGCTATGCTCTCTCTTCTTGATTTCAAATTGCTAGAACACTCGGAAGACTCCTCATTTCCTGGAAGCGATCGCTGACATGAACACAATGAGTTCTATTACATAGGAATCAGTATTCGCTCCACAAGGGCCTACATTCCTATTGCTCTGAAGACTCCCTTCCGTCCAAGACATTATCACAGGTTCAGAGATCAAGAATTACATTGGCAAGATTACAGATAGGAACTGGTACTCGCTCCATGAGGGCCCATGTTCCTAGAATCTTATACAGACTCTCTTCTACTCTAGAAGCCATTTCATATACAGCAATTGTGAGTTCTTATTACAAACTGTTTGTAGGAACCAGTGCTCGCCTATGGCTCCTGTTCCTGATTTGGTTTGATTAGGTACCAATATTTGATAATCAAGAGAGCAGTGAGTCACTCTGGCTGACTAACTGAAGTTAGACTGTTTGGATTTCCCAACCCTCCCACCTCTCGCCCACCCACCCCTAGCTCATACTTTAATTTATAGGCAGTTGCCACTTTCACAAAAAAAAACAAAAAACTTTATTGAGAGTTTGATCAGTCCCCTGTAGGCCACTACCAGACATATAGTGAATTCACTAATACATTTAAAGGACATTAATTAGACACATTCCTACTCCCATAGCAACCTAAAACTTAACTAGAAACTGAACAAAATTGAGATGAAGGCAGCAGCCCAGCAGCAAGAGGGGGACTTCCCAGTCTTTTGCATCGAGTGCCACGTGGATGATTTTTTTTACCCGCCGGTGAGAAGTTGTACATGTGCATGCGATGCAAAGACCTCCTGGCTCTCAGAGAACGAGTCTGATCTCTGGAGGCTAGAGTGGCAGACCTGGAGGAGCTGAGGCAGACAGAGAGGTATATAGATGAGACCTTCAGGGACATAGTAGCCAAGTCCCAACTTCAGACTGGCAGCCCTGGTGCTGCCTTGGAGGAAGAAGGTCTCATGATTGGAGGGCATCAACCAGGTGAAGCAGGAAAGTATCCTGTAGCAAGGACCTGCTCTCCAGGTGATGCATTGTCCTTTCGCACCGAGGAAATCTCCCCAAAGCCTACTGCCCAGGAGGGAAGGGTTAGGTCGGCCATCATAGTTGGTGATTCAATTATTAGGGATGTAGATAGCTGGGTGGCTGGTGGGCGTGAGGATCGCCTGGCAACATGCCTATCTGGTGCGAAGGTGGCAGACCTCACGCATCACCTAGATAGGATTTTAGACAGTGCTGGGGAGGAGCCGGCTGTTGTGGTATATGTGGGCACCAATGACATAGGAAAATGTGGGAGGGAGGTTCTGGAAGCCAAATTTAGGCTCTTAGGTAGAAAGCTTAAATCCAGAACCTCTAGGGTAGGCCAGCCATCATAGTTGGTGATTCAGTTATTATAAATGTAGATAGCAGGGTGGCTTGTGAATGTGAGGACCACCTGATAACTTGCCTGCCTTGTGCGAAGGTGGCAGACCTCACGTGTCACCTAGGTAGGATTATAGACAGTGCTGGGGAGGAGCCGGCTGTCATGGTACATGTGGGCACCAACAATATAGGAAAATGTGGGAGAGAGGTTCTGAAAGCCAAATTTAGGATTTTAGGTAGGAAGCTGAAATCCAGAACCTCCAGGGTGGCATTCTCTGAAATGCTTCCTGTTCCATGTGCAGGTCCCGAGAGGCACCTCGGGACCTGCACGTAGATGAGATGATGTTTCAGGGAAGAGGGATTCAACTTTGTAAGCAACTGGAGAAATGTTTGGGGAAAGAGGAGAGTTTTCCGAAAGGATGGGCTCCACCTTAACCAGAGTGGAACCAAGCTGCTGGCACTAACTTTCAAAAAGGCAACTTTTAAACTAGAACAAGGGGGAAAGCCGACAGTCACTCAGCAGTGCATGGTTCGGAGAAATGTATCCTTGAAGGATACTAAAGAAACAGGAGAGTTAGGACATCCCAACAAAGAGGTTCCATGAAAAGTAAACATAGTCCATATGCCTATATGTAAAAAATCACTGAAGCTAATGATTTCCGAATTATCCCTAACAACTGAAAAGCAGGTTGTTAATACAAACAAAAAACACACTTTGAAATGTCTGTATGCCAATGCCAGAAGTCTAAGAAGAAAGATGGGAGAGTTAGAGTGTATAGCAGCAAATGATGAGATTGACATAATTGGCATCACAGAGACTTGGTGGAAGGAGGATAACCAATGGGACAGTGCTATATCAGGGTACAAATTATTAGAGATGTGAATCGGAACCAGAATCAGTTTGGATTCCGGTTCCGATTCACATGAGGGTTTTTTTGTAACCGGCCCGATCACGGTTTTGTTTATCGGCTGCGCCCGAGCCGATAAACAAAACACCCACCCCGACCCTTTAAAACTAACCCCTTAGCTTCTTCCACCCTCCCGACCCCCCCCCCCAAAAAAAAAAACTTTTTACAGGTACCTGGTGGTCCAGTGGGGGTCCCGGGAGCGATCTCCCGCTCCGGGCCATCCTCCCGCTCCCGGCAGCCGAAGGTCCGAGTGCAGGAGGTCGCTCCCGGACCCCTGCTGGACTTTTGGCAAGTCTTGTGGGAGTCAGGAGGGTCCCCCAAGATGTGCCAAAAGCCCCTGGTGGTCCAGTGGGGGTCCAGGAGTGAGCTCCTGCACTCGGGCCATCGGCTGCCAGTAATCAAAATGCCGCCGATAGCCTTTGCCCTTACTATGTCACAGGGGCTACTGGTGCCATTGGTCAGCCCCTGTCACATGGTAGGAGCACAAGATGGCGCCAGCCATCCAGTGCTCCTACCATGTGACAGGGTCCGGCCAATGGCACTGATACCCTGTCACATGGTAAGAGCAAAGGGCCATCGGCGCCATTTTGATTAGTGGCTGCCGATGGCCCGGGAGCCGGAGGACAGCCCGGAGTGGTTGATCGCTCCCGGGACCCCCACTGGACCACCAGGTACCTGTAAAATGTTTGGGGGGGGGGGTCGGGAGGGTGGGGGAAGGTAAGGGGAAAGTTTTCAAGATTCGGGGTGGGTTTAGGGGTTATTTTTGTGTGCCATTTTTTCCGCCCTCCCCCAAAACAATAAGGGAACCCTCACAATATCGTGGGGTTTTCCTATCGTTTTGTGGGAGCCCCCGATTTCTGATGATTTTGAAAATATTGATGATATTTTCAATCGTCCGAAGCCCGATTCACATCCCTACAAATTATATCGCAATGATAGGGAGGATTAACTTGGTGGGGGTGTGGCACTTTATGTCCGGGAGTGTATAGAGTCCAACAGGATGAAGATCATACAAGAGACCAAATGCTCAGTAGAATCTATATGGGTAGAAATCCCATGTATGTTGGGTAAGAGTATAGTGATAGGAGTATACTACCGTCCACCTGGACAAAATGGTCAGACAGATGATGAAATGCTAAGAGAAATCAGGGAAGCTTACCGATTTGGCAGTGCAATAATAATGGGATATTTCAATTACCAGAAATTGGTGACATGGTATCATACACTATTAGTTTAGTAATGCTATAATAATTTTTACTCAATGTAGGAATGTCAAGTCTTGGGGGACCCTCCTGACCCCCACAAGACTTGCCAAAAGTCCAGCGGGGGTCCAGGAGTGACCTCCTGCACTCGGACCATCGGCTGCCAGTAATCAAAATGGCGCCGATAGCCCTTGCCCATACTATGTCACAGGGGCAACTGGTGCCATTGGTCATCCCCTGTCACATGGTAAGAGCACAAGATGGCACCGATGCCATGTGACAGAGGCTGACCAATGGCACCGGTAGCCCCTGTGACATAGTAGGTCAAAGGCTATTGGCGCCATTTTGATCGAGGCAGGCCAGACAGCCTGACAGCATGGTAGGAGAAATCCCTCGCGGGACCCCGCTGGACCACCAGGGATGTTAGTAAGTCTTGGGGAGGGATCAGGGTGGTGGTGGTGGTGGGGGGGGGGGGGTTGTATTTAATGTGTTATAGTAACTTTTAATGATTGGGGTGGGGTTTTTTGAGCTTTGTTTTCCCACGTCGTTTTTTGAGCCATTTTCGTTTTTCCAAAAAACTAACCAAGGAAAAATGAACTTTACCCTGAAGTGTCCGACTCAAAAAACGACCCGGTAGAAAAAAACGAAGCTCATCTCTGATAATGTTTCTAGGACAAAAAAGCGGTAACATAAAATTTCCTTGCTTCTTGTGCCTTTGGGATTGCCGAGCAAAGGCAGATCATTATACAAGGAAAGAATGGTCTGCTAGAAAGAAATTTAAGATCGGTGAAAAGAATATTAAGAATGAACCACTTGTTAATCCTCAGAAAGTGTTGCTCCCCCAATTGCATATAAAATTGGGACTCATGAAACAGTTCATTAGGGCTTTGGATCAAGATGGTGAGTGCTTCAAATACTTGTGTACCAAATTTCCTGCTCTTTCACATGAGAAGTTGAAAGCTGGCATATTTGAAGGCCCGCTAACATGAAAACCAGAGAAAAGGATGCTTGGTCTGCTTTTTCTGACGTGATTATAGACTTTCTTGGCATTTTCAGGGCTTCAAAATTATAACCTTTTAGTTCAAAATGTGTTGATTGCTTTTCAAAGACTGGGAGCAAACATGAGTGTCAAATTGCATTTCCTTGATAGCCACCTGAACTACTTCCCCTCAAATCTTGGAGCTATGAGTGAATAACAAGGAGAACGCCTCCACCAAACATCAAGACTATGGAACATAGATATCAAGGCAGATGGAACACAAACATGATGTCAGACTACTGCTGGTGTTTACAGCGTGACAACCCTGATCATAACTATTCCAGAGCATCCAAAAGGACAACATTTCTCCCTTACAATTAACATTTATACAACTATTTCTCTCTTCGTTAGATACCAGTGCATTGGATAGCACTGGTATCCCCTATCATATGGTAGGGGCTAATGGTATCTACTGGCCTGGGAGCAGGAGGTTGCTCCCAGACCTCCCTCCTTGCTTGACCTCCAGGGATTCTTGGTGAGTCCTGGGAGGTTTGGGAGGATGGGCTAGGGTGGGTGGTGGTTCACATGTGGGGTCTCCATATTTTAATTAATATGAAAGGTTAGTGAGGGTTCTGGGGTTAAAAAAAATACAGGGAAAATGAATTTAAATAAATGGTCTGTGGTTGGAACCAAAATGGCCCACCCTGGACAGAATACAAAAGCCGACAATATTTTTGTAGGGTACCACCCCTAGCAGTTACTACCCTTAACAGAATGCATGGGGATAACCTTCACAGGGTGTCAGATACTGCCTTACAAAATATTTACATTTTTATTTTTTAAAACACCTTTCTGGACAGATTGGATAGACCACTTTGAGTCTTTTTCTGATGGCATTTACTATATTACTATGTTTAACATTTAAAGTATACTGTGCATTTTCCTTTTAACATTTGTCAGTTTATCTTAGAGAAATTTCAGTTTTTATTGAAAACATTCAGTATTTCAAATGGTAAGAGTTGAAAACAGGTATAGTGTGTATTGTAGATATATGATAAAAGTAACATGAAAATGTGGTTTTGTTAGAATTAACAATTTAAAATCATATAGAAATAATTATGTATTCTTTATGCTTATCTTATTAATTTTTCATATCCACCAAGCCTGTCCTTTTTTCTTATTTTTATGACACATAAAAAATAAAAGAAAATAGCAATTTGTTTTCTATATTAATAGATAACACCTTTAATGGTTGAATATTTCCATCTTTTGACAACCTCCAAAGTGTTAAAAGATAATGTTGTTTGCTTATGGAACTAAATTACTGTGATCTTCTTAGTCAGAGCATCAATACTTTCTCTGGGGATTATCTGCAATTATGTGCTCTCAGATAATCTGTTGATCAAAAATTAAAGGCATGCTAATACATGTATGCAGGCAAACTATTAAAAATAATACATGTAAAGCTTTTGATTTGTTTTGTTTTTGTGAAATGCTGCTCATTGCCAAAAATAGATATCATGATCAGGAAAAGTCATAGATCTGTCAAAAGATTCTTGTCCTACTTTTTATTCTCAAGTAAATCAAGATTTACTGTCATTCCCTGTTCTTTTCTTCAGAAAAGGGAACAAAACTTCCTTACAGTATACAACCTCAAGAAGCTTTAGTTTTTCAGTATCTGCCTCATTCAATAAAGAGCAATTAGTCAGTGAAGCTAAGGTTTTCTTTAATTGTTCACAGTAGGTAACAGTATCATTGGAGAAGCAAACAGGATGCTAGTTGGCTTTCAGATGGAAAAAGATGCAAGTCTATAGTATTAAGAGATATCAGTAATGAGGGAGAGAGAGAGAGAGAGATGCCTATAGCTTGAAAGTACAGTATGTGACTTGCATATAAACAGTTTATAAAATTAATGAATCACATTTCTAGTGAAAATAATGAGATGTACAATAAAATAAACATATAAATACAATATAAAATTGGACATAAATGTAATAATAAATACAATATATTAAAATTGGAAACATAATATAATGTAACATACAAACAATATAAAAATAAAATTTATAAAGAAAGTATATGAAAAATAAAAAGAAAAAATATAGATTTAAAAAATATAAGCTTAAAAACAGAGCATATGCAATAGAGCAGTGTTGATAAAAATGAATGTGAATTTAAAATAAAATGCAATTTAAAATAGATCATTTAAAAAAAAAATCAAAACCTTAGAACGTAGCCAAGTTTTTAGTTTCCTGAATTTCAGGTACTCCATTTCAAGACATGTTTAGAGTTCCATACTGAAGAGGCAAGAAAAGAGAAAAATATGTCACGTGTTTGCTCAAAAATAATAACTTTAAGGGAGGGTAATTTCAGGAGTTCTTGCTGAGATGAGTGAAGACTTCAAGATGGCCAATATTGATTTATTGTTTGGCAAAGATAAGAAGGTGTTTGGTGATGTAGTGCTTTAAAAGTAAACAGAGAATTTTGAATTGGTATGAAAGATTATTGGGAGCCAATAAAGCTCCTGCAATAATGGCATCACATAATTGTATTTTTGTTTACCAAAAATAAGCTTGGCTACAGTATTTTGGATTATCTGTAGATGATAAATTGAATGAGAAGTGAGTCCATGAAAGAGGGCATTACAGTAGTATAGCCTACTGAGGAATATTGCATGAGTCAATGTTTTTAGATCAGTTGAATAAAAAGCGGTCAAAGTCTATGAGCAAAATGTAAATAGTAAAATGAACATTGTTTTAAAGAAGAAATATGAAAAGGTCAAAGAAGGATAAACTTGACACCCAGGATTATGACTAGAGTTACCATCTGGCTCCAGATTTCCAGGACAGGGGGATCCAATTCTGGTTTTACCCTATTGCATGCTGGGACTTATTCTGATTTACCTATTGCATTCCCTCAGAAAATCAAGACTAAGGGCCTCATTTTCCAAGCACTTTACCGCGTGCAATAAATTCGCATTAACAGCTGTTAACGCGATTTGTGAATGCAAATTAGTAATTTGGTATTCAGGGGCAGAGTTGGGGTGGAGCATATGTAAAGCAGGAACCTGTTTATCATGTGTGGCAAAACAGCTGCTAATAACTACAACCCTCAAATGTGCGTGAGAGAGAGAGAGAGAGAGAGAGAGAGAGAGAGAGAGAGAGAGAGAGAGAGAGAGAGAGAGAGAGAGAGAGAGAGAGAGAGAGAGAGAACCTTACAATAGTGCCTATGCCCTAGGCAGGTATTTTAATCCCTATGGGAGGGCCACCTACTAACTCGGTGTGGGGATTAGGTATCAGCGTCGGGGGTTGGGGGCCACTTTCGCATTCCACATGAGACCTACGGAAAGAACAGTGGTCTCTAGTGAAGATTTGCTGGCCGTCGAAGTGAGGAAACTCACTCCAAGAGGAGATTTGGGCAACGTTCTCTCCACCTAGCTTGATGGACACTCTACCTGGGCAACAACAAGCTAGGTGGAGAGAACGTTGCCCAAATCTCCTCTTGGAGTGAGTTTCCTCACTCCGACGGCCAGCAAATCTTCACTAGAGACCACTGTTCTTTCCGTAGGTCAAGGGTGGAATGCGAAAGTGGCCCCCAACCCCCGACGCTGATACCTAATCCCCACACCGAGTTAGTAGGTGGCCCTCCCATAGGGATTAAAATACCTGCCTAGGGCATAGGCACTATTGTAAGGTTCTCTCTCTCTCTCTCTCTCTCTCTCTCTCTCTCTCTCTCTCTCTCTCTCTCTCTCTCTCTCTCTCTCTCTCTCTCTCTCTCTCTCAGCAATTTGATGAATCTAGGGATTAGTTCTGTGTTTCTTTTGCCAATCCGCTAAATTTTTAAGCAAGAGTTGATGATCTACAGTCTCAAACTCAGATGACATATCAAAATATAAAACTAAAATATCTTTACCTTTCCCAAAGTTTAAGCTAAGTTTATTTAATAAGGCTGTAAGCACTATTTCTAGACTAAAACCTTTCCTGAGTCCAGACAGTTTAGGATCTAGAGCAAATATTTTGTTAAGATAGTCAGGGAACTGAGTCAAATCAACCTTCTCAATGCTTTTTGAGAGTGTGGGCAAATTTGAAATAGGTCTGTAATTCCCTGCAATGTCAGTACTTGAAAAAAATGCTGCATAGTTGAAATGAAAATTCAAGAACACTATCTTTAATTATTTTCTTAAGTGAATTTTATGATCTTTTGTGGAATCATTTAAATCACGAACACTTTCAGCACGTGAACATAGGGAAATTGTTATGTAGACAGATGCTTGAGGACTGATTGACTCCTGGAAATCTGAGCCTCCATTTGTGAATAGCGGCCATAAAGCAGGATTTTATGAATAACTCTATCTTAAATAAAATCATATATTAACACTATTAGGTATGTTTTGAAACTTCCAAAAAATAAATTTGAAGCAACCTAAAAAAATGATATTCAAATGCCTTGCAGTGAACTAACTGGGTAGTTAACGTAAAACAGAATATCATCTGCAAAGAAGGTGCTTTTAGAGATGTGCAGAGGAAAATGTTTCTTGTATTTTTTTTGTTTTTGTTTTTCATTTTTGTGGGCTTTTTTTTTCATCCAGTTTCATTTTTGGCAAATAGTGTGCACTGTTTTCAATTTCTGCCCACTACTTGCAAATTGTGAGAACTATTTGAAAATACTGTGCACTATTTGAAATTGCATGTGCTAGTTGCAAATAGTGTGTATTTGCATATAGTTTGCACTAATTGCAAATAACATAAACTATTTGGTGAAAAAGAATACAGTCAAAATATTGTATTTTTTTTAGGGGGGGGGGGGAGTTGGGCTTAAATGTGGTTTGCTTGAAATTAGCTAAAAATAGGCTTATTCCTCCTGTTTTTCATATTCATTTCAAACAAATGCACATCCCTTGCAATATTTATCTTCAACCCCATTTACATCCATTATCCTTTTAATGGTATCATCAGCCCTAAGATTGGCAAATAACAAAAGAGGTTTCCACAGCCGGGCCCACCCTTTGGAACTCATTACCGCCGGATCTTCGACTAGAAACTTTCCATCTAACTTTCAAGAAAAACCTAAAAACGTGGCTCTTCCAGCAAGCCTTTCCGGAATCGCAGGAACACTCCGACACCGGTCAAAGAGCAAAATAGCTCAATATAAAGTCCACAACCGTCCATATACCCTCAGGGCCCGAACACGCCTTATCTGGACAGTCCACTTGTTATGAAAGACCCCTTTGTTGATGCATTAGCTCACTAGCTCATGCTCTTCCCATGTTTATGCCCTTCAACAGTGCTCACTGTCACCTGTATACCCCAACCAGTACATTCCAACCTTACCTACCAATTATTTGTAGCTAATCTTATCATTTATTCATGTTATTTGACGAATTATTGTTGTCTATTTTATATTTAATATTTAATGATTTACGTTCTTTTGTTCAAAACTCTGTTTAATGTAACGCCTTACCCGCGACAGTTTTGTTCTATGGAAACCGACCTGATTTGATATTTATATCGAGAATGTCGGTATATAAAAACCCTAAATAAATAAATAAATAAAATAAAAAGCAGCCCTGTCTCATTCCTCTACTCAAAGTGAAGTGTTAAGAGGAGCACCCATTCACTCAAGCCTGGGCCCTAGGCTCTTAAATACTAGGGATGTGCACAGATTTGTTTTTATGTCATTTTTGTTTTGGTTCGTTCACTGTCAAATTTCAATTTTATAATGGTTCAGGAGGTATTTATTTAATGTTTCCGTCATCTTAGAGTTAGTGCACAATAAAGGGGCTTAGGCCTGCAAAATGTGATAGAAAAAGGGGTGTGTTTTATGGTAATAGGCCAGTTTATTGCAATTTGCACTAATACCTATGCAAAGCACTAAGTTACTGCAAATTGTGATAACTACGATGGTATTTCCTACATACAACCACTGGGGGAACCATGTTTACTGAGCGAGAGAGAGAGCATCTAGCCATAATGCCCTAACACTAGATAGGTATACTATTTATATCTCTATGGAAGGCCCACCTAATAACTCGAGGTGAGGTTTAGGTATTAGTGTAGGGGTTAGGGGCCGCTTTGACATTCACAGTGAGACATACAAACAGAACAGTGCTCTCTTGTGAAGATTTGATGACCTTCGGAGTGAGGAAACTCACTCAAAGATGAGATTTGTGCGATGTTCTCTCAATCTAGCTTGATGGACTCTCTACCTGGGTAACATCAAGCTAAGTTGAGAGAACATCGCACAAATCTCATCTCTGAGTGAGTTTCCTCACTCCGAAGGTCATCAAATCTTCACAAGAGAGCACTGTTCTCAGGGCCGGTTCAAGGGTATTAGGCGCCCTAGGCGAAACGTCAGCTATGCCGCCCCCACCCCCCGCCTCCACACACAATTAACTTACATTGTGCATTAATGAAAATAACGAAGTCTGTATTTATAACAGAACACTTATTTGACATTTTTATGCCATGTAAACCATTGAGATGATTTGTCTTATCGACGGTATAGAAACTCTTTTATAAATAAATAAATAAAAATAAATAAAATAAACATAAACCAAAGCTATACTTGTTGCTCAAACAAAAAAAGCAGACACATCACATAATATTAAATAATTAAAATGGCAGTCAATCAAGAAAAATAACTTAAAAGCCATCTTTACTTACCCCCTCCAGCAGCTCTCTTACTCCTCTTCCATGCAGGCTGTAGTACACACCAGAAGCAGCAGTAGTGGCTAAGCTCTATACTCATGGTCCTCTTCCTTAGGGCCCATGTCTCTCACACACACACCATATCAGTCATGCCCCCATGACCAGTTTCTGTCTCTCACACACCAATCACCTCCCAAACAGTCTTTGACAAACACACCAGTCACCTTCCTGAACAGTTTCTCTCATGCCATACATACACAGGCTTCCCACGCCCATGTTCCACTTACATATATGGGCTTCTCACTCTCATAATCACTTTCTCTTTCTCACACACACTCACCAGTCTCTCACTCCCATGCTTGTTCTCTCCACATGCACAGGCTTCTCATTCCCATAATCACTTTCTCTTTCTCACACACATACCCAGAGTTCTCACTTCCATGCTTTTTCTCTCTTTCACACATACACACACACACACACACACACACATCAGTCACATCCCTGACTGTCTCACACTCTCACACATCAGTCATCTCTCTGAGCAGTCACTTTCATTGTCTCTCACATATACACATACATCAGCTCTGACCAGTTTCTCTCAATCACACACACATGCTCTCGATCAAATACATTCTCTCACTTACACACAGGCTCTCAATCACACACAGGCTAGCTGGCTGCTTCTCTCTCTTTCTCTCACTCACTTCCCCCCCCCCCCCCCCCCCCCCCCCGAGAACAAATGGTAGCTGCCGCAACCTCCTCCAGCCCCCACAGGCCAAGAAGGAAGAATCCCATCGGCCGCAGGAGGCTCGTGCTGCTGACTCCTTTCCCGATTACGGTGGGCACAAGGTTAGCATGGGTGGACTGTAGGCATGCAGGTCTACTAGTTGTTTTTTTACTGATAAATAATGCCAAATTATGCAGCATAGCATTCACATCTACGCCTAAGTATGAGGTTTACTTAATGATACAAACATAATTCACGGTGATTTGTGGTACTTTAGCCTTCTTATTATTACGATTTTATACACGGCTCCTACCTGTCCATAAATTTTGAGAGAGTGGTTGTGTTGCTTATATTTAAATTGCTAACATCTCAAAATATAGATATATATTTTTACCTTTGTTGTCTGATCTTTGTATTTTGCTAATCAGTTGGTCCTGGTCTCTTTTTCCCATTTTTTCCCTTATAGCTCATTTCCTAATTCCTTTTCAGTGTCTTTCTTCTATTACTGTCTTCTTCCCTTCCACACACACACACACACACACACACATACACGCTTTCTCTCACAGACTCCCTCTCACACACTCAAGCTGTCACTCTCATATGCTCTCCCCCCCCCCCCCCACAAGCTCACATTCAAGTTCTCACTTTCTCACCCCTCCCCAGGCTTATATTCTTATGCACACACAGACGCACATCCAGGCACCCATTCTCACCCACACACATAAACCCAGACTCCCATTCTCACCCACAAACCCATGCTCCCAGTCTCACCCACACATATTCAAGCTCCCATTCTCATCCATACATATACACATTTAAGGTACTATTCTCACCCACACATACACACATTCAAGCACCCATTCTTATCCACATATTCAAGCTTCCATTCTCACCCACCCACACAAACCCAGGCTCTCATTCTCACCCATATATACACACATTCAAGCTCCCATTCTCACCCACCCACAAACCCAGGCTCCCATTCTCAACCACACATACACACATTCGAGCTCCCATTCACCCACATATTCAAGCTTCCATTCTCACCCACATACACACACACACTCCCATTCTCATCCACACATACACATTCAAGCACATGCACAGCTTCCGCTTTCTCCCCCAGAGCAGGAAGATCAGCTGCCTCTCCTGCTGCCATCGGACTCCTGCTATCTTCGGGCGTTGGGCCGTACTGCCCGCCGAACTTCCGGTCGGGGGGGGGGGGAGCGGAAGCACAGCGCACAACGTCCGCTTCCTCCCTCCCCCCCCCCCCAAGCAGGAAGATCGGCGGGCAGTACGGCCCGACGCCCGAAGATAGCAGGAGGCCGGTGGCAGCAGGAGAGGCAGCTGATCTTCCTGCTTTGGGGGAGAAAGCGGAAGCTGTGCGCGGCGCTTCTGCTCCCCCAAACAGGAAGTTCGGCGGACGTTTGGCCCGAAGATAGCAGGAGAACGGGTGGCAGCAGGAGAGGCAGCTGATCTTCCTGCATTGGGGGGAGGAAGCGGAAGCTGCGCGCGGCGCTTCCGCTCCCCCCCCCCTCAACAGGAAGACCGGTTGGCCATATGGCCGCAGCAGCGCTTCCCCATGTGTGCCGTGATGGCGTGCGAGGCGTGGGTTCTCTTGTTCGCTGTCGCGGGGATGGGATCCCGCGACAGCCTTGCAGTTCCGGTGCCAGTTGGGTGGGCCTGGGTCTAAGTTGGGTGGGCACCTGCCCACCCAGGCCCACCCGTGGCTACGCCACTGCTTCCCGCGCATCACTTCCTGTTCCGGGTCGGGGGGGGGGGCGGGAAGAAGAAAAGGGCAGCCGCGGATGCAACAGCTTTTTTTTTTTTTTTGCATCGCGGGGCAGGGGCGGGCTGCCGGCAGCGGCTCTTTTATTTTTATCTTGGGGGCGGTGGCTTAATGCAGCTCTTTTATTTTTACCGGGGCAGGCTACGGCTCTCTTAATTTTACGGGGGCAGTGCCGCCCCCGGGAAGCTGGCGCCCTAGGCGACCGCCTAGTTCGCCTAGTGCTTCCGCCGGCCCTGACTGTTCTGTTCGTATGTCTCTTTGAATGTAAAAGTGGCCCCTTACACCTACACTAATACCTAAACGTCACCTCACCTATGCTAATACCTAAACCTCACCTCCCATAGAGATATAAATACCTATCTAGTGTGCAGGTATTATGGCTTGGGGCTCTCTCTCTCTCCTTCTGCCCCTAACAAAGAACACCCCTGCCTGCCTTCTCTGGGCACATATATATTGAAGTACACATGTTTTTTGGGGTCATTTTAAATTTGCATAGCTCCCACATGATCCACTTATTTATTTATGTATTTATTTATTTATTTATTTATTTATTCATTTAAGGCTTTTATATACCGACTTTCTTGATACAGATCAAATCAACTCGGTTTACATCGAACTAAGCAGAACTATAACCAACCATTCACACATATGTGGCCATTTTTGCATACACAAGGTTTTTAAAATCTCTGTTTTAATGCCTGTATAGAGCATCATTCTTATTGTGACCTTTCATACGCAAGGTGAAGGGTTCTGCCTTTCAAATCGGGATGGGTAAATGTTTGAAAGAGACTGAGAAAAAGAGAGGGACTGAGTGAGAGAACGTGAATACAAATTCAGTTTGTTCATTTTTCTTCATTATGAATTCTTATTACAATGCAAACAAGTCATGCTTTACCTTGGAAAGAGAGGTTTTGCATATATTTAAAATATTTTCAGTGTGCTAACTCCATCACAGAATGTGAAACTGCAAACATTAGGCAGTTATAAAGCAATGATGCAAAACCTCTAAAAATAGAAATATAAACATGTAACTGTAATAGGAGGCAAAATACTTAGAAAATAAAATTGATGTTTTTCCAATACATTTTACCTAGCTCCCAAGACCACTTGACAATATGTGGCACCTGACAAGTAAAATCTCTTACTCTAAGATTTGGCAGTTGATCTTATTTCCAGTGTTATGATTATTTAGTATCAGCATCTCAGCTTCTACGTTAAGCTGAAGTATAAGGTTTAAGAAGGCAATTTTTTTACCTGTCCCACTGGGACAAATTCCACAGGTAATTTTAACCTACTGAATTTGTACCAGATTTCCCAGGGAAAATACATAAACATTTTCAGCTGCTTTTTCTGTGGGTGCTTTTTGGTGGATACTTGATAATAATAAGTCATTTATATTCCCCCCCCAACCTAAACCAGAAATGCTTGCTCTAAATGTGTCTAAAAGTCTGTCTGTTTTTCTGCAGTTGTATTTATTTATTTGATTCATATTCTGTCTTTCAGGAACTTCAGAGCAGATTACAATATGTTCAATTTTATCAATATTAAGATTGGGCAATTTGCAGACAGCCAATTAACATGGGCTGAATATAGTTCTGTCTTGGCCTTGTGGCTGGGTATATGAAATTATATAATAAATTGGGGGTGGGGAGGAAATTACACCCTGCAATCCAACTGTACTGGGGGCATGATTATACTATGATCATCACCAAAGCAGGAGTATTAAACTGTTTAAACAAAAAAAAAAAGCTATGTAATGGTGATAGGGTCTCCCAATTGCAAGGAATGATAGAAATGTCAAAATGGTGTTTAATTAGGAGATGAGAGTAGGTACTGTACATCATCTGATAGGTGCCGTGTCCCAATCTGCATAATGTCCTAATGTGAACAACTTAATTGGACTTTCTCATATTCGCAGCAGAAAGAATTAAAAGACCAACGAAAAAATACCTACAACTCCACACATATATTTAAAAAATGGTTATGGAAAGTAATGGCTGGAACTGATATTGAGGAAATAATTGCTCATATAAGCTAAGATTAATTGTTTATTGCAGCTATGATGAAAAAAAGAAACATTTCTGTCATACACTTGAATAGCTGCACTAGGAATTTTAGTGTTCAAATGTAATTAGAAAACAGATGTGAGGGAAAATCAATTGTTCCTGGTCGTCAATGGCTAATTTCCACAATCAGAATAGAGAATATATTATGACAGGTTTTTAATGAGCAGCTAATTGTTTCTCATTTGTTGGTTTAAATTTTTTCCTTTTATCTGTGATATGTCATTTGCTTCAAGACTACTTGCAATACTTACTCTAATGACATTCAAATTAGAGTTTCTTGGGTAATGTGATAGCTCCAACAAACTGTGATACAGAATTAAGCCATCTTGATCTAGTTTAAAATCCGATTTTTTTTTCAGATTAACTCCATATTATTGGATGACATTATTCAGTCTTGTCTTGCTTTAAAAAAAATATCCCTGTATATGTATGAGAGATAGATTGAGAAAAATAATTACATTCATTTCCATTGCACTCAAATATCACTATTTTATTTTCTCTGTAGGGGATTTTTTTTTCAAACATGTTATATTTTTTTATTCATTTTTATTGAAGTTCAATCAGATATTGAAATGTGTATTGTAATTAGTGTATGTATTATATATATATATATATATATATATATATATATATATATATATATATATATAATTATATTTATTGGCCACAAAATAAAATCCAAAGCAGTGAAAAAGAAACATCTCAGGAGAAAGTTGATTTTATCTGAGTCCTTCTCTACTGCCAACTTCTACTTCTTACTTTTCATCTTGTTGACCATAGGCCTGGAACAGACTTCATGAATCAGTGTGTCTTACTCCCTCTCTGTCATATTAAAATCTAGGCTAGAAACTCAGCTAAATTTATCCAGATAACTTGTGATAGATATTGAGCAAGATAACTCTACCGCTGGGTAAGTTTACCATATACCTTTAAACCTAACCAGCAATATTCAAATATAACTGGAAAGGTATGACGTTCACTTTAAACTTAACTCACTATATTCAAAATACAGCCTAAGTACAAAATTAGAAAACTTCTGGGCCAAGAGACCTGATGTCCCATTCCTAACTACAAATAATAATGGGTCATGGTGCCTGATAGCCTCTCCCAAACCCCTATAAAAAATTAAAATAATTTGTGGACCATAAAGATCCGAGGAGCCTCCCTGCCCCACCCCTGATATTGAAATTGCCACATGGGCTCAGGCCACTTTCTAACCCCATCCAGATTTCTCGCCCTTAGGAAACCCTGCCCCAAACTTCCCACCCCTCCCTGAACCATTCAAAATCCCCAATGCCTCTGGGAGCATAGTACGTTTATGCCCCTGCCAACAACATTCAACATTGCTCTAACAGCAGTGCTGGTAAAATATACTACCAGTGTTATTGTCAGATAATGCTGGTGCAGAGCAATGCTGGGAGTGATATGACTATGAATGGAGAGGGGTAGGAGCTTTTGGTGCTCTGTCCATGATATCAATTTTAATAATTTTATGGGGTAAGAAGAGTGGAGGGGAGTTAGGGGATTGGGTCTGATTGCTCAGAAGTCTTCTTTTAAATTAACTGGCTATATTTTGAACATTGCCAGTAAAGGTTAAATATATCAGGTACAGGTATGAGGATAACCTTAAGACTGTTGTGAGGCAGTTCTAAACATAGCTGCGTAACTTAGCCAAATAATGCTGAATATTGGTATTATCCAACCAACTTATCCGAATAACTTTGACCTGCCCCAGAACACCTATGGACCTTCCCTGACTTATCTGGTTGTTGGCTAATGATTTAGCTAGATAACTCGGGTGCAGTCAAAGAGACAGGAAATTTAAAACCCTGGGATTTGTCTAGCTAAGACTGAACTTTGCTGGTCAACACCTTTAAATATGGACCTTGATATTTTTAGACAAAGAAGTTACTGAAAACATTTGATATCAATCCAGAATCTTAGGGACACAAATAATTCATTTTGTTGTATTGAACAGACATCTTTCCATAATAAAAAATCAATTGGAAAAATGTGTTGGTAGAAGGACCTCCTACAGTAAACATGTGTTAATGCTCTGGCATTATGAAAAGTATGTACAGTATGGAAAGGAGCGGCAAGAAATGGGGAGGACAAGATTCATAGGCAATTTACCACATGTAAATATTGATTTAACCAGGTAAAAGATTTGTCTAAAAACTGATCACCTTTTACCAGGTTAAAAAGTACAGGTATTGTGGTGGAGGAGCCAAGATGGTGGCTTGAACTCACCACAAATTCTGCTTTCCCTGTTGGTCTCTGTGTTATTTCTTGTTTGAAATATTTAGATGTACAGTGGACCCTCAAGTTACAACCAGCTTGATCTACGAACAACTTGGGTTACAACCAAAATTTTAGTTTTGAGTTACAACCAAAGTCTTGAGTTACAACCTGAATGCCGGCCAAGGCTCATGTGTGCGGTTGCTTCTAATTGGGCGTTTTTTCCTGTCAATCATGTTTTTTTGGGCTTGGTGGGTGGGACTTCTGCTCTGCTGTTGCAGTGATTAGCTGCTGCTGCTCCCAATGAGGCCTGTCCATCTCAGGCATACCCAGAGCAGCAAATGTTCACAGGAACACATAGGCAGACCTGGCATGGCACTGCAGCAAGCAACAGCATCTTTGGTGACCAAGGAAGCTTCTATGCAGCAGCAGGAAGGGAGTGTAGCACTCAGCTCGCTACAGCAAGGTATCAGGAGGGGAGGAATGAGTATGCTGGGAGTGGAAATGAGTGTTTGGAGGCCAGAGATGTGGTCTGAGGGGGTGGGGAGAGGGGAATCCTCCCCCTCCTCCCTTCCTGCAAGCCAAAGATGTCAACTTGAAAGGTGAGTACAGTATGAAATTGTTGTTTCTGGTGGCCTAGGCACATTTTATAACTTTTTGGTGAGTACACTAGGAACGTTATAGGTGTTTCTGGTAATTATGCACATTATATAACCCTTTTTGAAATGTTAGGTAAGGGGTGCTTTGGGAGGTTCGGAATGCATTATGGGTATTTCCATTATTTCTTATGGAAAAAATAGTTTTGACTTACAACCAACTCCAGTTACAATCAGCCTTCTGGAACGAATTGAGTTCATAAGTCAAGGGTCCATGGTATCTGAAAAGGCAAGGATGATGAGAGTCTTTCCTTTTAAAGCCTTCCCTCTCACTGGGCAATGCTCAATCATTGATTTCATGGTTCCTGTATCAAAAAGAGGGGCACTAGAGGTCCCCATGGGTGATCCTAATGGAGGAGTGCTGCTTTCACCTGGGGAAGATGTGTCAGTCAGCCCCTCAGACAGTGGTTTGCTACTGGCACTACAGAGTTCCCTCATTGCACCAACTGCGGTGCCTGATGGGGGAGGTCATCTGTATTGAAGGAGTTGCCACTTGGGATGGCTCCGCTATGGTTACATGGTTTGCTGGAGAAGACCTTGAGATAGCATTTTCAAGACATTCTTACTTGATATCAGGATACTTAGGGGAAGATTTAAACCCTGGAAGCTGATGTTAAGCAATTTCAGTCTGTTAATGCTGCTTTAATGAAGGAAGTAAAACGTTTATAGAGAAGGGTGGAATAAACAGAAAATAATTTAATACATTTAAATTTAAGGTTCTTAAATTTTCCTTATTTGGTGGATGAGCAATCCCGAGTGACTCTGAGGAAATATTTGACAGAAACTTTACATATTCCTCCAGATAAAGTTCCTGCACTTAATAAAGGGGCAGATTTTCAAAGGGGTATGTGTGTAAGATACGCACGTACCCCCGAAAACCTGCCCCAAGTTCCCCCTATGTGCGCGCAGGCCCCGGGATGTGCGTAAGTCCTGGGGCTTTCCTGGGGGGTGTGTGGGGGGCATGTCATGGTGGTGCATCATTCGGGGGTGGATCCACGGGCATGGTTCCAGCCCAGGTATGTTTCGGGGGGTGGCCGAGGCCTCCAAAACAGCTCCCGTGCCAGGGAATTGCGTGCCGGCCGGCTGGCCGGTGCGTGCGAGTTACGCCCTCCTCTGGCAGGCGTAACTTTTAAAACAAAGGTAGAGGGGTTTAGATAGGGCTGGGGGGGAGGGTTAGGTAGGGGAAGGGAGGGGAAGGTGCGGGGGGTGGAGGGAATGGAGTCAGGCTGCGCGGCTCGGCGCGCGCAGGCTGCCAATTTTGGGCAGCCTTGCGCGTGCCGACCCAGGATTTTAAAGGATACGCACGGCTACGGGCGTATCTATTAAAATCCGGCATACTTTTATAAAATCTACCCCAAAGTGTTTTTGGTTTTTTTTTGTTTCGCTGCTAGCTAGGATGCAGCTGTTCACTCCTCATAGATTTTGAAACTTTGCCCACTATGTTGGAATCTTCTTCTCAAGAAATTATTGAAAGATAGACATTATTGGTTTCCTTTATTAGTGAACCCAATATTAGCTATATAACGATGTTATTTCAATAACTTGAATGTTCCCTTTTTCAGTCAAGTAGTTAGGGATTTTCCCAATCTGGAAAGGATAACACAAGAAAGAAGAAAACACTTTCTGGCTCATCACCAGGAAGTCAGAGCTCTTGCAGCTTCATTCACACTGAGGTACCCCTGCAAATGGCTGTGAAATATAGAGCAGATTACTATATTTTCTTTGTACCAGAACAACTTTGTGCTTTTTTAGATTCCAGGTAGTCTATTGGACTCTCATTGAATTAGATATAGTGTTATTTTTTGACTGTGTATTGTAATGCTGCAGGATTATTCACATCCTGGTCAATTTTAAAAGCCCTATGCAAGCCAAAGCCAGGAGATATGCGCAGGACTTGGTGCAGCGTGCACCACACCGATTTTAAAACACACGCAGGTACATGCATATCTCCCTGTAAAAGTACAAAAATAATTTTCTCCAAAAGAGGTAGGGGCATGTGTGGGACATAAGCAGGCCAGACCTGCATATTGAAATCTGTATGTAAAACATTAGGCACACAAGTGCGCACCAGGCTCTCCTATTGCGTAACTTTACTTCTGCTATGGAAAAGGTGTAAGTAAAAAACAAAAAAAAAATTAGTCTACTCAGCAGGGTTTTAAGGGTCGGGGCAGGTAGAGTAAAAGAAAGGCTAGTTAGCTGGGAGGATAAGCAAGTCTTATCCTTTAACTGGGTGAACTGGGGAAATGGGTATTGGCGTCAGCATACATACCTTACAAAATCTCCCCACACTTACGCGATAAACGTGTCACTTGTGTGCACCCATATAAAATGGTGCACAATGTACACGTGTCCTGCAGATTTTACAACGTGCACATATATGTGCCTATTCCATAAAATGGATGCATCCATATGCGCACGCTGGCAAACGCACATATGTGCACCCGTACTCCAGTATTAAAGTTACTGTCATTGAATGCTCTTTCTATTAAATATATTTCTTTGATCTCTTCATATTCAGTTCCTTCCCATATTTTCCTTGGTCTGTAATTGAGATCTGAGATGTTTTGGTTAAATATCTATATTAAATTTCTTTTGGCTTAGGTGTTTCACATTTCTTATACTGTGATCTCATTGGTTGCTGTGCAAAGGTGATTCTTTGTATTAGTTATAAATCTAATAAACATAAAGTTTATTACAGGCATTGTTTCATAGCATACAAGCTTTCAGCTGCATTAGTTGGAGACTTTCCCGAGTGCATGTTTAAATTGGGGAGATGGATGCCATATTGGGATTCGAAATTTTAAGTGAGAGCCATCAAATCTTGGAGGCTTCCAGGAACTTTGGGCCTATGGGCCTGCAAGGAATCATACAAAAGGAAACTCCTCATGAAACCTCCCTTTGAAAACCGCGGCAGTGTTCCCAGTGAGGAACCTTTATCATGCTTGCTCTGCAGGCGCAAAGCGTGCGGGTTAAAGTGGCAGAAAGCAGGTTTCGGGGATTTCGAAATAAAAGCCAAGTGTTTGTGTTCTCTGGCACATCCTTGACCCTCCCCCAACTCCAATCCATTTCTCCTACGAAGGGCCTGCAACAGTTTTCAAAAGAGCCTTCTCCATGGCTAAGCACCTATTGATCAAAGAATAAGCCCTTTGAAAATTGCCCCTATAGTTGCTGTTTTCCCTTGTAGGTAGTTTCCTTATGAAATCTATCCCCCCCCACACACACACCTGTATCCATCCTGGTGGCATCAAGTAATGATTGATAGAGATGTGAATCGTGTCCTCGATCGTCTTAACGATCGATTTCGGCTGGGAGGGGGAGGGAATCGTATTGTTGCCGTTTGGGGGGGTAAAATATCGTGAAAAATCGTGAAAAATCGAAAAAACGTAAAATCGCAAAACCGGCACATTAAAACCCCCTAAAACCCACCCCCGACCCTTTAAATTAAATCCCCCACCCCCAAATGACTTAAATAACCTGCGGGTCCAGTGGCGGTCCGGAACGGCAGCGGTCCGGAACGGGCTCCTGCTACTGAATCTTGTTGTCTTCAGCCGGCGCCATTTTCCAAAATGGCGCCGAAAAATGGCGGCGGCCATAGACGAACATGATTGGACGGCAGGAGGTCCTTCCGGACCCCCGCTGGACTTTTGGCAAGTCTTGTGGGGGTCAGGAGGCCCCCCCCAAGCTGGCCAAAAGTTCCTGGAGGTCCAGCGGGGGTCAGGGAGCAATTTCCCGCCGCGAATCGTTTTCGTACGGAAAATGGCGCCGGCAGGAGATCGACTGCAGGAGGTCGTTCAGTGAGGGTTCCGGCGCCTCGCTGAATGACCTCCTGCAGTCGATCTCCTGCCGGCGCCATTTTCCGTACAAAAACGATTCGCGGCGGGAAATCGCTCCCTGACCCCCGCTGGACCTCCAGGAACTTTTGGCCAGCTTGGGGGGGGCCTCCTGACCCCCACAAGACTTGCCAAAAGTCCAGCGGGGGTCCGGAAGGACCTCCTGCCGTCCAATCGTGTTCGTCTATGGCCGCCGCCATTTTTCGGCGCCATTTTGGAAAATGGCGCCGGCTGAAGACAACAAGATTCAGTAGAAGGAGCCCGTTCCGGACCGCTGCCGTTCCGGACCGCCGCTGGACCCGCAGGTTATTTAAGTCATTTGGGGGGGGGGTTCGGGAGGGTGGGGGATTTAATTTAAAGGGTCGGGGGTGGGTTTTAGGGGGTTTTAGTGTGCCGGCTCACGATTCTAACGATTTATAACGATAAATCGTTAGAATCTCTATTGTATTGTGTTCCATAACGGTTTAAGACGATATTAAAATTATCGGACGATAATTTTAATCGTCCTAAAACGATTCACATCCCTAATGATTGATTGAATGTGCATATTAATTGTAGTAGTAGTAGTTTGGTATCAGAAGTGTCCCCTTGCTGGAGTTTGCGTGGTCTTTACTGTCTGAGTTAAAGGTTACAATATATAGCCCCTTAAAAATATTGACTGTTTCCCAGAGACAGGCACTATGAATATGCAGGGTAAAGTGACAGAAAACAGGTGCAAACATTTCATGACATCCTGGTACTTACATCTCTGACCCAACCCTGTCCATCTCAGGATTGTCCCTTTTCCTCACACAGGGCCTGAGGCAATTTTCAAGTGGCTGCTCCCCATGAATCCCTTTGAAAATTCTTCCCCACAAGTGCTGTTTTATCTTGTGGGCGTTTTTCCTTCCAAATCTCTGGCCTGCCTCTGCCCACACCCATCCTGGTGGCAGCAAGTGATAAGTGCACGTGTTTTTTTAATCTGGAAAGTGATTAGGAAATGCCTAGATAAATAAATAATACATGTTTTCCTCACTGGAGTTTGAGCAGTCTTACTCTTTACTTGAGCAATGGCCAAGCTGTAAATTTTGATATAATATTGAATATTCCCCAAGGTATGCACTAAAATATTTCTGTGATGTCTCCAGAGCCTTTAATTGTGGAAGCATACATGGAAAAGTTAATGTATCACAGTTCAAAAAGGTTCCTGATCAGTGACCCGGCATGACTTGACAGAAAAACACCATTTCCCAGGACTAGCACTAAACCTTGTTATTTTTCCTTTACCACTCTCTGTTGCAACCAACTTCTCATTTACAATTTTTTCTCCCACTCTGACTGGCTTCCTTGCCTATCAGGTAGCTGCATGGAATAGTGTCAAAGGCTTTACTAAAATCCAAATAGGCCACATATACTGGCAAGAATTTCTTGTGAAACCATGTTATCCAGTATTCTGTATAACCCATGGTATTTCACTATTCTGTCCTTCAGTTGTTTTCCTATTTCTTTTTCCAATACTGACGTTAGACTAACAGGTAGTTTTTCCCTTTCCTTCAACTTCCTTTTTATTTCAGTTTTTTTTTTAGGATTGCTTTTAGTTCATCTCATCCACAATATCTGATTTACACTATCCAAGGACTTGATCACCTGTACTTTTCACATAATCTTAGCTTTACTATAAAGACCAGATTGTTGCGCCCCTGCCCGCAGAACCCGCGGACAGGGCCTTAACTTGCCACCCGGGTTATGACTGGGCCTGCCCTGTTCCTGACGCCGTGGTCCTGCGGCCTGGAGGCCTCCACTTGTCTTCGCGGCTCGGGCCCTGCCGCTATGCTTTGATGTGGCAGAAGCTGCCGACACTACTCCTCTGCATTCCGGAAGCCACCCGCATTTCTTCTCTGCACAGCGGGCCTTACCGCCGTGCTTCCATGCTGCCTAATGGCTGCCGACACCTTCCCTGCTTGGCAGGGCCGCTGTAGTTCTTCGCAGCATGGAGCCGCTCTTGCCGGGCCCCTTTCGCAGCCAGGAGCCGCCACCAACATCCTCTTTTCCATGCCGCCTGGAGGCCGCCCCCAACTTCCTCTTCTTGCGGCTGGGAGGCCACCCGGAGCTCTTCTTCATGCGGCAGGAAGCCGCCATCATCTTCTGTTCTTCAGCGGCAGGAGCTGCCTCTGCTTTGGGCCTGCTCCTCAGCATGGCCGCTCTCCAAGGTCCTGCAGCCTGCCTCTGGCCTTTCCTTAGGCATGCAGCTGCACCTTCTTCCATTTAAATGGCCAGCGGCAAGAAGTGGCCGCTGTTCCACCAGATGCTAGTCACTGCCTACTTCCTGCCTCAGCCATACAAAAGGGCCTCGCTCCAGTCCTCCAGCATCTTCGCATCAGCTTGGACGCTTGTTCCTGAGTTCCAGCACCTGGTCCTGTGTTCTTCCAGCTTGGATGCCTTGTTCCTGAGCTCCCTGCATCAGGAGTAATTTCCTGAGATGTTCATCCATGTTCCTGGTCTCCATGTTTTGTTGTCATCTTCCTGTTCTCCATTGGAGCTCCTTTGTCATCTTCCTGGTTCCTGTTTTCCCTCGTCTTGATGTTCCATGTCCAAAAAGTCCATTCCCTCTTGATGTTTCCAAGGATCTGATGTCCAAAACATTCCATGCTCTGTTGTCCATATCCTCCTGATGTCCCGATGTCCTGGACGTCCTGTTGCCTTCCTGGAGCTTCTTCAGCGTTCCCCTGGATTTCGGATGCTCCATGTTCCTTTTGTTCCTGGTCCCCATGTCTTCATACTTGTTCCCTGCACAGAGGTCTAGAAGCCCCGATGTCCCAGATGCCTCCATCGTTTCCAAGTCCTGAGGTTCTCACTTGCAGCAGCCCACGCCTCCGGAGGACCCTTGTTTTTAGAGTTCCAAGTTTTAATCCTGAACTCTGTTTCTTGTCCCGGCACCGGAGGGTCTTGGGGCTGCTTCTCCCCTACTTGGGTTCTGAGGTCTGTTGTCAGGTCCCGATCCTGAGCAGTTTGCTCACCCCGGATCTCGTCTTCAGCTGACCTATCCTAGGAGTAAATCCACCCTATCTGGTGTCCGCTTTCTGGTGGCTGGAGTCCTCTTCCGGCAGGATTGTCTTCGAGCACTGCCCGGACTCTCCAAATTCCAAATCCTCATCTGACTCCTTCCAAGTTCCTCTGAGTTTCCACGCTCCATGTCCCTCTGAGGCTCCATGTTCCAAGTCCTCATGTTCCTGCTCCTGCATTCCTGTCTCTGTCCCAGTGTTCCATCTTGGCCTGTTTCAGTCCTCAACCTCCGTCTGACCTCCCACACTCACCGTTCCCAAGAGGTGGGTCCGGAAGAGCTATTGAGTGGCCGGGGGGCTACTCTTGAGACCAACATTGCGTTGCTGGCCTCGCTGTTGCATGGAGGTCCAGTGGAGGGGTGTTCTTGACTTGCTCCCGTCCCATCGTTCCTTGCCTCTGTTCCGTCCAGCTCTGTTCCTGTTTTGCCTGTTCCTGCACACACACCTCACCGTGGGCTGCGGCTCGCGGCCTGCCTCAAGCTGTCCCGTGGCCCAAGGGCTCCCACTCCCACCCAAGAGCTAGCGACCGCGCCTCCCATGCATCCAGCATCAGCTTCCTTAGGCTGTGCTCGCAACACAGATCAATCAAGATTCTAAATTTTATTAAATTGATAAAATGATGTTTTCAAATGAAATGTTCCTTAGTATTCTTGTAAACTGTACTGGAACTTTCTTAATGCAATAATATAATTGTTCATTAAATAAAAGTTATGGACTGTAAAAATGATTTTGTGTGAACTGCCTATGAAAAAATAAATATGGATTCTGCATAAAGTTGTTTAAGAAGTTCTGTGTTCTGTAATCTTTCAATCACCTCCATTTTCTACTTACAGTTACAAGCATAATAAACTTTGTCCTATTAGATGTAATACTTGATTTATGGGTTCTGTGATCCCATATACTAATATATCAAATATTAGGGATGTGAATTGGCGCCATTTTGTATTGCAAAATGGCGCCGGCCGTATGGCCATATTGCCGTATTGCAAAATGGCGCTGGCCGTATGGCCGGCGCCATTTTGCAATACGGCAAATATGATTCGAGTGCAGGAGGTCGCTTCCGGACCCCCGCTGGACTTTTGGCAAGTCTTGTGGGGGTCAGGAGGCCCCCCCAAGCTGGCCAAAAGTCCCTGGGGGTCCAGTGGGGGTCCGGGAGCGATCTCCTGCGCTCGTGACGTCGGGGGATAGCGCCGGCACTACCTTTGCCCTGTCATATGACAGGGCAAAGGTAGCGCCGGCGCCATTTCTATTAATGTACCTGTGGCCCGAGAGTGGAAGATCACACTGGGACCCCCCCACTGGACCCCAGGTAATTTAAGACATTTTGGGGGGTTCAGGAGGGTGTGGGATTTATTTTAAATGGTCGGGGTGGGTTTTAGGGTTGTTTTAGTGTGCCGGTTTTCCCGCCCTCCCCCGATTTACGATTTACACGATTTAAAAAACAAAACAAAACCGCGACGATCCGATTCCCTCCCCCCCCAGTCAAAATCGATCATTAAGACGATCGATCACACGATTCACATCTCTATCAAATATATAGAAACACTGATACATTGTAATAAACCTTTTCTTTTGAGAATTACTGACTTGTAAGTGATCTTATGTTGTAAACTGAGATGCACCAAATCAAGTTACAGTAGAATTTACACAAAGAGAAACACTTATGAATGAAAAACATGTTCTTGATTCAAAAAGAGATTTGGATATTTGAATATTTGCCTCAGATTTATTCAGTCAACTGATATAATTCATATCTGATTCAGAATGGGGACTTTGAAAGACAGGATTTTTTTTTTTTTTTTGCTGTGGAAGTCAATTTTTGTATTTAGCATGCTGGTACAAATCACCCAAAAAAAAAAAAAAAAGCTGGTGGCCTAGTGCTGCTGCCGGGAAACAACAAGGCTCTGTATGACGCATGGTACAAAGAGTGAAAACCTTTATTCAGCACTTGATCAAGCTGTCAGCAGGATGCATGTAAGCTGCTTTCCTGCCTGCCAAGCTTTTCATGAGGGAGGAGTCTTCAGTTGGGGCATCGGTGCCATCTTGTGCTCCTACCATGTAACAAGGGCTGACCAATGGCACCGGTAGCCCCTGTGACATAGTATGGGCAAAGGCTACCGGCGCCATTTTGAGTTCTGGCATCGAACGGCTGGCATGCAGGAGGTCGCTACGGGACCCCCGTTGGACCCCCCAGGGACTTTTGGCCAGCTTGGGGGGGCCTCCTGACCCCCACAAGACTTACCATAAGTCCAGCGGGGGTCCGGGAGCGACCTCGTGCACGTTGGCCGTCCAATGCCAATACTCAAAATGGCGCCGATCACCTTTGCTTTCACTATGTCACAGGTACCGACGGTCGGTCCCTGTGACATAGTGAGGGCAAAGGCGATCTGCTGCCAGTATTCAAAATGGCGCCGAGGGTCCGCAGGACTTTAGCGCGTCCTTTGCCTGGTAGGTTGTTTTGAGAATACTACACAAGTACACAAATATTATTCAATTAATTGTAATGGAATTTGTGTTTAATAATGTTTGTGTCAGATCTGATTCCTTTTTTTTAAATTTTAACTGTTGTTCTCTGAAATTTGATCTGTGTCTTCGTACAGAACCACACACCAGCAGGGACGAGGCGGGGCTTCCTGGGCCCAGTAGCTGTCAGCAGAGGAGGACGGAGGGAACCGTCACTGGTGGGCCAGGTAATATTATTAGATAATTGAGCCCTGACCAACATGCTGCAAATGTGAATGGGGGAGGAATGTGAGACTGAGGGAAGGGGGTATCAGTCAGTGAGAGGGGAGAGAGGCAGTGGGAGAAAGAGGATGAGTGAGGAAGAAGAACTGTAGCAGAGTGCCATGTTAAAAAATGAACTGAAAAACATTTTTTTTTAATGTAGCACGCTTTTACGGGCTTAATGGCTTGTATTTTGGGCCACAGGGCCAGTACATATGTACTAGTAGTAGTAGTTTGTCTAGTATCTGTCTGAGGCTGAAAAACAAAATTATTGTTTGTGATCAGTCGGTTATATAGGGTGGGATAGATGTATGTTATGTTATATGTTTATATCATATTATCTAATTATCTAGAATGATATCCCTCCACTCTCCCTCTCTGATGTTGTAGAATATAAACTCATTTTTCTAAAACCCTGTAATTTAGTAAACTAAGGGGTTGAATGTATTTTAATATTATAAACTTGCTGGTACGTACAATATTTGCTTATTTATTTCACATACTAGCCTTTAAGCCCGTAATAACAGGCTTTATTTAAAAAACTTTTTTGGTCCATTTCCTTCCCACTCATTCTCTCTCCCACCTCCCTCCCCATTCTTCCTCCTACTCCCTCTTTCCTCCTCCTCTATTCTCCCTCCCACTCGCTCTCACCTCCATCCCCCCTCCCCTCACTCTCTCCTCCTCCTCCCCTCAGTCACTTCTCTCCCCCTCCCCCCACTCTCTCCTCCCTCCCCCTCCCCTCAGTCACTCCCCTCCCCTCTCTCTCTCCTCCCTCCCCTCAGTCTCTCCCCTCCCCCTCCCCTCAGTCACTCCACTCCCCCTCCCCCCTCCCCCCTCTCACTTTCTCCTCACTCCCTCTCTCCTCCCTCCCCCCAGTCACTCCCCCTCTCTCAACCCCTTCCCTCGGATGGCGCAGACGGAAGATCTCCGGGGGGGTCCCCTCCCTCGCGCGCGCCTCCACCGCTGCCGCTCCTTGCCGCCGCCACTCCTCCCATTTTTTTTTCGGGTACGCTCTGCTGACCGACGTGCTCACCCGCACATGCGCAGTAGAGCTGCTCTCTACTGCGCATTTGCAGCATGTCGGTCAAGCTTCATTTATTAAGTTGATATGTATTGTTCTATATCAGGGGTGGGCAATTCCAGTCCTCGAGGGCTACAAACCTGTCGAGGTTTTAGGATATCCTAATGAATATTCATGACAAAGATTTGCATACAACTGAGGCAGAGTGCATGCAAATATTTCTCATGCATATTCATTAGGGATATCCTGAAAACCAGACTGGTTTGTGGCCCTCGAGGACCGGAACTGCCCACCCCTGTTCTATATCTTTAAGATATATCTTATGTTTAATTTTTTTACATTTCTTTACAGGGCAAGAAGAGGCAGCCACAACCACCAGTGCCACCAGTGGTGAAGAAAGAATGGAGGCAGCCACAGCCGGGCCCAGCAGCAGCACCAGCAGCACCACTGCTGCTTTACTCCCTGCAGGATCTCCTCCAAGCTGCGTATGCACTGCACATGCGCAGTTTGGCATGCTGAAGGAGATCCTGCAGGGAGTAAACAGCCTCAGGGCTGATTTTGTTACACATTCCAAGGATGTGGAGAGGAAGCTGTCAGCCATGGAGGAGGCCATTCAGGAGCAGAGGGCACAGGTATCTCCTCCTCACGAGATGCCTCGTGAGGAGGAGATGCCAGTGCCCTCTGCTCCAGAGCAGGATCCTCCTCCCGGGTTGCCATCCTCCTCTCCACATCCTTGAGTAATATCAAAATTAGCCCTGAGTGGGGTGCTAAACAACACAATTTTTTATTTTATTTTATTATTTTGTCATTTTAAAGTTATATTTTTATGACAGTATTATTTATTTTCGCTATATTTTTGTAGTTAATAAAATGTTTTTAATTTGAGAAATATTAGTGGACTCAATTATTAAAATTATTATAAATTGGGATTTATGTGTGCTTGTCAAGAGATTTTCTAACATGCACACAGCAATAAAATTACCAGTGTTATCAATTAGTCTTTCAGTTTCCAGTCCATCTGCAACTCATCAAGATCAGCCTCAGCTTCCCCCATTTCTCCCAGACCCCGATCTAGTCAGTATTTCACTGTTAAGACTTATACGATCACTTACTCCAGATAAAGAGCGAGAGTAAATATTAAGTAAGCTGCCAAATCTACACATACAGTAAATCTCTTATAAAATAGCGACTGACTGACATACATAAATGTTGTCCTCCATTTGGGAACACCTGGACCATCCCTTTTTTTCACACGTGTAGATTTACTCATGTTGTACTATATAAACAAGTATATGCTATTTAAACACGTAAATGCTGTTTTTTATTAATGCAACTTGAAAATTCAGCTTAACATGTATCTGCTCAGCAGGGAGAAATATTTAAATCTCGGCCAGAGAAAGCTTTTGAATACTGACTACAGGGAGGTTAAGTAACTCATGACACATAGTGGAGATGGTTTTGATTTAGGCACTAACTTAGGTGGTCAGGCTTTATTTCTAGAGAGTGAGACAAATTGGTCCCTATAAACCAGGGTTTCCCAAATAACCACTCAGCCGGATTTTATGCATGATGTAAATTTGCATATACTGAGTTCCCATGATATGCAAATGTATCTCATGCATATTCTTTGTGGATATTCTGAAAATCCAACTGGCTGTGGAATCCCCAGGACCGGTTTGGTAAGCTGAGCTATAAACTGTCTCAGCCTGAAAAATAAACCATGCCCCTATCACAGTATGATATATTTTATTTATTTATTTATTTATTTAACTTTTTTATATTCCAACATTCAAGACGGTGGTCCCATCATGCTGGTTCACAAGAAACAGGGGTGCAATTATAATAAACTTTACCATTTAAACAATAGTGCAGAAAAGCAGTTACATTTAACAAGGAAAACTATACATTAACTGCTTAGAGACTATGGTCAAAACTCAAAAGTAATTTAACTGCCTGTTTTCTAACAGCTGCTAAAATAGTAGCACACAGTTGATAGACACAAACTTAGGTTTCTTTCTTGCATATACAAAGTCCTTATTCATCAAGCTGACAAGATAGATGATAACAGGCAACAGCAGACACCTGAGGTGAAGAGGCAGGGGCAGTTCTATCATGAGGCAGTGCTCCTGCTGAATGCTCCATCCTGCTGCGTCCCCAAACGACCTTGCATCCCCATCCTAGACAAGAGACTCACTCCTCCTCCCAGTCACAGCAAATTTTCACATTCTCAAGCAGCGGAAGGTTCATTTTGATGAAAACCAATTCCTCTACTAAGTCTGGATTCAAACGTGCACGGTGTGGACTCACAATGTTCCCTGTCAATGAAAATACTCTTTCACTTTGCACACTGGTGGGTGGGCAGGAAAGAAAGTGTTGTGCTACCATGGTAAGATTAGGCCACATTGAAGCTTTTTCTGCCCAATATCTCAGGGGATCTAACTCCATGCTCTTAACTGGCTCAGAGAGAAAATTCTTCACATGAATTTCTGCAACCTTCTCTTGCAGGTATTGCTGCTATTTAGCAGCACCACCAGTCTCAATTCTGCCAAGTCTTGCTCTTGCTTTTGAAATAGCACCAATTTGATGAAATTTGGGAGGAGAATGGGGTGTCATCATGAGAGGGGAGCAGCTGGTGGAACTGGAAGAAGTTGAGCAGGATGGAATGGGAGGAGTTGAAATCTTTTCAACCATTTTAATCAACTTATGTTTCCAGTATGCAAGAGTATTGCACTTGAGAGCAAAATTGCCTTTCACACGTGGGTCACACATAGCAGCTAACATATAGTTATCCCTTTCCATTAGAGGTTTCAACCTTTTCTGTACTTGCTCTTTTAAGCATATCACAAGCTGCAACACTTCCTTCGACAAATCTGTCTGATGCAGAAATTCCTCTAATACCTGCTCCAGATCATATATTACAGGGATGATATCACCTAACATGGCCGTAGCTGCACTCAGTTCATCAGTATATTCTTTGAAAGGCTTGAGGACATACACCATCTGTGCAATGTTTGTCCAGTCCTGACATCCAAGTGGATTTTCCAATCCAATTTCAGATTCCATTGCCAAATCATGCAGAGGTGTCTGTAGTTCAGACAATCTCTCCAACATAAGATAAGTGGAATTCCATCTGGTAGGCACATCTTGAACAAGGTTATACAATGGTGCCCAAACTGCTATTTGTTTTTCTCTGAGTTCCTTCCCACTTTTCACACTATGATTGAAATGCCCAGCTATTTTGTGACACTTTTCAATCGACCGCTTCAAGGCTTGACTAGTACCAGCACCTTGCACTTCCTTGCCACTTAGCCCCAAAGCATCCCTCACTACCAGGTGCAGTGTATGTGCAAAGCATCGGATGCCTTTGAATCCACCATCATCTAGAGCCTTAATCATATTGGCACCATTGTCAGTAATGAAATATCCATTTATACATTCCATATCACTACTTCTAAGTAGCCCTTTCCATCCTTCCATCATCCCCTGAATTGTCTGTAAGATATTTTCAGAAGTATGTCTGTTGTCTACCACTTGAGCATGCAGTAAAGCCCACCGGTATCCTGGAGAAAGCTTTTTGGAGCTGCTGGTGCTACTGCAGCCACTGCTTCTTGTGCTGTCAGTTAATGCCTCATCCAGCTGCCACCAATGTGCTGTTAGAGACAAATATGTGTGCATTGCATTCATACTAGTCCAAAGATCAGTGGTGAGATGTATGCTCCTTCCCTTTGCCCTTGCCATCACAATCTGCATTTCAGCACGACATTGTGAGTACAGGGAAGGAATCACCTGACGGGTAACTGTAGTTCTTGAAGGAATTTTGTAGTCAGGGGCTACAAGATGCATCAGCTTCTTAAATCCACCATTCTCTACAATCTGCAGTGGCTTATCATCCTCAGCAATCATTACAGCAATTTGTCGCGTCAACACTTTGGATATTACTTGCTTCCTAGTCTGTAAAATTGAAGAAGAACACCACCCCATCTGCTCAATAGTAGCTTTCCGCTGCTTCCGGGGAAGAGGAGAAGGAGAAGGAGACTGCGTCTGCTTTACAAACACACAATCGTCTGAACTAATTTCCTTCTGTGGCTTCCCTGCATCTTCTTCTGCAAGCAACAGTGCTCTATGTTCTCTTTCAAGGTGATATTTCATTTTGGTGGTAGTAAGATGTCCAATACTTCTTCCACGGCTCACCATCCTTTTACAATGGATACATTCAGCACATCTCCAATCAGCCATAACATTAAAATGATTCCAAACCTTAGATGTTTTTCTACTGTCCCTTACTCTAGGCTGGACATTTCTTGTCATTGTCATAGTAGTAGTAGTACTTGTAGTAGAAGTAGCAGAAGAAGTTGTTGTTGTATTAACCTGCCAATTTTCAACTGGTTTAGGAATGGAGAGGATACTGGCACTGACAGTGGTGGTTTTTTTCAATTGGACTACCATCATCTGATTCATTACTACCATCTGATGATAGTACATTGTCATTGGTGGTGTTCTTATCCTCATCCTCAGAATTTTTAGTATGTCGAAAACCCTGATCATTATCAACATTGTCATCCTCCTCCTCAGAGTCCTCTGATTCTTTATTCAACACTTTCTCTAGCACTCCATCTAAACAATAAACTGTGCTGCAGCTGCACAGATTTGACTTTCACCTTTCCTTTACATTTTCCTGATTTTGTTCCTTCCTTGTCCTGCAAGTTACCTTGCACTTTTACATTAGCTGCATTAGAAGGAGTATCATTATCAAATCGCAGTTTTTTTTCTAGTGACTGGAATTCTCTTTCCAGTAGCACTCTTCTTCTTACCAGCAAACATTTTAAAACTTTATGGCTGCAAGTCCAGTCCAGTACCAACAAGTAAGCTGGCACAGCAGTGTACTGATCGCAGCACCTAATAGATAAGATATAAAGAAGGATATAGTTAGTTAGTGAGTGACTTCATCAGTCAGTGACACGTCACTGAGTGACTATTAATCTGACTAGTGGCTCACCGGCATGGCTAGTAGCCAGCCACTACCCCTGATACTGAGAGATTTATAAATTGTAACCGTCTGCCAGCCAGGCAGACTCAAGTCCAGCGCCAACAAAGTAAGCGCTGGACATGAGTCTGCCTGGACAGAGCATAGGAAGGATATAGTCAAGTGACAGGTCACTGTGTGACTAGTAATCTGACTAGTGGCTCACTGGCATGGCCAGTAGCCAGCCACTAGCCAGCCACTACCCCTGATACTGAGAGATTTATAAATTGTAACCGTCCGCCAGCCAGGCAGACTCAAGTCCAGCGCCAACAAAGTAAGCGCTGGACCTGAGTCTGCCTGGACAGAGCATAGGAAGGATATAGTCAAGTGACAGGTCACTGTGTGACTAGTAATCTGACTAGTGGCTCACTGGCATGGCTAGTAGCCAGCCACTAGCCAATGACACTAGGCTACCCCATAATAAATATTATAGTTAATATACTAGCGCTACTAACAAACAATTGATTTATAAATTTAAGGCTCACGTGCAAGTCCAGCGCCAACACACTGGCACAGCAGTAAGACGACATACTAGTTTAGTAGTTAGACTGATATTTTAGTATTAATCAATCACCAGCTGCAGCTAATAGTACACTGATTGATTGATAATATTATATAATGCAATGCACAGGAAGCACTGATGTGACTGCTGGAGTGGTGCGCTGCCTGCCTACCTAGGCTTGAATATAATGCTGCAGTACTAATAAATTATAATTCTGCTAAAATGCCACTAGCCTAGCCAGTGACACTAGGCTAGTAGCCTAGTGTATCAGACATTCACCACCACCTAGTAATTAATTATTAATTCACTGATATAATAAATCATTTAAAAAAATTGAGTAGGTTAATATAATAGATGTAGTAGATTGAATAAAGATCTGATGTTTCTCCTCTCCTCACACCAAACAAAAGCAACACACAAGCAGAGAAGCCCTTCTTATAAAACTTAGCTAGTGAGTAAAAGTAGGAGGGAAAGTAAACATACTGGCCAGTGTGGTCACTTCAAAAAATACACTTACCAACAATTACCATATACATATATTTGAAGTGTGTATAATAGTTCCAGGACCACCTTTCTAAAATGCACAGGGATTGGCAAATTCAACATGCACTAGCATTTCACGTGCCAGTGCCTGGTAACAAAAATAATAAACATACAAGTTCTAGTCACATGAGTGATGATCATCACATTACTTTTTTTGTCAAGCTACCAACCGATTCCATTTCCCATCCCCCCAACCATCACTTCAGTGGGAACCTTGGTAACATCAATAAACAAGAGGGCAGCCAGCCAATAGGAATACATATTCATTCCTAACTGACCTGGAAAGTGTCAATTTGTATCATTTTCTGTTAGTGCGCACTAACCCGATTAACGATTTTTTTACGATAAATCGTTAGAATTCCTATTGTATCGCATTCTTTAATGATTTATGACGATTTTAAAATTATCTGACGATAATTTTAATCGTTGAAAAACGATTCACATCCCTAGTAGCTAGTAGCAAATGGGGGCGAAGAAAAGTGCGCGCCGCTGGGCGCACCAAATTAAACAGATAATAAGTTAAATACATGGGGAGTAGCGATGCGTTTTGCCTCCCCACGTATTTAATGGATAGGACAAAATACGTTGCGGATCGCCAATACGTCGAAAACGGATGCACATCCCTAGAAAAAATAATGGAATCATGTAAGGTTTATTATACAAGTTGACCACATTCATTGCTTACCCTGTGAAGTTAACCCAATATAAGATTTATATTACCTGAAATTAGTCTTTTGGCTAATTGGAAAAAAGTCTTTAGCATGGTGTGCCTCTTTGCTACTGGGACCCTTTCTGATACCAGCACTTCCTGGTCTTCTTCTTCTTTCTCTTCCTTCTTGCTTGGGCTGTCATGCTGCTGGATTTACATGCAGTCATAGAAACATAGAAACATAGAAATGACGGCAGAAGAAGACCAAATGGCCCATCCAGTCTGCCCAGCAAGCTTCACACATTTTTTTCTCTCATACTTATCTGTTTCTCTTAGCTCTTGGTTCTATTTCCCTTCCACCCCACCATTAATGTAGAGAGCAGTGATGGAGCTGCATCCAAGTGAAATATCTAGCTTGATTAGTTAGGGGTAGTAGGGGTAGTAACCGCCGAAATAAGCAAGCTACACCCATGCTTATTTGTTTTACCCAGACTATGTTGTACAGCCCTTGTTGGTTGTTTTTTCTTCTCCCCTGCCATTGAAGCAGGGAGCTATGCTGGATATGCGTGAAGTATCAGTTTTTTTCTCCCCTGCCGTTGAAGCAGAGAGCTATGCTGGATATGCGTGAAGTATCAGTTTTTCTTCTCTCCTGCCGTTGAAGCAGAGAGCCATGCTGGATATGCATGGAAAGTGAAGTATCAGGCACATTTGGTTTGGGGTAGTAACCGCCGTAACAAGCCAGCTACTCCCCGCTTTGTGAGTGTGAACCCTTTTTTCTTCTCCCCTGCCGTTGAAGCAGAGAGCTATGCTGTATATGCATTGAAAGTGAAGTATCAGGCATATTTGGTTTGGGGTAGTAACCGCCGTAACAAGCCAGCTACTCCCCTCTTTGTAAGTGCAAATCCTTTTTTCACATTTCCTCTTGCTGTTGAAGCTTAGAGCGATGTTTGAGTCACAGTAAGCATGTGTATGTTTATTGAATAAGGGTATTGTGTCCAGGCAGTAGCCATCATTCTGGCGAGTCACCCACTCTTCATTGGCAGAGCTGAGATTGTCATTGGTATATAGTTCATAATTGGCTACCTTTTGGTTGCTAAGTAGCTCTAGACAGTTCTTATGGCCACCCCATCTAGATGACTCGTCTGATGCCTGAGGATTCCTGGTTATGTCAGATGCATTGTCAAGCTCTGAATGGACAAGTCATTGCTAGACCTTGCATGGTATCATGACCTTTCCAGCAACTGTACTTTCTAGACATTAAGCTGAATTCTTTTCAACAATGGTTCTTTTTCAGACGTCACTGCTATGGTTCTGTTGACAATTTGGTATGATTTATAAAATAGCTGAACTTAGATTTACCTAATATGTTCATGTTCATGTTCATCCCCCATCCCCTTTGTTACGCTGTTGTACACATGTGCCTCTCTTTATCAGAAGCAAAGGCAGGAAATGTTTGTGGTTGTAGTTACATAGACTGCAGAAAAATTAATTTTTCTAATTTGGCTTTTAAAATTTCCTTCTGTGACTATGTAAAAATAATTTAAAGTGACCCCTACTGAGCATTTACAAATGCCATCGATAGCCGCTAGAACAGACGTGAAATATGCTATTTAGTAGAAAACAGTCATTTTCGCTGTTGTTGCTGTCTGCTCTGAGAATATTCTATATATTGATGTGTCTTCCTGAGAAATGCAGTTAGAAACTGATCTATACATATGGAGGTGGCTGATTGGCTTATTCCTGCCCTGACCCCAAGCAGTGTCTGAAAGTGCTGGTAGCAAAAATGGTCAGGGCCATAGTGACCTTGAAGTGTACTGGCAAGTCATGACCTCTCTGAGTAGAAGGGCACAGGTTCAGCTTTAACTACTTGCATAGGTATAGTACAGTTTTTTCTTGTTGAATTTAAACCTGTGCAAGTCTTGCTTCTCAGACAGATCCAGAAACTGGGCGCTGCTTCTGTATACTTTTTCTAAGGGTTAACTCCTCCTCCTTTGTTCTCTCTCCATCCTTAAATGCAGTACCATGAGAATCCATAAGTTTGTAATACTCATTTTGAAAGTCACTTTACCACCATTTACATATAGTTAGTTATTCCCAATCAGACCCAGTGATACTTGCATGCACCTAGGGTTGCCAAATGGCTCCAGATTTTCATGACAGGTTGGTCCAGTCCTGGTTTTACCCCGTTGCATGCTGGGACCTATTCTGATTTCCCTATTTCATTCCCTAAGAAAAGCAATACTATAAGTACCTGCATGCAGTGGAATAAAACAAGGACTGGATCAACCTGTCCTGAAAATCTGGAGCCAGTAGTAAACCCTACATGCACCCCCAGTTAGCCCTACTGACACACATACACACACACACACACACACACACACAATTAACCCCTGTCAGTCCCAGTGATAACTTCCCCATCTCCCCTCCTCCCTGCTCAACTGCAGATATGCAGTTTTGTCCCAAAAAATGGAAGCAATCTTGGATGAGACAGAAATACAGACTCAGAAAAAAAAGTTTTAAAGAGAAGTGAAACAAACTCAGCTGTGACAGATGAAACTCACTTCCTCCTCCGCCCCATTTATTAACCACTCCCTACCCATTCCCCTTCCAACTGTTATCCCAACTGTATCTCTGCAAGAACTCCATCATACCACTATTCAAGAAAGAAGATCCTTTATAGGATATATCTGGCCGTAGCATAGGTCTGTTGTGTATATAATAAATTAATCACAGACTGAATGTAGAAACAATCCTGCTATCGAACTTCTCAAATACCAAATAGGGTGACCACACCCTCACCTGCTGAACTGAAATATGTATGGCGGGCCATCACAGCCTCGTTATTCTGTAATTCAATCTTTAATTACTGTGCAAGGGATCTCTACAGAGCGACAACATCCTGGTCCGTAAAAGAGCATAAACTACCTTATAAATACACAACATACTTCTTTTGGGTGGTGAGCAGGCCAATCATGGCTGTCAAAGCCAAAATCTTGATAGGTAACTCATATCAGCTGTCACCCACCCATGCAATGTGGGGAGAGCAAAACCAGTTACTCTGAATTTCTTGTCTGTCCAGCTTATAAACAGAATACTTGTGGTGAGTCTATGGATGCAGTCAACCCTGCCAAACCATGTCACAACTGTTAGGCACTCATCCATCCCATAACACGGCATCCAGCCAACTGCAAGTTTTCCACATGCAGGTGCTACAGCTGGGAAAATCACCAAAGAGGCTAGTGGGTGGGCTGGCCCACCCTTATATTGTGATTGCCGAATTGCCCCCTCCCAGTTTCCAATCCCTGTGCTACTTCCTTGAGCTCAGGAGGTGGTGCACCTCTTCAACTGTGGCCTTCCTATCCCTTAAAGGGGGATGGGTCATGGAAAAGGACAACTGTTGGTTTTCCCCAATGATCTAATTTCTACCCACACCCTCTGCATTTACTCCTGTCAAGCCGCCCTTTTCACTGACTAGGAGAAGCCAACACTACAAACATCAGGTTTAAAAATACAATGAAAGTTTGAATTTGGTGCGATAAATAGTAGGTAAAAAAGTGCTTGTGCATTCTTGATGACATTTGCACCTACATTTTTTATAATATATCAAAGTATATGCACCTACTACTTCTGGGTTGTCACTTTCCTGCTACGGTGACTGATGATATTGCAGCATGGGGATTCAGATGTTACTTCGGGAATCACTATAACCACAAAAGAGGGGCTAAGAGAAAACAAATTGACCTCCTTCCAGTTGAATAGGAACCAAGGGGACTAGAACCCACCCAACTAGTCTCCCAAGGGTAGAGAGGGAAGGAAGTGTCTTTAAAAGGATAAAACTCAGATGAATTCAAGACTATATGAAAAACACAGTTTTCTCAAACTTTATTCACAAGAAACAGTATTATGAATAAATAATTAAAATGTTTGCAACCTTTTGAATATCACATATAAAACAGATAATATGCTTCACAACATAGAGAATTATGGTTGTTAAAATTTTTCTTTTATCTCCTTACCCTTTCTATCTCCTATCTGGTTCCAGAGTTTACTATATGAAAGCTCTCATTAATAAGTATATATGTCTGCATATGTCTTTGAACACTTAAATTTATCTCCACTGGAATGATGTGTGTGAAAAATAAGTTTTTAGTAAAGAATATGATTCTTTCCTGATGTTCTTTATTGCAAGTGTTCCAGCCAATCTTTTTTTAATAGGGATGTGCAGAGGGACACCATACATTGCATTCGGGATTCATATTCTTCGGGGGGCAGATACGTTGCATTCGGCAAGGGGGGCCCCCGATACGTTTATATGTTAATTATTATTCGTCCCGGCTAAAATGAAATTAACTACAACCCCCCCCCCCCTACCCTCCTGAACCCCCAAGACTTACCAAAACTCCCTGATGGTCCAGCGGGGGGTCCGGGAACCATCTCCTACACTCACACCCTCGGCTGCTGATTTCAAAATGGCACCGATAGCCTTTGACCTACTATGTCACAGGGGCTACCGGTACCATTGGTCAGCCCCTGTCACATGGTAGGAGCAATGGATGGCCAGTGCCATCTTGTGCTCCTACCATGTGACAAGGGCTGACCAATGGCACCGGTAGCCCCTGTGACATAGTAAGGGCAAAGGCTATCGGCACCATGTTGATTACCGGCAGCCGATGGCCCGAGGGCAGGAGATCGCTCCCGGACCCCTGCTGGACCACCAGGGGCTTTTGACAAGTCTTGGGGACCCTCCTGACCCCCACAAGACTTGCCAAAAGTCCAGCGGGGGTCCAGGAGCGACCTCCTGCACTCAGGCCGTCAGCTGCCAGTAATCAAAATGGCGCCAATAACCTTTGCCCTTACTATGTCACAGGGACTACCAGTGCCATTGGTCAGCCCCTGTCACATGGCAGGAGCATAAGATGGCGCCAGCCATCCATTGCTCCTACCATGTGACAGGGGCTGACCAATGGCACTGGTAGCCCCTGTGACATAGTAGGTCAAAGGCTATTGGTGCCATTTTGAAACCAGCAGCCAAGGGTGTGAGTGCAGGAGATGGCTCCCAGACCCACCGCTGGACCACCAGGGAGTTTTGTTAAGTCTTGGGGGCGGGGGGGGGGGGGGTCAGGAAGGTGGGGGTGGCTTGTTTTAATTGGCTCCTTTAGACGGCCGAATAATTCGGCGAAGATTCATTGTATTCATGGGGAATTGTTCTGTTTAAATGTTTCTATCTTTTCTTTGTTCTTTCTCCAGTTGGTCAAAGTGCTTTAACACTGTTACTCTGCACTCTCAATTTAATTTACTTCGGCTGAACATAAGTGTCTTCTTCTTTAATCTATTATGTTAGTCTAGATAGAAAATAGGTGTTTTGGTTGGAGTATACACTTAGATGGTCTATAGTGGTCCAGTGCTTTCTCTCCTTTTCAGGCTACAAAGCCTTGATGAAGTCTTCTCTGACTCTGGATTCTGGGTGTGCACAGTCTGCATTTCTTCTCTCTCTGTCATCTGGTGATGATAACTTGAAGCATATCTATCTGTAAATAACATAAAACATATGTTCCTTATCTGCACTATTGTGTCCCTCTTTTCTGCTGATGTATTAAATATGTTGCTATGCTTGGTGTCTGTGCCATCTAATTGTACTATATTTGCTTGGTGAGTAAATAAAAGAATAACATCCACCCCTAACTAGCTCACAGAGGAAATATGGGATGTCTCTTTTTTTCTATGAACTTTCTCACACTCGCACAAAACTACTCTCTTCTTCAATCACACACAATCACTATATAATTTCTGTGGAATCCAGCATATGTATTTTTGGTAAAATAAAAATCCCCTGAACTTTCACACTGACACTTTCTTTGTGGTTTGTACTCTTTAGACTCCGAGCTGACTCAGGATTTCCCTTTTTTAGATGATAATGTTCCCATTATCAATAGAATTGTCCTGTAGGATAAATGTCTCTGATGCCACTTTCACAGACTGTCATCTGTAAAATGCTGCCTTTATATTTAAAGGTGTCTCACAATCTATACAGCTTGTAAAATAATTATTTAGGAAATTTTCACTGTCACTGTTCTTTTCTACAGACTTTTATTTAAATAGAGACTCCTTAGTCACTCAGGTATGATAAATAATGATCTCAGTAACCTGGTAAAAATCTCTTCTCTCTCATACTTTTGGTGAATTATCTCTCTGTCTCCCTTCAATGTTCAAGCAGGCTTAAACAATAGCACTGCAGCACTGTAGGAACACAAAGATCTTATATGCAATGTCCTTAGAAAGTAACAAATTGTACCAAAATATCATTTTTACTTATTTCTCCTGCATTCAATGATTCCTTTTAACAATTCTAACTCGATTAAGCAAAATAAATCCCATGGTTTGGCTGTACTTAACTGTATCTATCTATTCTATTCAAAATCCTTACCTGTGAGACTAGAATGAAAACAATTTAAATCTTTCACTGACATACTTCATGCATCCATCCTCATTCAAATGTGAGTGCTTTTATATGAATTCCCTCTGGTTTTATTACTGTTGAATCCAAAAACAGGCCCTATGACAGAGCTCTGTAATAACAGATATGTTCTCTTCTTTGCTTCGGTGTTTACTGAAGAGGATGTTGGGGAGGTACCCATAATGGAGAAGGTTTTCATGGGTAATGATTCAGATGGACTGAATCAAATCACGGTGAACCTAGAAGATGTGGTAGGCCTGATTGGCAAACTGAAGAGTAGTAAATCACTCGGACCGGATGGTATACACCCCAGAGTTCTGAAGGAACTAAAAAAATGAAATTTCAGACCTATTAGTAAAAGTTTGTAACCTATCATTAAAATCAACCATTGTACCTGAAGACTGGAGGATAGCAAATGTAACCCCAATATTTAAAAAGGGCTCCAGGGGCGATCCGGGAAACTACAGAGCGGTTAGCCTGACTTCAGTGCCAGGAAAAATAGTGGAAAGTGTTCTAAACATCAAAATCACAGAACATATAGAAAGACATGGTTTAATGGAACAAAGTCAGCATGGCTTTACCCAGGGCAAGTCTTGCTTCACAAATCTGCTTCACTTTTTTGAAGGAGTTAATAAACATGTGGATAAAGGTGAACCGGTAGATGTAGTATATTTGGTTTTTCAGAAGGTTCCTCATCAGAGGCTTCTAGGAAAAGTAAAAAGTCATGGGATAGGTGGCGATGTCCTTTCGTGGATTGCAAACTGGCTAAAAGACAGGAAACAGAGAGTAGGATTAAATGGATAATTTTCTCAGTGGAAGGGAGTGGACAGTGGATTGCCTCAGGGATCTGTATTGGGACCCTTACTTTTCAATATATTTATAAATGATCTGGAAAGAAATAAAACGAGTGAGATAATCAAATTTGCAGATGACACAAAAATGTTCAGAGTAGTTAAATCACAAGCAGATTGTGATAAATTGCAGGAAGACCTTGTGAGACTGGAAAATTGGGCATCCAAATGGCAGATGAAATTTAATGTGGATAAGTGCAAGGTGATGCATATAGGGAAAAATAACCCATGCTATAATTACACAATGTTGGGTTCCATATTAGGTGCTACAACCCAAGAAAGAGATCTAGGTGTTATAGTGGATAACACATTGAAATCGTCGGTTCAGTGTGCTGCGGCAGTCAAAAAAGCAAACAGAATGTTGGGAATTATTAGAAAGGGAATGGTGAATAAAACGGAAAATGTCATAATGTCTCTGTATCGCTCCATGGTGAGACCGCACCTTGAATACTGTGTACAATTCTTGTCGCCGCATCTCAAAAAAGATATAAATGCGATGGAGAAGGTACAGAGAAGGGCTACCAAAATGATAAGGGGAATGGAACAACTCCCCTTTGAGGAAGACTAAAGAGGTTAGGACTTTTCAGCTTGGAGAAGAGATGACTGAGGGGGGATATGATAGAGGTGTTTAAAATCATGAGAGGCCTAGAATGGGTAGATGTGAATCGGTTATTTACTCTTTCGGATAGTAGAAAGACTAGGGGGCACTCCATGAAGTTAGCATGAGGCACATTTAAAACTAATCGGAGAAAGTTCTTTTTTACTCAACGCACAATTAAACTCTGGAATTTGTTGCCAGAGGATGTGGTTAGTGCAGTTAGTATAGCAGTGTTTAAAAAAGGATTGGATAAGTTCTTGGAGGAGAAGTCCATTACCTGCTATTAAGTTCACTTAGAGAATAGCCACTGCTATTAGCAATGGTAACATGGAATAGACTTAGTTTTTGGGTACTTGCCAGGTTCTTATGGCCTGGATTGGCCACTGTTGGAAACAGGATGCTGGGCTTGATAGACCCTTGGTCTGACCCAGTATAGCATTTTCTTATGTTCTTATGTTCTGTGTTCACTGACTCTCTGTACATGCTGAACTCTAAAAAAAATAGTGGCAGCTTCTAATCTGCATACAGTTCCACATGGAATCAGGAAGTGACATGTGCGTGGCCAATTTTCAAACAGGGGCCTGAAAAGGGGGCAGTCCGGGGGCAGAGAAGGGCAGTCTGGGGGAGGGGTGGGGATGGAGGCGACAGTACAGCGGTTGTTTGCCACTGTGCCGGTGAAGCGTGCATCGGCAGTCGGCCGGCTTGCACAAGTTGCTTCTGCTCCAGAGGAGCAGCAACTTAAAAAAAAAAAAAAAAAGGTAAGGCATATTAGGGTAGATTTTCAAAGGGTTGCGCGAGTAAGATACGCATGCAACCACCGAAAACCTATCCCTTCCTCCCCTGCCTCCCCCTGCGCGCGCCGAGCCTATCTTGCATATGCTCGGCGGCGCGCACAAGCCCCGGGACGCGAGTAAGTCCCGGGGCTTGAAAAAATGGGCGTTCCAGGGGCGGGGCCGTGGGCGGGGTGCCGGGATCGGGGGTGTTCTGGGGGCGGGACCAAGGCCTCCAGAACAGCCACCGGGCTGGGGGATGGAGAGCCGGCGCGCGCAAGTTACACCTGCCCAGAGGCAGGCGAAACTTCTTCAATAAAGGTCAGGGGGGGTTAGTTAGGGCTGGGGGGCGGGTTAGATAGGGGAAGGGAGGGGAAGGTGCGGGGGGGGGGGGTGCAGAAGGAAAGTTCCCTCCGAGGCTGCTCCGATTTCGGATCAGCCTCGGAGGGAACGGAGGCAGGCTGCTCGGCTCGGCGCGTACTGGTTGCACAATTGTGCACCCCACTGTGAGCGCCGACCCTGGATTTTATAACATGAGCGTGGCAGCGCGCACATGTTATAAAATCGGGCGTAGATTTGTTCGTGTCGGGTTGCGCTCCCCCCTTGCACGCACTGCATGCACATGCATGCACAGATTACAAAAGCCGGTGCACATGTGCACGCGACCCGCTAATTTTATAACATGTGTGCGCCGGCGTGCATGTTATAAAATCATGCATCTAAGTGCGCGCACCAGGGAGCACGTGCACATGAAGGCACGTGTGCATTGTTTTAAAATCTACCCTTAAGGAGCTAATTTTCAAAGGAGTTATGGACATAAATGTTACATACTATCATAGCAATTTTCAAAAGTACACCAATGCACTTGGGGGTAGATTTTAAAAAAAACAACACGCACTTGTCCATGTACGTGCGCTTCCCAGTGTACGCGCATGGACCCCGCTATTTAATAACATGTGCATGTTGGTGCGCATGTTATAAAATATGATATTCGCGCACACATGTGCGGCGCATTTTTAACATCCATGCACATGTGCAAGCGGATGATATCCTCTGCATGCTGGGAGTACTTTTTAAAAGACAACGTGCAGCTACATGACTAGGTTTTCCACAGATCCCTCCCCCCCAGTCCGCTCCAATTAAGGAGCGAACTGGGAGGGAACTTCCCTATACCCCTACCTTTTTTTTTTTTTTTTTGGTTATTTTGGAACTTACTCCATCTGAATAGATGAAGTAAGTTCCTCGCGCCGGCCGGCTGCCGGCATTCTTCCCCAGGACAGGGCCTAATGGGCCTGGCCGCTGTCCTGGCCGGCCTCTGTCCTGCCCCACTCTGCTCAGACCCCGCCCCCTGGCCCATCCCTTTGATTGAGCCCGGCACTTCTGCACTTATTGGGAAATATGTACGTGGCTGGGCTGTTTTTAAAATGGGCTCAGTAGTGCACACAAAGTCCGGTCACCCGCCTATCCCCCAATTTATATGTGCAATGGGCCTTTAAAATTTGAGCTTTAATGTGCACATGTGTATAAAACTATTGACAATTCAATAGCATATATTGTAACAATTTTAAAAGCTCACTTACATATGTAAAATCCAGTTTAAGCATATAAATCCTTTTGAAAATTACCCCCTATGTTTTTTTTTTTCCAATTCTGTGTTTATGGGTAAAAGATTAATAAACTAGGCCCTTCTAAGTAAATCAACTGATATTCTCGATGTTCTCATGTTAGTTCTAGTTTATGTAAATATTTGAAGATTTAAAGTAACTTAAAAATATACAGAACTTCAAATATTTCCAGTCTGTGTTTTGTCAGGTCCCTAAAATTACTATAGCAACTTAATATATTAGTAAGTTTGTATCATAAGGAAACATTTGTTGTAGTCAAATATAAACTTGTTTTTTCATAAAACTATATAATGTATCATTCTATATCAGCTATAGGAGGGACGACTGATAATTTACACAGTACTGGAAATTTAAAAAAAAAAAAGATGTTTTATTTTTCCATTCAGTATAAACACTGCAAAATGGCATCGTCCAAGGAAGAAAAAGCAGATAGTTGTGAAATATTTGAAGCATGAGTCTTTGTCTTCTTGAACACTGATTTAAAGGTTGCCTAGCAACAGTGCGAGAAACAGCTGGGACACCCTTGATCTTGTTGTGCAAACTATTAAAAATAGGTGATAGGAAGTGGCACCATGGAAACAATTACAGTTCTGAAGCAGGTGTCTATAATGCATCCTTTCAGATGAAAGTTCATGTAAATAATGAAATGCTTTCCCTTTCATTATATACTGTAGATCTTTAGGAAGAGGGCTATTTCATCTTTTTTTTTTTTTATAGTGCATAACAATGAAAGTAAACATGTCATCAACAGTGACATATGCTACTAATTTTGTCTATTTTTTTTTTTTCAATAATAATCTTGCTAACTTGGATCTTTCCACATCTATTAAGTATTGAACATGCAACATTTCAGAGAGGAAAACTCATAAGCTCATTCACAGATGAGAATGGTTTCCATTATTTAATTTTATTATTATTTTTTTTGCTATTCCTTTAATCATGTGTGGTTAACATGATACTGCATTTAGAATCACGAAAGGTTTTCTTCCAATCTGTGTTTCTGAGAAAAAGAAAAGTTTGTAAATCATGCCTTTAATTTGGTTATGTTTCTGTATTTTAATTCCTGTTTACGTTTTCTCCATTCTGGTAACAACATTATTTGCAGAAAATATGAGAAATTGTGTCCTAGAAGGGGCTAGAGCTAATTATGTTCTAGTTTACGTTTTAACTAGTAAGATATCCTCCTTTGAGCCAAGAAACAGCACCTTTGGCATATTTTTAACTGGTATTCTCTTATCTGACCATTAGAAAAGTCTTGATGATTTATAAGGCATCAGTACAGAAGTGCTACAGAACCCAATTTTCAAAACTATTCTGCAGTACAGCATTTGCATACATAACTGGATGCCTAGAGTTTAATGTTAGTATTTTTGTTCTAAAATTATATGCATAAGTCTCAGTAAAGGTGTATATTTCCAATGCATGAACATGCAAACTTTCTCTACACATTTTATAAACATAAGCATGTAGATTTTATATGCAAAATAATTATGACATTCCACAATAAAATACTCAGAATTAAATATAGAGGTGAATATTTTACAAAGTATACGCTAGTATTTGGAATCACCAGTTGGATGACACCTCCACCCAGTCCTTTTCCAGTTCACCTAGGTCCTCTAGCACTTCATTTGAATCCCCTCCAGAACTCTCAGACCTCCCACTCAAAAACTGCAGACAATAGACAAGTCTGCAATTTCACTTGCATAAGTCACATGGTATGAACAAGCTTGGTTGTGTACATATGTGTAAATTTTGCAAAATTCTAAGAACAGCAAATACTTCTGATAGCCTCCCTAGAAAGTCTCTAGACTACCCCTTTTTTTTCTCCATGGTAAAATGTACATGTAAAACCAAAAATATGAACATATTCTTGAAGTTTATATTTTAGATAGCATATATGTATAAGGGGTGAATTTTAAAATGCATAAAGCTAGCATATACACATGTAAGTAGCATCTACTCAAACACATGCTATTTTATAAACATCATGGGGCGGATTTTCAGAGCCCTGCTCGCCTAAATCCGCCCAAAACCGGGCGGATTTAGGCGAGCAGGGCCCTGCGCGCCGGGAAGCCTATTTTACATAGGCCTACCGGCGCGCGCAGAGCCCCGGGACTCGCGTAAGTCCCGGGGTTCTCCGAGAAGGGCGTGTCGGGTGCGTGTCGGGGGGCGGTCCCGGTCATCGCGGCGTTTTCGGGGCGTGTCGGCAGCATTTTGGGGGCGGGTACGGGGGCGTGGCTACGGCCCGGGGCGGTCCGGGGGCGTGGCCGCGCCCTCCGTACCCACCCTCAGGTCGCGTCCCGGCGCGCAGGAGGCCCGCTGGCGCGCGGGGATTTACGCCTCCCTCTGGGAGGCGTAAATCCCCCAACAAAGGTAAGGGGGGGGTGTAGACAGGGCCGGGCGGGTGGGTGAGGTAGAGGAAGGGAGGGGAAGGTGAGGGGAGGGTGTTAGAGGATTCCCTCCGAGGCCGCTCCGATTTCGGAGCGGCCTTGGAGGGAACGGGGGTAGGCTGCGCGGCTCGGCGCGCGCCGGCTATACAAAATCCATAGCCTTGCGCGCGCCGATCCAGGTTTTTAGCAGATACGCACGTATCTACTAAAATCCAGCGTACTTTTGTTTGCGCCTGGAGCGCAAACAAAAGTAGGCTATTTGCGCTCCTTTTAAAATCCGCCCCCATATATACATCCGAAGTTTTGCTTTCATGTACACATATATGCATATAGAAAAGGGGCTATGTAGGGGTGGGCCAAGATTTACACCCATAAGTTGTGATTACATGCATAGATTTGCAAATTATCTTGCGTACGTGATGATAAAGCATGTTAATTTTGTACTATTGACCAGGTGGGAGATCTGGGTGAACTGTGGGGAGTTCAGGCTGAAGAATCAGGAGGTTCTCGATCACCTGAAGAAGGACTAGGGGAACTGGTGGAATAATTATTAAACCGGGTCATTTCAACAACGCGTGCATCTTTTAAAATATACCCATTTATGTGAGTGCGTCCTACTTTATTTTTACACTTAAAATATACACACAAATATTTGTTTAAATATGGTAGGTGGGAAAAGCATACACATTCAATGCATTTAAATACTTGCTTTCAATGTATTTGCACGTAAGTATACACATTCACATGTATGCTGTGGGGTAAAGATGCGTGTGTTTTATAATATGCACATATATGATGTACCTAGGTTATAAAGTAGGGATGTGCAGCAGGGATGGATATGTTCGATTCGGTATTCATATTCGTCGGGACCCAAATCCATTACATCCATTTTCGGGGGACCCCAATTCGTCCATTAGTTACATATGGGATTTGTTTCCCATTAAAGTTAAAAAAAAAAAACATCCCAATGTTTAAACTTAATTAACTACAACTCCCTACCCTCCTGACCCCCCCAAGACTTGCCAAAATTCCCTGGTGGTCCAGTGGGGGTCCTAGAGTGATCTCCTGCACTCGGGCCGTAGGCTGCCAGTATTCAAAATGGCTCAGATAGCCTTTGCCCTTACTGTGTCACAGGGGCTACCGGTGCCATTGGTTGGTGCCAATTATTGGTTGGCTCCTGTCACATGGTAGGAGCACAAGATGGCGCCAGCCATCCATTGCTCCTACCATGTGACAGGGGCTGACCAATGGCACCGGTAGCCCCTGTGACAAAGTAAGGGCAAAGGCTATTGGCGCCATTTTGAATACCAGCAGCCGACGGCCCGAGTGCAGGAGATCGCTTCAGGACCCCCACTGGACCTCCAGGGACTTTTGGCAACTTTTGGCAACTCAGGAGGGTGGGGGTTTTATTCGTTAATGATACATTGCATTCGTGGGGGTTCACCATACATTTCGGAACCCCACGAATGCAACAAATAAGGACCTATACATTGCGGATTGCGCATTCATTCAAAACGAATTCACGTCCCTATTATAAAGTACTATCAAAAATCCGTGTGCTTCCATAAACATGCATATATGCCACCACATGCAGTTGTTTGAAAGTTATCCTCTATGTTTGCTATTTTTACATGTGGACCTCCTTTGAAAACTTACACCACATGTGCTGAGAAATGCTTTGGAGAAAAAAATATTTCTTCCACATGTTTTGCCTTAGAAGGTAATAATTTTCTTTTTTTTACTAAACAGGTAGCAAAAAGGGATAATTTTTATTTTGACTATAGTTGCAAACCTCTCTTTAAACAGACAAAACAATTTTGTGCAGGAAATCTGGCATTAAAATTTGTAGAGAATGGCTTACTGCATATTTATACATTTCAGAATACTTGTGAAACTATTTGAGAATTGAAATTTGTACCCTTCACACGTCCTTAGATGTGAGCTCTGTTCTGAGGAAGATGATTAGAATGGACAATGTCAAACTCTGTTCTATCAGCATAGTATTCAAGGAAACCACCTCATAGAACTGGATATTAGCATAGATAATTAAACAGATTTTGTTATTTTTTTTCCTAATCCTTTTCTATCCATTATGCCAGTTTGCACAAAGTCATTTAATTGGAGCAACATGTTGAGGGCAATTTTCAATGGAATTTATAGTACTTGAGTAAATAAAAATATAACCCTGGAGACTATGAGTGCATTGACATCAGCTCTTGACCCCTCTAAGCTGGTTAAGGAAAAAGAATTGGGTTTATCCCCATATCTTATTTAAATTATTATTGATATCCTTGATCAAGTCATTGTTCCTCCCACGATAAAAAAAGGCACTAATTAGATTAATTCTAAAGGATGATAAACTTAATCATAGTTCTTTACATAACTATAGAGCAATCTCCAATTTATATTTTCTTTCTAAGATCATATAAAAGTTGTTCAAAACCAGTTATTTATCTGTCTGAACAAGGTGATTGCTTTCCACACTAGACAATTCAGCTTTAGACTTGGCTTTCACACTGAAATGGCTTCGATGGCCCTAATGGATGTAATTAGGGACAAAGCAGACTCAGGTATGGATGCTTTTTTGATCCTATTGGATTCCAACATTGCGTATGATTCTATTAACATATATTATTATTGCAGCTTTTACAAGAAGTAGAGAAGGTAGATCTGTTTTAAAATGGTTCTCTTCTTATCTGACAGGTTGTACATTTAGAACTGCATGGGTTCAAGATATTTCAGCATTGCACCCATTGAGATAGAGTTCTGCAAGACTCAGTTTTAGTACCATTATTGCTTAATCCTTATCGTTCTCAATTGGCACTTTTAATGCAAAACTTTGGATTTAGTGTATTTTTCTATGTGGATGATATCCAGGTGGTGGCTTATTTTGACTCTGCATTTTATCTGTATATGTTTGCAGCTGACTCGGATGAGGTACCACCCACTGAAAAACTAGTTTCTGAGGTGTGTACCATTTTTTTATTGGAGATTACAGTGTCCGATTTTTGCAATTGTGTAGCCACACTTTCTTCTTCTTTTTTTTTATGTGTGAGTGGCACTCGGATGGCTTCCTTAGTTAATATAATGTCTCTTAATGTTCAGGGTATTTCTACCCTGTTAAAGAGGAAGCATATTCTTCAGGTAGCTTGTAAAAAAAAAGATGCAAATCCTGTTACTCCAAGAAATCCCCTTACTGGTCAGAGGCATGAAAAGATGAAGATTGGGTGGGTAGCTCAAATTTATAATGCTAAGTAGAGGAGTTTGTGTATTAATAGATAAAATCTGCCTTTGCAGGTTGGTAGGACTTTAGTGGATGGTGTTAGGTGCTTTGTGATCCTTGAGTGCTCCTTGTATGATATAACTTTCTCACTTGTTAATGTTTATGGCCCTAACACTGACCATGCCCTGTTTTATCAGACAGTATGAAAACCATAAATACTTTTGGAAATCAGCATCTTTGTATGGGAGGGGGATTGGAATATGAGCCTCGATCTAGCTGTTGATAAAACTTCCCCACCTAAATTAGGACTGGTGGTTTCAACATGTATTCAGCAAATTATGGAGGAATTTAATTTGGTGGATGTATGGAGATTTCAGCTCTTGGGAGAAACAGACTATGGGCCAGCAACGCACATAAAGCCCCGGGACGTGTGTAAGTCCAGGAGCTTTACTAAAGGGGCGGTCCGGAGGCAGGGCCAGAGGCCTCTGATACAGCGGCCATTGCCGCTATGTCGAAGGATCGCGTGCCGGCAGGCTGCTTGGAGGAAGGTGCAAAAGGTAAAATAATTTTTGGGGGGTTAGAATAGGGCTCGGGGGGGAAAGGTTCGAGGAAGGGGTGGGAAGATTAGGTTAAGGGGAAGGGAAATTCCCTTCCAGGCTGCTCTGATTTCGTTCCCTCCCAGGCCAATTTTGAAGCGGCCTGGGAGGGAACGGGGGAAGGCAGTGTGGCTTGGCATGCGCAAGGTGCACAATTGTGCACCGCCTTGCATGTGCCGACCCTTGATTTTATAATTTGCGCGCGCCTGCACACACAAGTTATAAAATCGGGCGTACATGTGTGTGCGCTGGGTAACGTGAGCTCCTTTAAAAATCTACCCCGATATGTATAGTAGGCTGGATTATTTCCTATGCTCTCCATCAATGACCCCTTATTTCTCTGAAAGTACTACATTAACGGGTGAATTTTCACATCATTTCCCTGTGAGGGTGTCCTTGTCCTTAGTGTGAGTAAGCCCAAGATTCTTTCATGGAGGCTGAACTTAAGAACATAAGAACATGCCATACTGGGTCAGACCAAGGGTCCATCAAGCCCAGCATCCTGTTTCCAACAGTGGCCAATCCAGGCCATAAGAACCTGGCAAGTACCCAAAAACTAAGTCTATTCCATGTTACCGTTGCTAGTAATAGCAGTGGCTATTTTCTAAGTTAACTTAATTAATAGCAGGTAATGGACTTCTCCTCCAAGAACTTATCCAATCCTTTTTTAAGCACAGCTATACTAACTGCACTAACCACATCCTCTGGCAACAAATTCCAAAGTTTAATTGTGCGTTGAGTAAAAAAGAACTTTCTCCGATTAGTTTTAAATGTGCCACATGCTAACTTCATAGAGTGCCCCCTAGTCTTTCTATTATCCGAAAGAGTAAATAACCGATTCACATCTACCCGTTCTAGACCTCTCATGATTTTAAACACCTCTATCATATCCCCCCTCAGCCGTCTCTTCTCCAAGCTGAAAAGTGCTAACCTCTTTAGTCTTTCATCATAGGGGAGCTGTTCCATTCCCCTTATCATTTTGGTAGCCCTTCTCTGTACCTTCTCCATCGCAGTTATATCTTTTTTGAGATGGGGCGACCAGAATTGTACACACTTTATCACTAGACTTTATCACTGCTAGGTGATAAAGTCTTCCTTAATTTACTTAAACAATCAATTGAGGAATATAATTTGCATAATCCTCCCCTGAGGACTATGATTCAATTCTTCATTGGGAGGCTTTAAAGGTGATTTTTTTGAGGTAGGGTTCTTAGCTTCACTAGTTACCTGCAAAAGGAAAGAAGAAAGCAAGTTGATGTCTTAATAATTCAGATTAAGGGACTTAATACTTTGCCTAAGCACACTTATTCAGCTAAGACTCTGCATTTGCTGGAGGCTAAGAGGGACAAGCTGACAACTCTGGAAATTGGGATAATTTGTAAGACTTTAAAGTACACTAGATTAAAGTTTTATGAGTATGGAAATAGACCTAGTAGTTTGTCGCTCGTTTGGTAAAGAAACAATTTGGTAAATATTTTATACTGAAGCTTTAAGAAGTGTAACGGCAGTATTACTAATAAACATGCTGAGATAGAAACCTTATTTGTTATGTTTTATTCTCATTGTATATGAAAATGACCATGGCGGACGTGAATAGAATTATAGATTTCTTGGCCCACCTGCTCCTGCCTCCAGATGTCAGAGGTGCAGGGGGCACCACTTGTAGCACCTATGTCTCTGCTTGAGATGCAAGATTTGGTAAAGCTGTTTCCTGCTGGCAAATATTCGAGGCTGGATGGGTTCCCCATTAAGTTTTTTTTTAAAAGTATTCTCAGGAAACAGCTTCTTTTCTCCCACCTGTATTTCTGGCTTCAGGAGAGGGGGGCTCAAGGGCTAGGCTGTCTGGTAGATGCAAATATTAGGGATGTGCAGACAAAAAGTTTATGTTCATAAGTCCATAAGTCGAAAGGGGGGGTCAATTTCGTTCAATATGGACATATGTAGAATTCCATAAGTTGAGTCTATGTCCATACGTGCACCGATTCCCTAAATAAAAATTTAAACCCCTCACCCTCCTTAATCCCCCCCCCAAGACTTACCAAAACTCCCTGGTGGTCCAGCGGGGAGTCAGGTCGCCATTTCTGTATTCCTTTGCGAGGAGCACGTGACGTCGGCGTCACGTGCTCCTTTATGTCACGTGCTCCTCGCAAAGGAATACAGAAATGGCGACCTGACTCCCCGCTGGACCACCAGGGAGTTTTGGTAAGTCTTGGGGGGGGGATTAAGGAGGGTGAGGGGTTTAAATTTTTATTTAGGACCAACAATCGCAATTTCCAACGTATTCAACATAGCTATGTTGAATAAGTTGGAAATCCGATCGTTTTCGCCTCATCACTTTTTTAAGTTAAAAAAAAAAAGTTGTGTTTTACATATGCAGTCAAAACGAATGCACACCCCTAGCAAATATTTCCCTCAGTCACAAACCTGGGAAGGCTGCTATGGATTGTAGCTCATATAGACCTCTTTCATTATTAAATACAGATATCAAGCTATTTGCAAAAATCCTATAAATGAGATCTGAGAAAGTACTGCCTTGCCTTTTTCAAAGTGACCAGATGGGATTTGTTAAGGGTAGGTTGTCTACCTCTGACATTAGGTGCCTCTTTAATGTTTTACATCTGGCCAAATTTAGGGAAGTCAATGGCTTGATATCTTCATTAGATGTGGAAAAGGCTTTTGATAGGCTTCCTTGTCCTTTTTTGTTTGAAGGACTTAAGAATGCAGGTGGTAGAAAGGTTCATTGTTGCATTAAAGCAATGTATACAAAACCTAGAGCTCGTGTTGTTATCAATGGGTGTCCTTTATCTCCATTGCTTTTTGAATTCAATATTGAACTTTTGGTGGCAGCTATAAGACTACATTCTGGTATTCATGGCTTTCAGTTTGGAGGCAGAGAACATAAAACGTTGTTATATGCTGATGATGTGTTGATATATTTAAATAACCTGCAGTCTTCAGGGCCTGCACTGTTAGAGGTGTTGGCTTCTTAAGGGGATCTCTTGGGTTGCAAGGTTAACCTGGATAAGTCTGAATTACTTTGAGTTTGCTCTAAAGTTACTATCCCCAATTGGTTTTTGGCTTTTTGGGAGTGGTTGATGGTTTTAACTACTTGAGGGTTTTTTTTATTTCCAAAACTTTCAAAGACCATTACTCTAAAAATTATAGTAAGAACATAAGAAGTTGCCATACTGGGTTAGACCATGGGTCCATCAAGCCCAGTATCCTGTTTCCAACAGTGGCCAATCAAGTTTACAAGTACCTGGCAAGTACACAAACATTAAGTAGATACCATACAACCAATACCAGAAATAGCAGTGGCTATTCCTCAAGTTAACTTGATTAATAGCAGTTAATAGATTTCTCCTCCAAGAACTTATCCAAATGTTTTTAAACCCACTGTCCTAACCACATCCGCTAGCAACAAATTCTAGAGCTTAATTGTACATTGAGTGAAAAATAATTTTCTATGATTTGTTTTAAATGTGCTACTTGCTAACTTCATAGAGTGCCTTAGTCCTTCTATTATCTGAAAGAGTAAATAACCAATTCACATTTACCCATTCTAGACTTCTAATGATTTTATAGACTTCTATCATATCCCCCAAAGGCATCTCTTCTCCAAGCTGAACAGCCTTAACATCTTTATCCTTTCCTCACCAGGGAGCCATTCCACCCCTTTATCATTTTGGTTGCCCTTCTCTGTACCTTCTCCATTACAACGATATCTTTTTTGAGATGGAGCAACCAGAAATGTACACAGTATTCAAGGTGCAGACTTACCAAGGAGCGATATAGAGGCATTATGACATTTTCCATTTTATTCACCATTCCCTTCATAAAAATTTCTAAAATTCTATTTGGTTTTTTTACTACTACAGCACATTGAGCTGACAATTTCAATGTATTATCCACTATGATGCCTAAATATTTTTCCTGGGTGGTAGCTCCTAATGGAACCCAACATCATATAACTACAGCAAGGGTTATTTTTCCCTATATGCATCACCTTGCACTTATCCACATTAAATTGCATCTGCCAAATCTTCCAGTCTCACAAGGTCTTCTTGCAGTTTCATCACAATCCACTTGTGATTTAACTAATATGAATAGTTTTGTATCATCTGCAAATTTGTTTACCTCACTCATCCTATTCCTTTCCAGATCATTTATAAATATTTTGAAAAACACCAGTCCAAGTACAGATCCCTGAAGCACTCCATGGTTCACCCTTTTCCACTGAGAAAATTACCCTTTTAATCCTACTCTCTGTTTCCTGTCATTTAACCAAATTGTAATCCACAAAAAAGACATCGCCTCCCATCCCATGACTTTTTAATTTTCTTAGAAGCCTCTCATGAGGTTCTTTGTGAAACACCTTCTGAAAATCCAAATACACTACATCTAGCAGTTCACCCCTATCCATATGTTTATTAATGTCTTCAAAAAAGAATCCGATTTGTGAGGCAACACTTTCCTTGGGTAAATCCAGGCCGACTGTGTGCTCAGTAAAATGAAACAAGATATATGGACTGTGAGTCTTTTCAGTTTTCTGGGATGGGTTAATCTCTTGAAAATGTTCCTAAACTGCTTTACTTCTTTCAACACATACCCTGTAATATACCAGTTAGTATTTTGGTAGATCTCCATTAGGCAATTTCTAAATTTAGTTGGCAACACAAGCAACCATGGATTTGACTTAGTAGTTTGCCAAAAACTCTGTGTAGTTTGGCCTTGCATAATCTTAAATTATAGTTTTGGGCAGCCAGGTTGGCTTGTTTGAAGGTGTGGTTTCATAATATAGATAAACAAGCCGTAAAGCCCGTTAAAACGGGCTACATCCCTCTGTCTCTCACCTCCCCCTCATTCTCTCTCCCCTCACTCTTCACCACCCCCCTCCCCCACCCACTCCTCTCCACCCTCCCTCTCCTCTCACTCAGTCCCCCCTCTCCCTCACTCCCTCCCACTCAGTCCCCCCCTCTCCCTCCCTCCCACTCACTCAGTCCCCCTCTCCCTCCCCCCCCTCCCACTCACTCAGTCCCCCTCTCCCTCCCACTCACTCAGTCCCCCTCTCCCTCCCTCCCTCCCTTCACCCACCTCCATTTCCTCCCGGCGCCGTAAGCGCGACTTCCCGCAACCCTCACCCGGCTCCATTAACTCCTCCCGCTCCTGCCGGCAGATCTCGGTGGGGGGGGCGCGGGAGTGACACCCCCCCCCCCGAGATCTGCCGGCAGATCTGGGGAGGAGAAGCAGCGGCACCGCGCGCGCGCGCGGCGCCGCTGCTTCTCCTCCCGCTCCTGCGGCCCCACCGCCATTTTTTTTTTCTGATCGACATCCTTGCCCGCACATGCGCAGTAGAGCTGCGCTCTACTGCGCATTTGCGGGCCGTCGGTCACAGGCCATTTATAAGGTAGATCATGGGTTCCACTGGAGCAGGAACAGATTGATGTATTGAGTCTGGTCATACTTTCTTTTCTGCCTCCCTCTTCACCACATATATGTCATATTTCTACACACATTAGGGGTGTGGAGGCAGGTTCTCAGATGTTTGGGTGGGGAAAAAGAGATGATCCCTCTTATAGCTCCTGTATATGATAACCCTGTACTGTCTAGTTGTACTTTCTCTCTTGATTTTACAGCTTGGTGGGACAATGGGTTATGTTTCATTAGTCAGTGCTGTGATGATGACAATTTTATGTGCTTTCAACAATTGAGTTGCCCCCAATGCTGAGAGCATTGGGGGCATATTTTGATCTAATTAAGACAATATGTGATCTTAATAGTTTGGAGATTATTTGGTTGAATTGGGGGATCTTAGTAAAAGTGTTACTATAATTTAGGGTAACGTAAAGCTGCAAAGTTTAGCAACATAACTTCTCAATCTATTATAGATGCCTGGAATGCTGATTTGAATTTGGAGTTGGATTTCAAAGCATTGAAAATAATGTAGGAATCTTCTTTTTGGCTTTCTATAAATGTGGGAAGGACCGAATTAATGGTCAAGCTTCTTCATCAAATATATTGCATGCCAGTCTACTATTGTTAAGTTGTTCCCAGATGCTAATCCTGTTTGTTGGTGGGGATGTGGCGAGACTGGCATGTACATACGTATGTGATGGGAATGAAGGGTAGTGAAACAGTTCTGGGCCGCTATTATACAGGAAGTTGTTGACATTTTTGGCTATCCTGTTCAAATCTGACCTTTGTTGGGTCTTCTTCGTAGTTGGGCAGGTTTGCAAATTCAAAACTGCTTCATTTAGAATTTTTGATAAATTAGAAGCAGACTTCATCAAATTTGTTCCACTTTTCTTAAGATGACTGGTGGATTTTTTCGATAAAGTTTGGATTTTACCAAGAGCTGTTCTGTAATGTTTAAATTTGCATAACAGATCTGGAGGAAGTCTAAATTTTCTTTCTAACTAGAATAAAATCTGCTTGGTTGAGTCTGACTTTAATTATTCACAAATCTCTATTAAGATTTTCAAAGCAAAAGTAGGCAAAAGATGAAAAATATTTTTAATGTGACATCTGGTCTTTTTCTGTCCTCAAATGCCTGTCCTTACTTGGTCATAACAATTACAAATAAGTGGAAAAACATAAATTAGTCATGGCATTCAGTAGTGTAACTTAAAAATGTAAGGACCCTGGGTTTCTGCAATAACTCAGAGTTTAATTATTTCAATTCTTCTATATATTTGCATAAATGTATAATTATTTAATATATAACAAATATTTTTCTTTAAAACATCTCCAGTTTTCTAGTGAATGTTTGAACAATTTCTTCAGTTATTTTGTATTTACTTTATTTTCTCTTCCTTTTCTACATTGCATTCTTTAATCCCTACTTTCATGTCTCCTTTCACATCTCTCAAATTGCACTCTCTCTCTCACTACAGCCCAACTTTCTCTTTTAAAGATGTATCTTCTCTCTCCTGCTTCCAAATCCAGCTTGTTTTTTCCTTTCTTCTTCCTAAAATGTATCCTTCCCTTCATTTTACTTGTTTGATTCATTCTGTCATCTTTCTGTTCAGCCTCTCATAGAAACATAGAAACAAAACATTCAGGAGATGGCAGATAAGGATTTTAAGGCCCATCTAGTCTGCCCAGTTTCATTTCTGGTGTAATGTTATAAACCCCAGTTGGTCGGATTTTATGTCTTCACAAATAGGGATTCTCTGGAATGATATTCCAAGTATGTATTACCCTTTCCTTTAAGAAATATTTTCTGATCTCTACCCCCTTGGAGCCTCATAATATGACCTCTTGCTCTAGAACAGGGGTGCCTAAACTTTTCAAGAGAAGGGCCATACAGGGCATTTCAAATCATTGAGAAGATTTGGTCATCACACGTTGTCACAGTCTTTGTCACTCTTTCATCTATGTGTGTTATAATGATTTCAAATATTCTTATTTATTTGTTTTTATTTTATATGATTTAATTATGTATGTATGGTGTATATGTTTTTTATATGTGATTATTAAGGATGTGAACTGTGTGCCCGATCGTCTTAACGATCAGGTTCGGCTAGAGGGGGAAAAAAATCTGATCGGTGGTGATGTGAATCGGAATCGGTTCCGATTCACATCGTTATTATTATTTTTTTTTTAGTGAGGCCCGACCCTTTAAAATTGACCCCTTACCTTCTCCCACCCTCCCGAACCCCCCCAAAAGTTTTTACGATTACCTGGTGGTCCAGTGGGGACGCGGGGACCGATCTCCCGCTCTTGGGCCATCGGCACCATTTTGGCTGCCACTCAAAAATGGCGCCGATGGCCCGATAAAAAAAAAACCCACCTGACCCTTTAAAAACAACCCCTTAGCTTCCCCCACCCTCCCGAGCCCCCCAAAAAATTTTAAAATTACCTGGTGGTCTAGTGGTGGTCCCGGGAGCGATCTCCCATTCTCGGGCTGTCGGCTGCCACTCATAAAGATGGCGCCGATGGCCCTTTGCCCTTACCATGTGACAGGGTATCCATGCCATTGGCTGGCTCCTGTCACATGGTAGGAGCACTGGATGGCGGTGGCCATCTTTACGATGGCGCCGGCCATCTTTAAAGATGGCAGGCGCCGTCTGGACCACCAGGTACTCGTAAAAAGATGGCAGGCCCCACTGGACCACCAGGTACTCATAAAATGTTTTGGGGGGGGTTTGGGAGGGTGGGGGAAGGTAAGGGATTAGTTTTATAGGGTCGGGGTGGGTTTAGGGGTTGTTTTGGTGTGCCAGTTTTCCCCGCCCTCCCCCCTCCCCCGATTTATGATTTTTCATGATAAATCGGGGGAATTTCTATTGTATCGCGACTCTTAATGATTTTTGACGATTTAAAAGATATCTGACGATTTTTTTAAATCGTCAAAAAACGATTCACATCCCTAGTGATTATATCTGTTTTGCTGTATTAGCCCCGAAGCAGCTCAATTGAGCGAAACTCGGCCTGAGTCGGGCTTTTTATGATGGTTTGTGCAGAATAAAGATTTCCTGGTGTTCACCGGTCCTTCTCATCTATTGGTCACTACTTGCAGTATTGGATCGGTTTCTGGTTTGTTTCTTTAAATTATTGAGAAGGCCAGGGGGAGATCCTTCTCAGAGTTTACTGAGCCAGGAGCAGGGAGAGAGGGAGAGAAAGACTCTAGGATTTGTTCGCTAGGGGGAAACCATGTCTGGCCCTTTCAGTGATTTTCAATGCTGGGAAATTGGGAAGGCAGGGGTCAGGATTCCCAATTAAAGGGTGCGGCATATAGTGTCAGTAATAATATTTCTATATTTCTCCAAAATTGGCAACCCTGCCACATCTTCCTCCTCTCTTTCCCCAGTATCTGCCTATATAGGGAAGTTAGGTGCAGGGTGTCATGACTTGCTCTGACAACGCCAAGAGGAGATATCACTCCTTAACAAAAGGTGTGCCTCAGAAAGGTCTCGTACTACCAAGGCTAGAGCAGGTGATCTTTGGAATGTGGCAGACACAATTCTCTCTGGGCGCAGGCAGCTGCCTGGGCTTACCAGGTAATGGCCAGGACCCAGGTATGGGTTGGGATCTGGATGCGGAACAGAAACAAGACACAGAGTAGGAAGCAGGAATCAGCACAAAGCAGAAACGAGGTAGGAAACAGGAAGCAGGAACCAGGCAGGAAACAATAATGCAATACATAGCAGGAAGCAGGCCAGGCAAACAGTGATTTATCAGCATGAACGCCATGAAGACTTTTGGACTAGCAGACTCCTTAGAGTCAGCCCTCAATTTAACATACACCCAGTGCTGACCCAAAAGAAAGTTTTCTTTCTCTAATTTCTCTTCATTGTTAGCAAGATTCCCTATGGCTCCCTGCCAAGTCTTCTAGCCCCCTTCTTACCTGATATGGGAGGTCAGATGAATGGCAGGATGGAAAGTTTGGGAAGTGAGAGAGAGAGTGCACTGCTCAAAAATGTTCACACATGATGTACTTTTGCTTTCTCTCTACTTTCTTTCCCCTTCTCCCTTTTCCCTTCTCCCTTTTCCCATTTCACTATCTTGCAACATGCCATATTCATGATATGAACAAAACAAATCCCTCTGGAGACCGTATTACAGGGAGAGATACTCAGACTTGGAATCTGGGTTATAATAATGAGGATTTCTGCATTCTGCATCTCCAAATCCTGCATCCTTAGAGATCAATATCCATGCCTACTCCCACAAAGATTTAAAGAGAAAGAAACATGGTTAGGAGCTCTAGTAACCATCCTCCTTACCTGGCTTTTCCTGTCAACCCTGCAGAATTGTAAGAATTTCTGGTGTGGATAACCTTACAGTAGATTATCAGATTTAACCAATAGCTTTATGATATAAATTCATTAGTTTTAGGGCATGCATGCAGACACTTTTGTGAGGTAATCAATTAATTTATTAGCTGCATATGGTAAAACAAGGTTTAAAATGGTACAGATATTTCTTTTCTTTTTGGTTTAGTTTGTTACAGTTTTACAGCACAAGAACTGTCATGGAAGATAAGCAGAATTTAAGCATTATCTAAGCTCAACTTTGCATTTAGAAATTATGCAATGCCAAACTAATTATCTCTCTGGAGCAAATGTCCACACACTGTGCCGTGTTTGACAATATTCACTTATAAGGATATGTGATCTGTAACCAAATATAAAGTGAACTGCTCACCACAACTTTTTTGTAATCATTGGGTTTGTCAACAACATGGATTTTTTTGAAGGAGATTCGACCTTATTCGACCTCAACATCACGTGATCTATTATTGTGTAGAATTTGTTATATTGATACTACGGTTCATATCCAGTTTGTTTGTTACAGACACAAACTAATTATCTCAGAAGGAAACTAATTAAGCCAGTGGTTTCACCCTCCAGTATACTGCGCAAATACGAGGATCTGTCTCATCATCATGGGGTAATCCAGCAAAGCCCTTTATAGTGGATGATAGATAAAATCCAAAACGTCTCACAGAAGTTTTCATGAGATATGATGGCAGATAAAGGGTAACTTTACTAGCTTTCCAAAGTCTTTCAAGGGATGTTGGCAAGAACAGCTGCTTCTTGATTTCAGAGTAAACTGTACTGAGTTTAGCTTACAGTCACAGTTGCAGTGACCTACACAGTCAGTTCTGGCAGCAAAGCTCTCAAAACCAAGCTTTTGGGTAGTCCATGATGAAAGCCACAGGAAAAAGCCCTTAGGAAAGGCTCTTTCAGGTATGTCCAGTTGTCCAGTCAGATAATGTCCATCAGATTTATTTATTTATTTATTTATTTATTTATAACTTTTATATACCGGCATTCGTAAAAAAAAAACATCATGTCGGTTTACAGACAACTGAGAAAGGAAATTACAATGATAGATAGAGGAAGGATAGGAAGTTAAAAGGTGACAACTTTATTGTAGAGCCAACGGGCGCCACAGTTATTAAATGAGATTACATGTGGTTAACCAGGTTGGACATAAATTAATTATATACAAGAGGCGACAGAGTGGGGGGTAGCGCGGGGTGGGAGATGAAGCGCATAGGGGAGGCGGGGTGGGGTAGGAACTGTACAAGGGGGCAGGTGGTGGCGATGGGAAGGAGAGGTGGTGACTGAATATCAGGAAGCCATAAAATGGATGGGGTGGTGAGGGAGGGAGGGTGTGTAGGGGGGCGGGGGGACACTGTACTAGGGAGAGGGAAATAATGAGTGTTGAGGAGAAGTCAAATGCTAGGGTTGAGAGGCGTTGGGATAGGCCTGTTTAAATAACCAGGTCTTGATTCCTTTTTTGAATTGATTAAGTGAAGGTTCTAGTCGGAGCTCGGTGGGGAGGGAGTTCCAAAGGGTGGGGCCGGCGATGGAGAAGGCTCTCGCTCTGGTGTTTGTGAGGTGAGCAATTTTGAGTGAAGGGGTGTGGAGGGTGCCCGCAAGGGAGTTTCTGGTAGGACGGTTGGCCTGGTGGAAGTGTGGCATATCTTCGATCCAGGGGGAGTTATTTTTATATAGCGTGTTATGTATGATAGTAAGTGTTTTGTATTGAGAGCGATAGGTGATTGGTAGCCAGTGGAGGTTTTGTAATATGGGAGTAATATGATCAGTCTTTCTTGAGTTTGTAAGGATGCGAGCCATGGCATTTTGTAAGATTTGGAGGGGTTTGATTGTGGAAGCTGGAAGGCCTATTAGCAGTGAGTTGCAATAGTCAAGTTGTGATAGTATAGTGGTTTGCATAACGGTACGGAAGTCATGTGCGTGGAGGAGAGGCTTAAGTTTTTTGAGGGTTTGGAGTTTATAGAAGCCCCCTTTTAGGAGTGATTTGATGTGGGATTTGAAGCTAAGTTGTGTATCTAAGAGAACTCCTAGATCTCTGACAGTGGACGGAGGTGTGAGATTTTGTGAAGTGTTCTGTTGCAGTTGGTGAATGGATAAGCTGGGTTGATTAGTAATAATTAGGATTTCAGTTTTTGAAGTATTGAGTGCAAGGTGTAGGTTGGAAAGGAGGTCGTTGATAGATGTGAGGCATGTCTCCCAGAAGTGCAGGGTTTCGTTGAGGGAGTTTTGGATGGGGATAAGTATTTGTACGTCGTCAGCGTACAAGAAGAATTTTAGTCCCAGTTTGGATAATAAGTGGCAAAGAGGGAGAAGGTAGATGTTAAAGAGGGTGGAGGAAAGGGAGGAGCCCTGGGGTACGCCTTGTGAAAGAGGAATGTGTGTGGATTCGGATTTATCAAGTTTGACTAAGTACTTTCTGTGGTCAAGGTAGGAGGAGAACCATGATAGGGCTGTGTTAGAGATGCCTATCTCTGCTAAGCGTGATATTAAGATTTTGTGGTTCACCGTATCAAAAGCTGCTGAGATATCTAAGAGGGCTAGAATGTATGATTGGCCGTGGTCCATGCCTTTTAGGATGGTGTCTGTTATTGCAAGTAGGAGCTTTTCCGTGCTTCGGTTTTTGCGAAAGCCGTACTGGGCGGGGTGGAGGATATTGTTATCTTCTAGGAAGTCGGTAAGTTGTGTGTTGACCACTTTCTCCAGAATTTTAGAAATAAAAGGTAGGTTGGAGATGGGCCTGTAGTTTGCTGGATCATTTTGGTCGAGGGTGGGCTTTTTTAGTAGGGGCTTTACGATGGCGAGTTTAAGCGGGTCGGGAACCGTCCCGAAGGTAAGGGAGCAGTTTATGATATCCGCTAACGGTCTTGCTATGACGGAAGGGATAGTGAGGAGGAGTTTAGATGGGATGTTGTCGGCGATGTGGGTGGCTGGCCGCATCTTTTTTAGGATGGCGTTGACTTCCATCGTAGTGGTGAGATCAAGGGATGTGAGGTTAATGTTGTTGGTGTCTCTTTTTGTGAGTCAAACCTTATTGAATATTCAGTTCCATAAGGTCCAACATTGATTTTGAGTGGATGTCACCACCGCCTATAGGCATAGGATTGATGGGATGCAAATGATGTCTTCTGAGTCCCGATATATAGGAGTATTCTCATATGGTTAATGATGTTCAGAGAGTTCATTAGCAAAACAGGTGCTAGATCAATACCCATGTCATAGCTGAATACAAATATTTACATAGGCCAAGTATCACAGTTCTTGTCCAAGGTTCTCCTCTTATTTGGAAGGTGATGACAACCCTCTGATATGAAGAAACAAACACAGTCTTTTCTGTGTGAAAAACAGTCTCATATAAAGATGATGAAGGGCATGGAATGGCTCCCCAATGAGGAAAGGCTAAAGAGGTTAGGGATTTTCAGCTTGGAGAATTGATGGCTGAGTGGGGATAATAATGAGGTCTACAAAATCATGAAAGGACTTGAATGGGTAAATGTGAATTGGTTATTTACTCTTTCAGATAATAGAAAAACTATGGGACCCTCATGAAGTTAGCAATTACAACATTTAAAACAAATTGGAGAAAATGCTTTTCACTCAATCCAAAATTAAGCCCTGGAATTCATTACCAGATGATGTGGTTAAGGCAGTTGATGTAGCTGGGTTTATAAAAGGTTTGGATAAGTTCCTGGAGAAATCTATAAACTGCTATTAATCAATAAGGAATAGCTACTGCTTGTTATCAGGATTAGTAACTTTGGATCTGTTTAATGTTTGGGTATTTGCTAGGTACTTGTGACTTTGGCCACTGTTGGACACAGGATACTGGGCTTGATGGACCCTTGGTCTGACCCAGTATGGCATATCTTATATTCTTATGAAGGTAACTTTCAAACTTCAAACTTCTGCGTGGGTGTCCATGTGCGGGCAGTTGCCGGGACTCGCACATGGACATGATAATTTTATCTCCACGTGAAAAGAGTAGGACTTAAATTGTACACGAAAAGTATTGGGACTCCACCAGATGAAAACTACATAAACCCAGTGCTTTTCACCTTAACAAATAATTTAGACGCTGCACAGCTCATTATATTCAAGAGTGACCATCATACTAGGCTTCCTCGTCGGGGCTTTCGCCTATTCAACTCGGCCTTATAAATAATCATAGGTCATGGTGACGACAATATTTTTTGAAAAAAAATTTTTTATGCACTTAAAACTCGCCAAATTCGGGGGTATGTTGGACCCGCAATGATATCATGCTTTATATCAATCTCAAAGTAAACATTAAACTTATCTTCAAGCGCTTCAATATGTGACTGTCAGTCTTCAGCCATTACAAAAATCGCAGTGCTGGTGACCCGACACGGGACCGTGTTTCGGACTGCTTACTCCATCTATCAGTCCTTCTTCAAGGGTGGTAATTTAGGTTGTCGAACGTTTTCAAAATGGCGCTTCAGCGTTTTTTTGACATTTTTTGAAATGTCAAAAAAACGCTGAAGCGCCATTTTGAAAACGTTCGACAACCTAAATTACCACCCTTGAAGAAGGACTGATAGATGGAGTAAGCAGTCCGAAACACGGTCCCGTGTCGGGTCACCAGCACTGCGATTTTTGTAATGGCTGAAGACTGACAGTCACATATTGAAGCGCTTGAAGATAAGTTTAATGTTTACTTTGAGATTGATATAAAGCATGATATCATTGCGGGTCCAACATACCCCCGAATTTGGCGAGTTTTAAGTGCATAAAAAATTTTTTTTCAAAAAATATTGTCGTCACCATGACCTATGATTATTTATAAGGCCGAGTTGAATAGGCGAAAGCCCCGACGAGGAAGCCTAGTATGATGGTCACTCTTGAATATAATGAGCTGTGCAGCGTCTAAATTATTTGTTAAGGTGAAAAGCACATGATAATTTTATAACATGCGCACATCGACATGCACATGTTATAAAATCCACTACCTGTGCGCAGATGCACAGTTTTATATCGGCGCGGGCATGTGCAAGCGAGTGCCGTCTCTCGCTTGTAAGTGGGGAGTTATTTAGTAGATGCATGCGGCGACTCAATAGGCCTTCCCACCCGTGGACTGGGAGGGAACTTCCTAAACCCCCTTCCTAAGCTGCTGCCCTTTTACCCTGTTGCCCCAACCCCTAAAACCCCACTGATTACTTTTGGGTTTTTTTTGTTTTTGTATTTACCTGCACTCTGGAGCAGCAGCAACTTGTGCAATAAGGTCAGCTCCTGGCATGCGCTTTAACAGGACAGTGCCTAATGGCTCTGTTCCAGCCCACCCACACCCCACCCAGACCCCTCCCCTTACCCACCCCTATTTCTTTCAGCCCTTCCAATGCGCATACCAGGAGATACGCGCATGACTGCAGCCCTCCCAAAATCCGCATGGCGCGCGATCAGCCCAGCCACACGCATATCTTCCTGATTTACACAGGGCTTTTAAAATTCCGCCTTTATGTTCTAAGCTGGATCAAGCTCTTTCTGCCAATGCTGCTGTGGGCCAGATGAAATTCAGGAAAGGGCTGGATCCAGCCCCTGGGTCATAGTTTTAGGAATTCTTTTCTGGAGCATTAATTTCTTTGGAAAAGATATTTTCCTTGTGCATTATTTATACCTTTGAGGTATTTGAATGTCTGATTCTTGTTTCTCTTCTTTAGCCTTTTCACCATTCCTCCCTCAAGTTTCACATCCTTTCTCCTCAGCCTCATTCCCTCAATTTCCATTTTTCCTTCCTTTACCCTCCAGATTCACAAGACTCTTTTCTCTTTCTTTGTAGCCTCACCCCTTTTTTCTCTCTCTTTTATAGTCTCTTGTTCTCTCATCCCATCCCAGTGGGGAATAAGGAACAAAGCAAAAGCCACCATAGTAAGGCCGGACTCAGTGACCATATTGAATGAGGCAAGAACCACCGCTGCAGTACCAAATTTAGTGGTAGCACTGGAAGCAGTAGGAGCTGTCTTAGGAGGACTGGCTTCAGTGGTAGCATTGGAAGGTGGAGGTTCTGCTACCACATGGATGGCCACAGCGATGACACTAAAAAGAACAGGGGTCACCGTGGGGTGGCCTTAGAAGAGCCATTGGAAGTAGCAAAAATATGTGGAACTTGCTGCATCCATGGATTTGCAGAAAACTGGGGAGAATCTGACATTATCTGTGGAGAAAGAACTTCATTTCATGTGCACGTCATAAAATAAAAAAATATACTACTGATGTTTCTTTCTGCTGAAAGCATATGGAGGTAGCATAGTATCAGTGTTTTCTTCAAACAGCTTTTATCATCCTTCTTTTTGATTTGAGTGGGGACTAAATAAGAAAATCTTTCTCATTTTCTAAGAAAAAAGAACCTTAATTCTATTGCTTCTGTGTTGCTTTTTTATCCTGAATAATGTTAACATTGTACTATGCCTCCAGCTAAAAAGTACTTTAAAAGTAGTAATCAAGCAAACATTGCACTTGTACGTGAATGAATTGCTAACAATTTATGCAAGCACAGTAGACACATGCCAAAGCATTATTGTTAACAGTTATGTTGTAATATAATATTGTCAGTTCACACAATGAGCTTAATTTAAAGGCTCTCAGAAGGCAGATAGGCTACTGACTGTGAAATGTCAGTGGTCTAATCAGTATCATAGATGTTGATGACTGCAGTATATACAAAACCTAGGAAATTACAATGCAATCCTGTGGTTTTGGGGGAAAATGCCATCAATTTCTTTGGGCTTTTCAATAGTAAAACGACATTTTCAAAATAATCAGATACAACTAAAATTGCCTTGTTTTTTCTTACAGTAAATGAATTCTACAATTGACAATGAGACAGATTAAGACATTTTGCTCACCATTGTTTTGATTCAGCTAAATTCACTCAAATTTATGACCTCCTTTAACAAATAAAAATAAATACATCATGTGTTTATTAAATATCGTCCAGAGGTCCTGAATTTCATATAAATTCCGGTTACTTCCTCATTTTGTGACATGCATGACCTGTGATTGCTCCTTGTGCTTTATTTAGACTTTTGGTGTTACTGATATAAGTCTCCTTTCTCTCTCTTCTCCCTGCTAAGGTATACAAATTTAGATCCTTTAGTCTCTTTTCCAAAGGTTTTTGATATAGATCATACATTTACCATTTTGGTAGCCTTTCTAAGCATCACCTCTACTCTGTTTATATTTTTTAGAGGCATGGCTTCCAAAATTAAACATATTTCTCCAGACAAATTCTCACTAAGGACTAGATCAGAGGCATTATTTACTATCTCTTTTTTAATAAGCTATGCCCCTTTATATATTCTCCAGTATTCCTCTGTCATCAGCCATTGCCTTACTTTATATTTCACTACCTTGAAGTTATCAGATATCATCATCTCAAGTCTTCTTTCCTAATTGATGTACATCAGCATCTCACTACCCAACACATACTGCTTCATTGTACTTCTGCACTATAGATATACCACTCTGCATTTTTTTTATATTGATTATTAACTATCAAGGGTATGAGCACTCATTGAACTTTCTTAGAACTCTCCTTATTTTGCCTCCAGTTTCCACTTTTGTAGATCTTAGTGCAATTTTCAAAAACACAAACCTTTCCAGACTACCCATCTAAAATGTCTCTCATTAAAATATTGAACAGAAATGACCTTGAGTACCAAACATTGAGACAATTTACTGATTACCCCTGTTTACTGGATGTGAACTCCATTTATCACCACCCTTTGGTGTCTATCACTCAACCTGTTTCTAATCAAACCAATGTGTGGCCAACTCCTAGATTGTGCAATTTATTTCTCATTATAATTATTTTTTGTTCCCATTCTCATCATGGTATTTTTCATGGTGGTATTATACCACAAGGGAAAATATTGAATTCTCAAAGTTGCAGTGCCAATTACTGTGGCTTTGTAAGTCCCGCAATATTTTCCTCTCTAGGAAAAATAATGAAGCTAAATAAATGAGCTTCTTTGTTTGCCTTTGAGGCAATGGAGGGTGAAGTGACTTGCTCAAAGAAAGAGTGGCTGTGGGATTTCAAGCCTGGCTTCCCTTATTCTCAGCCACTAGACTACTCCTCCACTCTAATAAGGACCTTGTGAGACTGGAAGATTGGGCATCCAAATAGAAGAAGAAATTTAATGTGGACATGTGCAAGGTGATGCATATAGGGAAAAATAACCCTTGCTGTGGTTACACAATGTTAGTTTCCACATTAGGAGTTAACACCCAGGAAAGTGATCTAGGAGTCATAATGAATAACACATTGAAATTGCTGGCTCAGTGTGCTGTGGCAGTCAAAAAAACAAACAGAATGTTACAAATTATTAAGAAAGGAATGGCGAATAAAATGGTGAATGTCATAATGTCTCTGTATCGCTCCATGGTGAGACCGCACCTTGAATAATGTGTGCATTTCTGGTCGTCAGATCTCAAATAAGATATATTTGCATTGTAGAAAGTACAGAGAAGGGCGACTAAAATAATAAGAGGATGGAATGGATCTCCTATGAGGAAAGGCTGAAGAGGTTAGGGCTGTTCATCTTGCAGAAGAGACGGCTGAGGGGGGATAGAGGTCTTATAAAATCATGAAAGGACTTGAATGAGTAAATGTGAATTGGTTATTTACTCTTTCGGATAATACAAGGACCAGAAGGCACTCCATGATGTTAGCAAGTAGCTCATTTAAAACAAATTGGAGAAAATTATTTTTCACTCAACGTATAATTAAGCTCTAGAATTCATTGACAGAGGATGTGTTTACAGCAGTTAGCGTAGTTGCATTTAAAAAAGGTTTGGCATGCGCAAGTTATAAAATCTGATGGCCGCACACCAGTGCAAGTGGTCCGTGACTTGCGTGTGCAGTGGAGGAGGATTTTATAACCTACGCATGGCGACGCAATTGGGCCTCCTCCAGTTCTTTCTCTGTCCACTTCAATTAAGGAATGGACTAGTAGGGAACTTTCCTATCCCTAACCCTACCCTTCCTACCTCTTCCCCTCTCCTCCATGACTGTTAACCTAACCCTACCTATCCCTAATTGTTTTTGTTTTGTTACTTACTGCTCTACAAGAGCAGAAGTAATCACATACCGGCTGTCTGCCAGCATGCACTTCCCCTGGACAGCAGCTAATGGCACTTTCCTGGCCCACCCCTCGCCCCTTGCCCCTCCCCGACCAGACCCTGCCTCCCGGGCCACCCCTTTCTTTAGACCCAGCACTTCTGCGCATATCTGTGGTTATGCGCATGGCTAGGCCCTTTAGAAAATGCGCACAGCGCGCACAGGGCCCGGTTACACGCGTAACCACTGGTATTTGCACGCGTGGACCTCTTAAAATTTGGCCGTTAATGTTTGGGTACTTGCCAGGTACTTGTGACTTGGTTGGCCACTCTTGGACACAGGATACTGGGCTTGATGGGACCTTGGTCTGACCCAGTATGGCATATCATATTTAAGTGGTGGCTTTGATTCCACTCAGGCAGATAAGGCTAAAAACCTGCTACTCATCTGACTAAATAAGACAATCAGATAAGTATTAAAATTTTACTTATCCAGTTATGCTTATCATTACATGTTGTGTATCTTAGATATGTGAATATGTTGGGAAGAATTACGCATAGTGTTTTAAAGTTATTTTCTTTACTTTTAAATAAATGACATCTATAACAGATTTATGGTATTGTTTATCCACTTTTGACATTACATTGTTCAGTGAATGTCAGATTATGCACTGAGTGATTAAATCAAAAAGGAACAGAGGATAAGTCAGCAGATAAAGGCTGGCAAGGCTAATCTTGACTGTCCATGTTTTGAGAACCACAGCAAGACTGTAGAACCAACTTGACCTGTGCTTTCCCCCTTTTAATTAGCTAATAAATTAATTCTTACACTGGCTGTAAAAGCAGTCACTCTTGAGACTGTGAGAGCAAGGGACAGCCTTTATTTTGTCTGCCTATTCATGGTGTGTGATAGCTATTTCTACTGTAGTCATTGCTATAGAAGAGGATATAAACTAGACTAGGTGACCCTCAGTCTTAAAGTGATCACATCAGAACATGCTAAAGTTAAGGCCATGATGAGCAGTAGACTAAGATAATTGAAATTAAACATGTCTAAGATGTTCAGAAGCATTAATAGCCTCACTAATTTGGACTTTCATTCTTAACACAGTGCATTAGTGAAAACAAACATTTTGCAACTATGTAGTGAGTTTTGACTTATAGTAATATTATTCTCTAACCTTCTATTGATAAATTTGATCAATGGCCTTTACTACAATTCTATTTAAAGAGTCAAGCTCTACATTCCTATTATAGTAGGTGTTAGAATATAAAATTTATTTATTTATTTATTTATTTATTTATTTATTTAATTTTATATACCGACAGCCGTTTGCACATCGTGCCGGTTTACAGATAACTTACAAACCAAAAAATATATAGGCAAAGCCTTTACAAGGAACAGTGTGTAACAAACAATAGTAACAGAGTAAATAAGTTGATAACTAAGGGAGGGAGGGGTGGGGGTGATTGCGACAAAGGAGGGGGTAGGGGGGGGTGAGAACAGATACATGAGGAAAAAATATGTACAGGGAATCAATGGGGAAATGATATGTACATAGGCTATATACAAAATTTGTCTAAGCGCATGGCCAACAGTGAAAGAAGTGAGAAGATGTGTGCGGTTCTGCTAGGTGGCAATTTATTATGTGCAGGAGGTTAAGTGTGGGGTTTGTAGTTCCTTCGAGAGGGTGGGTGGGGGTCCTGTAGTGGGGGTGTTGATATGAGATACATTGTGAAGATTACTTCCGAAGGAAGTGGTGAAGACCAGAACTGTGAAGGACTTCAAAGGGGCGTGGGATAAACACTGTGGATCCATAAAATCAAGAGGCCGTCAATAAAGAGTGGGTATCTCGCCAGAATGATGGCTACTGCCTGGAGATAATACCCTTATTCAATAAACGTACACATGGTTACTGTGACTCCAACATCGCTCTAAGCTACAACAGCAAGAGGAAATGTAGAAAAAAGGATTCACACTCACAAAGTGGGGAGTAGCTGGCTTGTTACGGCGGTTACTACCCCAAACCAAATAAGCCTGATACTTCACTTTCAATGCATATCCTGCTTCAACGGCAGGGGAGAAGAAAAAAGGATTCACACTCACAAAGCGGGGAGTAGCTGGCTTGTTACGGCGGTTACTACCCCAAACCAAATAAGCCTGATACTTCACTTTCAATGGATATCCTGCTTCAACGGCAGGGGAGAAGAAAAACTGATACTTCACGCATATCCAGCATAGCTCTCTGCTTCAACGGCAGGGGAGAAGAAAAACTGATACTACACGCATATCCAGCATAGCTCTCTGCTTCAACAGCAGGGGAGAAGAAAAACAACCAATAAGGGCTGAATAACACAGTCTGGGTAAAACAAATAAGCATGGGTGTAGCTTGCTTATTGCAGCGGTTACTTCCCCTACTACCCATAACTAATCAAGCTTGATATTTCACTTGGTTGCAGCTCCATCACTCCTCTCTACATTAATGGTGGGGGTGGAAGGGAAATAGAACCAAAGAGCTAAGAGAAACAGATAAGTATGAGAGAAAATGTGTGAAGCTTGCTGGGCAGACTGGATGGGCCGTTTGGTCTTCTTCTGCCGTCATTTCTATGTTTCTATGTTTCTATGTTTCTATGTTTCTATGTTAGCTTCTCACAAAAAGAAAAATATAAGCACCGTCTTTCTGTTCCATCATTATTTTTTTTGTTATTTGATTTGTTAAATTAATTGATGAAACATATCCAGTTTTCCTGATGTCTGACACATTTGGTTTTCATTAAAATTTCTTAAAGAAAAACATAAATAACAAAAATATTCAACAGTTCATATTTAAAATCCTGCTGAGTGGGTAAGCTATTGGACAACTTTAACTGTATCCAAGATTTCAGCAGAGCTTATCTGGATAACTATAGTCCTGCCATTTTTAGTGGTGTTTCTTGTCTGTACAAATTTAGCTGGATCACACTCAACATGGTGCTTTCACAATGCCTAGGGTCCCAATCCTTTTTGTCCAAGCAAATTTGCCACCACATTTCGTGCAGAGAAAACTACCTGGACATAGGATGGATATATTTAAAGAGCCAGATTTATGTGGACAAAACTTTATTTTATCCACATAAAACAAATCATATCTACCATTCATTTTTTAAGTTAGCAATTTGTAGCATCCTGCTGCCTCTATGCAAATCTGAAGAATGATCATCTGTCAGCTGTTTTAAACTTAAAACTTTATTTTTAATCATATTGATTCACACAAATTGAAAGTGAATATAGAGAAAAACTCAAACAAGCACATAACAAAATAAGAAGCCACATTATGGGTACATAAGAACATAAGAAATTGCCATGCTGGGTCAGACCAAGGGTCCATCAAGCCCAGCATCCTGTTTCCAACAGAGGCCAAACCAGGCCACAAGAACCTGGCAATTACCCAAACACTAAGAAGATCACGTGCTACTGATGCAATTAATAGAAGTGGCTATTAGGGATGTGCAGCAGGGACGGATTCGTCCCATTCGGGATTCGTATTCGTAGGGGTCCAAATCCGTTGCATCCATTCTCGGAGGCCCCCGATCCATTCATATGTCAAAAATACATTTGTTCCCCCCAAAAAACCCCATCCCGACCCTTTAAAATTATTTATCCAGCGGGGTTCCTGGAGCGATCTCCTGCACTTGGGCTGTCAGCTGCCGGTATTCAAAATGGCGCCGATGGCCCCTATGACATAGTAAGGGCAAAGGCTATCGGTGCCATTTTGAATACTGGCAGCCAATGACCCGAGTGCAGGAGATAGCTCTAGGAGCCCCGCTGGACCACCAGGGACTTTTGGCAAATATTGTGGGGGGGGGGGGGAGACTCCCGGGATCCCCGCGGGTAGTCCAGCGGGGGTCCCGGGAGTGATCTCCCACTCTCGGGCCATCGGCTGCCAGTAAACAAAATGGTGCTGATGGCCCTTTGCCCTTACCATGTGACAGGGGCTATCGGTGCCATTGGCTGGTCCCTGTCACATGGTAGGAGCAATGGATGGCCCGTGCCATTTTTAAAGATGTTAGGAATTATTATGAAGGGAAGAACCTTGCCAAAAGTGAAAGCAAGTTTGTGTCCAAATTTGAAAGCAATTGGTGCAGTAGCTGAGCCTGGTTAAGTTGAAAAAACAGAATAGAGCAGTAAAGGTTACAGTTTGTGGGTTTTTTTTTTTTTTTTACCCCAAATGAACAGCACCAGCAAAGAATAGTTTAAATATGCAAGCACACCTTCCTGGCCCCCCCCCCCAACCCGGCAAAATGGAGCAACCCACGCTACAGCCCCCCTCTCGGGAGATGTGGAGAATGAGTGCCCCCCTCCCCAGTGAAAAACGCGCGGCGGAAAATAAGAACGGTCCCCCACCGTGCTAGGGTTTGTTCCGCCGGCTGCCATGTCGCAAAACTTCACCGGTGAAAGTGGTGCGTCATGATTCCTCACCTAGTAAGGGCAAATGTCCGCTGAGGATATGGTGCCGACAGGCTGTTGCCCTTACTATGTCACATGGTGTACCGACGTCATTGTTGTCTCCGTATAGCATAGTAAGGGCAAAGTCCCCCTGCGCCATTTTGGTTGCTGGCATCCGACGGCCCTACTGAATGCGATGTGTCCCGGACCGTTCCTGTGGTGCCGGTGGAGAAGCACGGACTTGTATCAGGTGTAGTGTGTGATCGGAGTGCAGTGCGTGGATGGGTGGAAGAGGGTACTTTAATTTAAATTCGGAGGGTGTGTGAAATGCGTGGCTTCCCAATGTAGCAGCCAGGAATTCGTGTTTTGGTATGTTTTGGGAGAGTGGGTGAAGTAAGTGACATTGGCAGGCGTGTGGGTGGGGGTGTGTGGTGTGATGAGTGTGGATTTCTGTGTGTTATGAGGGAGTGTGAATGAAAGACAATAGCCCTGTGTAGGGGTGGGATGTGGTGTGTGAGTGTGTGTGAAAGGTGTAAGAGGTTGTGCTTGCGCCAACGGCCACCAGATGTCGCTGTTTTGTGGAAGCAATTTTTAAATTTGTATTACCTGTCACAGGTGTGACCTATATGTAATGTAAGTGTATAAGATCCTTCCCATATGGGAAGTGAATTTTGTGTGCAAATTTGAATGCATTCGGTTAAGCGGTTGGCGAGATTAGCGACGACGTACAAACTATTTAACATTTTTATTTATATAGATGAACACAGACTTTCAAAAAGCAGCTTAAAACATACCTATTCAAACAAGCTTTTGCATGTGGCAGGTAGGGTGGGATTTGCATTTTCCATTATTAGCAAGTAGCTTACTTTTTTCTAAGGTAAAAGCCTTCTAGTGCTGAAAGCCTTCAAATGCTGTGAGTTTTAGACTAAAAGCTATGAAAGGGAGTAGTTCATTTGTCACTGTTCTTGGTTTTGTCTTTGCTATGATTTATTTTTTTTATTTATTTTTTTTATGTCTGTTGTGTTGTATCTCACCATGAACCATTATTAGTGCAGGTTATACATTTTTAAAATAAGTAAGACACATCATTTTTTTTTCTTTTTAATTTTTTTTTTTTGGGGGGAGAGCAAAACACCCCAGTATAACTAAGAGAGAAGCAGGGAAGGAGGTATAGTTTGAACATTAACAGACAGTAGCAGAATAACATAGCAAGGCACTATCTAAACCAGGAGAGAGGCAAGGCAGCAGCAGTGGCAAGAGAGGCTAATGATAACACAGCAAAGTGATGAGGGCAAAAACCAGGGGCACTGGTTCAATGTACATGTGCTTTTACTCCTTCTACCACTCACATGGAAATTGTGGGAAATCTAGAAAAAGGAGATTGATTATTATAAAGACCAACTTTTCCAAGAACTTTGGCTCCAGCCAAGAGCAATGAGGGCTCATGATATCCTTTGCTACTGAAAATATATGTTTACTAGTTACGTTCATTGGTGGGAAGGAAAGATAATGATGAGCCATCTTGGATTTACGCGCGCAGGGCATTTAAAATTCGCCCCTATGATTCTTAAAATCCAATAAACTTTAGATTGAAAAAAATCATGAGTGGGGTGGAACAGTAAATAAAGGATGGTTATTTACCCTTTCAAATAATACTAAAATAAGGGGATACTCCATGAAACTAACAACCAGCAGATTGAAAACAGATCGTAGAAAGTACTTTTTCAATCAGCACATTATCAAGCTGTGGAATCTATTGCTAGCAAGGTTTAAAAGAAGTTTGGACAAGTTCTTGTAGGAAAAATCCATAATACATTATTAGCCAGGTTGACTAATGAAAGCTAATGCTTTCCCTAGGAGTGAATAACAGGAATTAGATCTACTTTATGGGATCTTCCAGGTACTAGCAATTTGGATTGGCCACTGTTGGAGACAGGTTGCTGGGCTTGATGGACCTTGGTCAGACCCAGCATGGCAATTCTTATGTTCCTTAAGTTCTATCTTTACTGAGGAGGATGTTGGGGTCATAATCACACCAGTAAGATTTTTGGATAGTGATGACTGAATGACTAAATGGAATCACTGTGATATTGGAGGACATAATAATTCAGATTCACAGAGTAAGGAATAACAATTCACTGGGACTGGACGGTATTCATTCCAGAGTTCTGAAGGAACTATAAAATGAAATTGCAAACCTATTTCTGGTGATTTACAATATATTATTTAAATCAGCCATGATACCAGAAGACTGGAGGATGACCAGTCTGATGCCGATTGTTAAATAGAGCTCCAGATACAATTTGGGAGACTTTAAACCAGTGAGTCTGATGTCAATGCTGGGCAAAATGGTTGAATCTGTTCTTATAAACAAAATTACTGACCACATGAATAGACATGGTTTAATGGGGGTGAGTCAACATGGATTTTACAAAGGGAAACCTTGTCTTACCAATTTACTAGAATTTTTTGAAGGTGCAAATAAGCATGTAAAGGTGAACCTGTTGATATATGGGTAGAGTTTAAAACATGCATCCACACAAGGATGCACCAATTTTATAACATACGCATACCAGTGTGCCGTATACACATGTGTGCCAGATTTTATAATGTGCCGGCAGCGTGTGCGGGGGGGGGGGGGGATAATTTTGTAAGAGTACGCGCAGTGATGCAATCGGGCGTCCCTGAGTTCCCTACCCCCTATCTAATCTTCCTTCCCTATCCCCTCTCCACCCTGACCCCTAACCCCTACCTAGCTACCCCTAATTTTTAATTTTTTTTTACTTGCTGCTCCTTTCAAGCAGAAGCAATTTACGTGGGCTGGCCAGCTGCTGGCATGCGCTTCCCCAGGACAGAGTACAATGCCGCTGCCCCAGCCTGCCCCCGCCCCGCCCTTCCCCACCCAGACCCAGCCCACCAGTCAGCCTCTTCGAAGAGGCCCTGCACTTGTTCGTGTATCAGGCTTTAAGCGTGAGGCCGGGCCTCTTTGAAAATTTGCGCGGCACACTCAAGGCCCGCCACACGCATAAACCCCGGGATTTACGCATGCAGGCCTTTGAAAATCTGCCCAATATGTACTTGAATTTTCAGAAGGCATTTGACAAAGTCTTTTATGAGAGTCTCCTCATGAAACTGGGAGATCATGGGATCAGAGGCAGTATCTTATGGATAATTGGTAACTGGATAAAAGATAGGAAATAAAAGGTAGGACTAAATGGTCAGTTCCGGAATAGAGAAGAGTTCTTAATGGAATGTCCCAGGGGTCTGTAAAGGGCCTCTGCTATTTAGCATGTTCATAAATAATCTGAAGACAGGAATGATGAGTGAGATGACCAAATATGCAGATGACACAAAATTGATTTGAGTTGTTAAAATGGCATTGGATTGTGAAGAACTGCAGAAGGACCTTGTGAGACAAGGAGACTGGGCTTCTAAATGGTAGATGCAATTTAGTGTGGACAAGTGAAAGTTAATGCACGATAGGGATGTGCTTTCATTTTTAATGACATATTATTTCTAAACTGACACAATAAATATATTCACCAAATGTTTGAAACATATTTTTGTTTTGTGCGCACTATTTCGATTTAGGGCACACTATTTTAATTTATGCACACTATTACAACTCAAGCAGTGCGCACTAACTCAAATACAGTCTCTTTAAAAGCGGCAAGAAAGGCTGAAAAAAAATGGTACCCTTGGGATCTCTGTGTGATTCTTTTTTTTTTTTGCATTCCAGCTGAATGGATATTAGAGAATAAAAAGGCAACATATATTATAAGCCAATTCTCATGGGAAGAACAAGAAAATATATTGAACACATTTTCTCTCATAGAAGATCATGGAAGCTGCCTGGGAAAAAAAAGGGACCTAGGTCTTACTCCAGCCCAGTGCAGGAGTAAGTAAATATAGAACTGAGGTCTCTGGAACTTGAATAAAGCAATGCAAATGTATGGGTGAATAACCCCACAATGGTCTGGCCTGAGAAGCAGCATGGAAGTCATTGAGGGAGCATCCACAGTGACTTCACTTTCTTCGAGCCAGGAATATACATTTTCAAGTTGGGTCAGACAGGTATTTGCCCAAAGTTTCTCCAAATCAGAGTCTATCAAGGCAGTTGATAGTCAGGAAAACCTATCTGCCATTTATTGTTAAGGAGACTTAAAATGGCAGGGGTGAACCAACACCCCTTTGTCATTTTCTTTGTGTTTTGCCAATGTAAAGTCCAATGTGGAGAAAAAGAAGAAGAAATTGTTTAATTTTCATAGACAAATTGAAGTCATAAGATAAGGCTTCTAGCTGGTGGTCATGCTTATCATTCGTATTCTCAATATAGCAATATAATAATAAACTCTAATATATTAATTTCATCATAACTGTAATTTAAAAATATCATAATGTTAGCATTAAATTAATAGCTGTAATTAAAATCTCCTTGGATATCTCAGAGCTTTCAAAGTACAACGTTAGATTTTCAATAGGACTTCTATAATCATACTATAATTAAGGCCCAAAACACAAAAGGTCTGCGAGCTGAAATAGTTATGAAAACACAGTTTTCAAAATAACAACTGTAATAGACTCTGCAATCTGAAATATAATTTTAATTATGAATATGCTTGATCCTTTTTGATCTCTGGGATGTAAATAGAGCCTAAATCTGGAATAAGAACTATCATATAAGCAAATGCTTGGAAAATATTTTGCAAAAAGAGAAAAACAGCACAACTACCCCAAAATGTATTAAAACAGATTAAAGAAGTTGCCTTCATAGATGCTGCATTGAAATAATCTAGTCTGCATACAAAACTCCATTTAACTAATCACATACCCATCTTTTATTAGCCTCCAGCAATTTCAGCAAGTGAATTTATTTCTGATATTGACTGTTTTAACTTTGGCAAAGGTATATTCACTGGTATAAAGGTATATCTCCCTTTAAAATCTATGACTAAATATGTAGGGGACAATACTGAATAGCTCACTGTAACTGGATGCTACTCCCACCCTGCCCAGGATTGCTGCCAGATAGTCCAAAACTGTCACAACTGCAGGCAGGTCAACTGAAACAGTGGCTTTATTTCTCAGCCTATTAGTCCACATGTTAATCACTATTCAGCTTCTGCAAAGCAGTAGCATCCTGTGCAGGTAGACCTCCTGTTTCACATATTATATTATATATACATATATATTCACAAATAAATAAATATTAGATCAGGGCTTTGCCTCCTCAGGCAATAGTCTGCCAATCTGAGGCCAGCCTTGAGCTGCGGATAATATGCAGTGCTGCAAGCAAGCTTGTATAGTTAGGGATCAGGGACACAGTAACTGAAAGACATTTGTTGCCAATAGTCTGTACTAGAAAGACAGAGTCGGGCTGCCAGAGAAAACCCAAATAGCAGCTGAAATGCAGGGACCTCACCCAAAAGGCTAGTGCCCTGACTCTTTTGCAAAGTGCTCATAATCTCAAGCAGCAGAAAGCCCCTGTTCTGCTTAATGCTCCAGCCCCTCGCCAGCCAGGAAGCATGCAAGGAACATGAGATAAAGAGCAAGGCTGAAATAGAACACAGAGCAGAGCTAAGAAGAGCTATTCCGCTTCCTAATCTAAACACCTGCCATTTCCCCTCTCTTTAGGTAGGAAACAGGAAGAGAAGGGAAAGCCTGGAACAGAGAGCACAGAAAAGAGAAGAGCTATTCCTCCTTCTAATCTAACCCTTGGTGATAATGGAGTGAATGTTAAGAGAGATGGGAAAGTGATGAAAGCATGGCTGAGTTGCATGCAAGGGGATGAATGCTGGGAAGGTGAGAAAGGGGTTGAAAATTTGGGGTGGGGGGGTGGGGGGTCATGAGGAGAGGGTGAATGCTTTCCCTTCTCCTTGAATCATCAGAGCACACTTGAGCTGTTTGGCAGGGTAAGGGTAAGGGTTAAAGAGAGAGAAACAGACACAAGCACATACACAAACCTGTGTGAGCCAGAAGGAGTGATGGGGGGAGGGGGGGTATGAGAGAAAGCCAGGGATCGTATTGCAGAGAAGGTGAGAGCATGAGAGGTGAATATTGGGGTTGAGAGTGAATCAAAGAGGATGATGGGGGAAGATGAGAAGGGATAATTGGGGGTGAGAGAATCAGAGTGCAGGGGATGGAAGAACATGAAATTAGATGAGTAAAATTAAAAGACTGAGAGAGATGAGAGTAAGAGGGAATGATCGAGGGACAATAAGTATGGGGATGATGGGGAATGGTAATACTGCCATAGAAAGGATAGTTGTTGTGGGAGAAGGGAATCAAATAGCAGGAGATCGATGGGGTTAGCAAACCAGTGAAGGGGAGAGGGAGGACTGAGAGTGGAGAAAGAGTAGGGAATTGGGGAGGTGAAGTATTGGGGCATTGATAACTAAAGAGGAAAAAAAGAGGTGAAATTTAGCTGTGAATGGACAGAGAGATAGAGAAGATAGATATCAAGAGAAAAGAAATAAAGAGGGAAAAATCAATATCAGAGACAGATTTAGGGAAAGTGAAAAAGACAGGAGGACAGAGAAGAAATGGAAATGGGAAGGACCCACCACATCGTCTTCCAGGCCGCAGGGGCTGTAAAGAAGAAAAGGCTATGCTGGTGTTGGCTTCAGACCTGTGGCGCTCTAGGCAGCTGCCCCGTGCTCCCATTGCTCACTGTCCGGAGGCCTCCCCCTTCTTCTAGCACGAGTGGGATGGGCTCTGCTCATGGCCGCCGACTTCCCAGCTGTCACCCAGGGCGGCCTGCACCCCACTTAGTATGCCACTGATCTCACACATACACACTCACTCACATGGACATAGAGAGGTAGATACCCCATACCCAGATAGACACAAAGAGCGACAAATACCTCATGCCCAGATACCTCACACCTAGACCAACAGAGAGTGAGGCACCTAGAGAAACATAGACAGACTCACAGATCTCATATGCAGACAAACATAGGAAGACAAAACACCCCAAACCTAACCCCAGACACAGAAACCCAACACTCAGAAAGACACAGAGGCACAGGCACACTGCTCCCAAACAGAAGACAGACATTTAGAGATACTACAGACAGACTCAGAAAGAGGCATAAACACAACATTCCCAGAGAGACACGCCACACTCAGACACAGAGAGACAGACTACACCACACACACAGACATAGACCAAAGCATGGCAGAAAACAGAGACGAGACGACACACACCACACCAAACCCAGGCACAGGCCATACAACACAATGATAAGGTTTATGCATTTTTTCAAAAGCTTAGGTGCCAGCCATGGCACCCGCAAGAGGGGGCGCCATGCAATACGCAAATTAGGAAGTCGCGCTAGCAAGGAGGCGCTAGGGTCGCTAGCGCAACCTTAGCGCCTCCTTGCTAATGCGACCCCGCGGATACCGGCAGGCTGCCGGTTATGAACACCGAAGTCGAGTTTATCAGCATCGGTTTTCATTACTGCAGCTGACCGGTTATGAAAGCCGATGATGAGCATATCGGAGTCGGTCTTCAAAACGGCCGACAGAGATTTTTTTTTCTTTTGTTTTTTTACTTTTAAAAAAGTACAGAAAAGCAGTTTGTTCTGCTTTTCTGTACTTTTTTTCAGTGCGTTCAGCTATTAATGCCTGCTCCAGGCAGGCATTAATAGCTGAGCGATAAATGTGCATCTGAGACGCACATTTCTTTTTTTGCATTTGGAGTGAATAATAGCCTCATTCACTCCAAATGCAGGATAAATGAGTTCATTTTTTGTTTTGTTTCAAAGAAACCAAAAACATTTATCTGCCTAATAATATCACTCTCTGTAATGGAAAATAGGGTGGACCACACAGCCCATAGCCTGTCCAATATTTTATCCAAGCCATCCTTCCCAGAAGAGCTGACTTCAATGTACTGACTTCAGTCCAGCATCACATGGTTCTTTGCCTGCTCACATTGCACACCCATGCTTGTATCATTAGACCATCCTGAACATGCAGACAGCCATGTGGTGTCTCTCCGGCAATCAGTACATCAGGAACGATAGGCAAGACTGCGTGGGCTCTGAGATATTTGGCTGGAGAGGGTTTCAAGGCCATAGAGTGGCTGGGGATGGGAGTCTAAGACTGGAGACTGATTGTGGAAGGGGGGATTCTGAGACTAGAAACTGGCTCGGGAGGGGAGGGAAGGAGAAGGAGAGGGGTTCCAAGACTGACTTGGAAGGGGGTCCAAGGCTGGAGACTGGCTGGGGAGGGTCTAAGACTGGCTGGGGAGGGGGATCTGAGACTGGCTGGATTGATGGGGTCCGGGACTGGCTGGAGAACGGGGAGGGGGTTTCTGAGCCTGAAAAGTGGCTGGGGATGGGAGAGGAGGGGATGTAATGCTGAAGATTGGCTGGGCCTGGCCCTATGTTATGGCAAGTCACCAGGCTCAACCTGGGCCTTGGCTGTGGCACTGGGCCCAGACCAGGACTATGCCTGTTGCATTGGGAATGGTCTGTGGCTAGTCTGTAGTGCCTGGCAGTTGAAAAGCTGTTAATTTTTAATGCAATGAATATGAAAATGCTGAACATTTTTTTGTTATTTCTTTTGGATGCTTCTTTTGTTCATTGCATTTGGAACAAATAAAAAATAATCTCATTTATTGCATTTTTTTTTTCATTTTTTAAAAACAAATGCATCCCTTGTGATGGCTGAACCTGAATAGTGATTCCAGAGGCCATATCTCAACTCGCAATTTTAAGTGGTACTTCCAGTATGTTTAAAGATGTCATTGCAGAATTCCCTGAAAGGGGAATGATCACCTTCAAGGCCCTTAGCATTGCAACCTTAAATCTCAGTTTAGACTACTTGCATACCTCAGTGTTGATAACAGCACAAATGAACATTAAAGTCATTAAACGGTGAAAGACATGGCACGCATTGATGGTTTCCAACAATTCTTTTACTGATAAAACATGAAATGTTGAAAAGAATCTTTACAGCTGTTTGTGTCCCTTTTAGATGGTACAAGTGCTGTTAAATAAACGTGTGAGTTCTCAAAGTCTTAAGGAAGGCTCAGATGGTAAATTCTATTATTTCAGAGTTTTAACTTATAATCCTCCCTTCCCATTGGTATAGGGAAATTTGATTGCTTCTCTCCTAATGTGGGTGAAATATCAAAAGTGGAATCCATTTTAACTCAATTATTTCTCTCTTACTTCCTCCATGATTTCTTCTTCTCTTGTATTTAACGTCCTCCTCCCAGCAAATGGATGGCACCAGATAGTCTCATTTTCTCCTAGTTGATATCCAGGTGATACTCCTATTTCTCCTTCTCTCCAGTAGATGATCCTGGACTGTGTTGGGGTACATTCAAACTCATTTTCTCCCCTCTCTCCTTCTCCTTCTATGGATAGTTAAAAGTCATCCTCCCTGGAACATGATGATCTGAAATTCCTCTATCATGAAGGAAACCTCTCATAAATGATGGTAGAGCAAAAAGAAAATTAATTTAAATTGAGCCCCTAGTTAATGGGTACTCAAATATAACAATTTAAAATGCAAAATGGACTTTGAGGATGGAAAGAAACTAAAAAAAAACCAACAAAAAACCACAACAAAACTCCAACAACTCAAACAATAGCAAAATTATAGAACAGCATAGGAATGCTCCCTCCACAAAAGAAAATAAGGAATCCACTCTGTAAAATGGTGGTCTGACATTACACACTAGAGGAACCCACCTCCAAATGGGGAAATCAAATACCCACACTATTAATCTGTTTCCTCCCCACACAAATGGCAACTTCTGACTAAATTTTAGTAGAGAGCTAACAGGATCCCTACACAAATACACACCCCTAATTTTCAAAGTAACATCTTCTATAGCAGGCCTTCAGCAGACCAGCATTAGAGTATAAACTACAGGAAACAGTTAGTGCCTGGGATTCCCTGTTTCAGAAGCTATTGAATAACTAGTAACTGAAGAAAATTTGGGAAATCTAGTCAGTAGCATCTTAGCCACCAGTGAGGTGACAGGGGAGAGAAATGATGATACTAATGGTATCAAGAGCAACCCTTAGGAAAAGCAGGCAGTGCAGTTAGAGAGCATGAGTGATGCCTCTAGACATTTTCCTCACAATGCACTATAGAGATGTGAATTGGAACCGGAATCGGTTCAGTTCCGGTTCCGATTCAAATCTTATAATTTTTATCGTCCGGCCCAATTGGTTTTTTATCGGTGGCGCCCGATCCGATAAACAAAAAACCCACCCTGACCCTTTAAAACTGACCCCTTAGCCTCCCCCACCCTCCCGACCCCCCAAAAAACATTTTAAAATTACCTGGTGGTCCAGTGGGGGCACGGGGAACAATCTCCCGCTCTCGGGCCAGCCATGACCTGCGCCATTTTTAAAGATGGCGCCGGCCATCCAGTGCTCCTACTATGTGACAGGATACCCTGTCACATGGTAAGGGCAAAGGGCCATCGGCGCCATCTTTATGAGTGGCAGCCGAAGGCCCTAGAACGGGAAATCGCTCCCAGGACCACCACTGGACCACCAGGTAATTTTAGAATGTTTTGGGGGGATCGGGAGGGTGGGGGAAGCTAAGGGGTCATTTTTAAAGGGCTGGGTGGGTTTTGTTTTTTTTAATTGGGCCATCGGCACCATTTTTGAGTGGCAGCCAAAAAGGCGCCAATGGCCCGAGAGCGGGAGATCTGTCCCCGCGCCCCCACTGGACCACCAGGTACTCGTAAAAAGTTTTCGGGGGTTCAGGAGGGTGGGGGAAGGTAAGGGATTAGTTTTATAGGGTCGGGTGGGTTTAGGGGTTGTTTTGGTATGCCGGTTTTCCCGCCCTCCCCCCAAATAACTTTCGTTAGTGGACACTAACGGGAGTAACGGTTTTTCACGATTAATTGGGAAAATTTCTATTGTATCGCGTACTCTTAACGATTTTTGACGATTTAAAAAATATCGGACAATTTTTTAAATCGTCAAAAAACGATTCACATCCCTACCTCCCATTAGAATTTTTTTAATAGCCTTTGTTTGGGTCCTTAAGCAAGACTGACACACAGGGTACAAGTAGCTCAGAATACAGCAACTAGAATGGTGTCAAGGATTTCTCATAGAATTTCAGTTTCTCATGTACCATTTTCATTACATTAGTTACCAATAAATTTGTGAATACAATTTAAGTTTCTTGTTCTGATTTTTGTGCCTTATTTAGGATGGGATCTGAGTATTTACAGCTGATTTTAAATGGCTGGCATGCATAAAAAACGGGGGTTACGTGCGTGGCTGGGCCTTGCGCGCACCGTGTGCATTTTAGAAGGGACCCGGCCACATGCGTAACTCCGGTTACGCACAGAAGTGCTAGACCAAAGAAAAGGGGAGTTTCGGGGGGGGGGGGGGGGGCGGAGAAGGGCACTGCTGGAGGCGGCTGGTACAAAGGTACAAGTTGCTACTGCTCCGTTGGAGTGGTAAGCAACAAAATAAGGCCAAAAAAAGGTAAGGGAAAGGGTTTAGGGGGAGGATAGGAGAGGAGAGGGCATGGGTAAGGGAGGTTAGGGTAGGGGAAAAAGGAAGTTCCCTCCCAGTCCGCTCCTTAATTGGAGTGGACTGGGAGGGAACTGGTGGAAGGCCACAATGCGTCGCCTAGCAAAAGTTACAGAAAACTACCCCTTCTTGCGTGCATGGATTACAAAATCAGGCGCGCATGTACGTGCAGTGCGCCCATGGATGCATGTGCGCATCTATTATAATCTACCCCTTAGCTAGTAAGCTAAATTGGTATATTCCTAGATGTTTTTTACAATCAAAGGTTCAGTGGTGACCAAGAACTTTTTCAGTGGTGGCATCTTCACTCTGGAAATTGTTGCCAGCTCATATTAGGATGGAGTGCAATTATCTTGCTTTCCAAAGAAAGGTCACAATATGACTGTTTTCTGGAAAAAAATTGTTAAGAGATGTATCTAATTCCTTCTTTTGTGAAAAGCATGGAGGATGATAGTTTCTTATTACTAGGATAAAGAGATGTCTTTGAGGTTTTTAAGTTTTTTGTTGTATTAAATGTATAATTTTGCGTGTTTTTTGTGTTTTGTTAATTATGCATGTTTATTGATGTAAACAACTTTTTTCTGACTGAGTTAGGAAAGCAGTCAACATGAAATAAAAATAAAAATACAATCAAGAACAATATAATTAGCTTTGGCATGGTCCAAATATATATTCATTGTCAGTGACTCACAGTCACTTATAGTTTCATAAAACAGCTAGGATAACTTCCTTTGCTGAGCTAATCAAATATCTAATCCAAGGCTGCAATCATCTGTACATTCACATTTGAAGAACAATCTATGAAGAACACATATGGTTTCTGACATCAGTGGTATAACCATGATTTTTCAGATATTTTTGGCAGTTTTATTACTGAGTATATTAAATTGACAAGTGTGACATTTTGTTGTACCATGTTTTGTGCTTGCCATATGTTATTGTCAAACTTTTCTTATCACTGTAAAATGCTACTCACACATACGACATGTAGATGCTACAGTAGGATCTAACACTTAGCTATCAGAATGCATCTCAACTTCATGCTAATTCTGCTTATCCTATTGAGCAGTCACAAAACATGCTAACAATTCACTTAATGGTCTTGGTGATCCTAGAAATATTTTCCTTGTCTCCAATAATTGCTTACATTTGCTATCAAATTTTGATTTACCAATGTTTAATGAAAGGAGAAGAACCGGTGCAACAGAGTGTTCAAACTTTGCATTAGAATAGGGTGACAACTTCTGGTGCTGGTAGCAACACAGCAGGAATCCTCTCTGTTTCTCATAAGGTATGGCTGCTGTTTATCTCCTGCCTCCACAGTTGTTTGGTTTTACTCTGCCCAGGAGAACCAATCAGACAGGGGAGTTGAGATATAGCGGCCATGTGCTAAATTTACTGTTGCCAGAACACAGGAGGGTGGTTGAGATATACAAACAGGAACAAAATAGAGAGATCTAATGGTTTCTAACTCTGAAGAAATATATTCTTCTCCTAGTCTCAAGGGTTTTAGCTGACAGCTCGACTATTTTTATTGCCAATAAAAATGTCTAATAGTCTGGGGTTCCCCTTCTAAGATTTTTCAAAGTGGGAAGGGTAGGGGATACTCCTGTGCTTTCTTCTCATCTTCCTGTGCCACAATCTGCCCACTCTCACCACTCCTTTCCCTTTTAATTGGTACATAATCTTCTCTGATTCATTTTCCTCTGGAATCCCAAAGGAACATGTATACATTAAAAAAAGTGTATTAATTAAAGCAAAACACACGAACATTAATATATCGGCATGTGATGTGTGTTAACATTACATATTAGAGTTATTAATGTTGATTTTTTTTGCCTATCATGCTATGCATTTCACAATTTCAAATATTCTATGTTATTTTCATGGTCATTTTTCAAATTGCATTGAGGCTCTAAAGGCATTACTTGCGCGACAAATATCCCAATGCAATCAGCAAGTCAAAGTGTCCCCCTGTACTCCTGATTCGTACTGAAAAATCCACTTTGCCCTACCGATGCAGCCTTTCTTGGCAAAACACGGTGTCCGTGTCGGGGGACACTTTGACTTGCTGATTGAGAATTCTTTTGAACGACAGGAATTCTTTTGAGATAAGAAATTTATATTATTTTGAATGAGAAAATAAATATAACCTTTTGAAAAGTCAGAGGAGTTACAGTGTTCTGCACTTTTCAATTGTCTACATTATATACGAAGTGTGGAGTGAACTCTCTGGATACTAATTTGGCTCATAGGTAAGACAGATGCTTCGTTCTCCATTCCTTCTCCAGCTATGTCTTACCAGCAAACTGCATGGACACGGGGGAGCTGGTGGGGGATGTGACAGCATCGGGTACATTACAAGTGGCTTGTACAGTTAGGTCTACAAGCAGGTGCGCCAGGGCCCGGCTTCTCTCTCCATGCTGGAGAGGCCTGCTAAGGTTGGGCGCCCAAACAATGCACTTGCACAAAGCTTTGTGGGTAAGTAACCACTACACACTTTCTATGGGTTCAATTTAAACAACTGGCTTTTCAAATCCTCCCATTTAGAGCAGTTGAAATCTCAGATGTTAATCACAACCTTTTTTTTTTTTTTATTTATAGTTTATTATAATTTCTTAAGTACATTCAAGTAAAATAAGAAGAGAAAATATGGATTTACAGCAAAAATCAAAATTTTTAACTACAACCTCAAGAAAACATTATTCTGTAAATTCACATACAGACCCCATAATCAATGGGGGAGCCTATTATATCTAAGAAAACAGGGTAATTATGAAACATAAATCAAGAGAGACTTTTTCTTTTTTTACCAAACTCTTTCTCCAACTGGGGTAGTAACCCTTTTAACCACCTTTATCCTGAAGAAAAACTTCTAAGTGTCCTGGGTCAGTGAAAACAAACTTATTTTTTTGAAAAGAAATCATACATTTGCATGGATATTTAAGATAAAAGGTTGCCCCTAAGGCCAATACCCTCTGTTTCATTAACAAAAATTGTTTCCTTCTGTGCTGAGTAGCTCTCAACACGTCTGGAAACATTTGCACAGTTTGTCCACAAAACGCAAAACTTTTATTCAAAAAATATTTCTGGAGAACCAGATTTTTCTGACTCTCCAGAGCAAACACCACTACCAATGTTGATCTTATCTGGATATTATCCACTGACGCCTCTAAGAAAGATGTTCAATTAGGGCTTTCAGGCTGGAGAATATCCATATCTCCATCATTTTTTGCCAAGGTTTTTTTTATATTAGATACATAATACAAGTTAGAAATTATTATATCTTCAGAAATACCCTCATGATGGCAAAGGTAGCGCCGGCGCCATTTTGAATATTGGCAATACGGCCCGAGTGCAGGAGGTCGCTCCCGGACCCCCGCTGGACTTTTGGCAAGTTTTGTGGGGGTCAGGAGGCCCCCCCAAGCTGGCCAAAGGTCCCTGGGGGTCCAGCGGGAGTCCGGGAGCGATCTCCTGCACTCGTGCCGTCGGGTGCCAGGAACCAAAATGGTGCCGATAGCCTTGCCCTTACTATGTCACAGGGGCTACCAGTGCCATCAGTCAGCCCCTGTCACATGGCAGGAGCACAAGACGGTGTCGGCCATCCAGTGCTTCTACCATGTGACAGGATCTGGCCAATGGCACGGATACCCTGTCACAAGGTAAGGGCAAAGGACGGCCCGGTAGCCGGAGGACGGCCCGGCGCAGGAGATCGTGGGATATTGCTCCCGGGACCCCCAGGACCACCAGGTACCTGTAAAATGGTTTTGGGTGGTTCGGGAGGGTGGGGGAAGCTAAGGGGTTACTTTTAAAGGGTTGGGGTGGGTTTAGGGGTTATTTTTGTGTGCCGTTTTTCTCGCCCTCCCCCAAAACGATAAGGGAAGCCCCACGATCAATATCGTGGGGTTTTCCTATCGTTTTGGGAGAGCCCCCGATTTCTGACGATTTTGAAAATATCGACGATATTTTCAATCGTCCGAAGTCCGATTCACATCCCTATTAGCAAGCGCTGTTGTCACAGAAAAAAGCAGCATGGACTTTGGTTTGGGAAATACTAGCTTTTTAATGCTCATGAAATGGGGAAGTACCTGGAGGAAGAACTAAAAGGCTGGGAAAAAGAGAGAGATGTGGATCAACAGTGGACCAATCTAAAAGGAGCAATTACCAAGGCAACTAATCTATATGTTAGAAAAGTAAAGAAAAGCAAAAGAAAAATGAAACCTATCTGGTTCTCAAAGGAGGTGGTTGACAAAATAAAGGCTAAAAGAACAGCGCTCAAGAAATATAAAAGATCCCAAAAGGAGGAGCACAAAGAAGAATATCTGGTAGAACTGAGGGAGACAAAGAAATTCATCAAGATGGCAAAAAGTCAAGCGGAAGAGAGGATTGCCAAGGAGGTAAAGAGTGGTAACAAAACATTTTTCAGATACATCAATGAAAAGAAAAAAGTTCAAAGTGGTATAGTGAAATTGAAAGGTGGAAAGGATCAATGTGTGGAGAGAGACGAAGAAATGGCAGAAATATTAAATGAATACTTCAGTTCTGTGTTCACTAAAGAGGACCCTGGAGAAGGACCGTCACTAGTTAACAAGAAACTGGAGGGGAGTGGAGTAGATGTAACTACATTTACAGTAGAAAATGTATGGGAAGAGCTGGTGAAACTGAAAGTGGACAAAGCCATGGGGCCTGATGAAGTTCATCCCAGAATACTGAGGGAGCTCAGAGATGTGCTGGTGGATCCACTGTGTGACCTGTTCAATAGATCCCTAGAAACAGGAGTGGTGCCGAGTGATTGGAGGAGAGCGGTGGTGATCCTGCTTCACAAGAGTGGGAACAGAGAAGAGGCTGGTAACTACAGACCGGTTAGCCTCACTTCGGTGGTGGGAAAAGTAACAGAGTCACTGTTGAAAGAGAGAATAGTGAACTATCTACAGTCGTGAGAATTGCTGGACCAGAGGCAGCATGGATTCACCATTGGAAGATCCTGTCAGACAAATCTGATTGACTTTTTTGACTGGGAAACCAAGGAATTGGATCGAGGACGAGCACTCGATGTCATCTACTTGGATTTCAGCAAAGCTTTTGACACTGTCCTGCACAGGAGACTGGTGAATAAAATGAGAAGCTTAGGAGTGAGTGCCGAGGTGGTGGCCTGGATTGCAAACTGGTTGACGGACAGAAGACTATGTGTGATGGTAAATGGAACTCTCTCTGAAGAGAGAGCGGTTTTAAGCGGTGTACCGCAGGGATCGGTGTTGGGACCGGTCCTTTTCAATATCTTTGTGAGCGACATTGCGGAAGGGATAGAAGGTAAGGTATGTCTTTTTGCGGATGACACTAAGATCTGCAACAGAGTGGACACGCCGGAAGGAGTGGAGAGAATGAGATGGGATTTAAGGAAGCTGGAAGAGTGGTCGAAGATATGGCAGCTGAGATTCAATGCCAAGAAGTGCAGAGTCATGCATATGGGGAGTGGAAATCCGAATGAACTGTATTCGATGGGGGGAGAAAGGCTGTTATGCATGGAGCAGGAAAGAGACCTTGCGGTGATGGTGTCTAATGATCTGAAGTCGGCGAAACAATGTGACAAGGCGATAGCTAAAGCCAGAAGAATGCTGGGCTGCATAGAGAGAGGAATATAATGTGTTCAGTTCTGGAGACCATATCTCCAAAGAGACAGAGACAAGATGGAGGCGGTCCAGAGAAGGGTGACCAAAAAGGTGGAAGGTCTTCATCAAATGACTTATGAGGAGAGATTGAAGAATCTAAATATGTACACCCTGGAGGAAAGGAGGAGCAGAGGTGATATGATACAGACTTTCAGATACTTCAGATACTTGAAAGGTTTTAATGATCCAAAGACAACGACAAACCTTTTCCGTAGGAAAAAAGTCAGCAGAACCAGGGGTCATGATTTGAAGCTCCAGGGAGGAAGATTCAGAACCAATGTCAGGAAGTATTTCTTCATGGAGAGGGTGGTAGATGCCTGGAATGCCCTTCCGGAGGAAGTAGTGAAGACCAGAACTGTGAAGGACTTCAAAGGGGCGTGGGATAAACACTGTGGATCCATAAAGTCAAGAGACCATCAGTGAAGAGTGGGTGGCTCGCCAGAATGATGGCTACTGCCTGGAGATAATACCCTTATTGAATAAACATACCCAAGGTTACTGTGACTCCAACATCACTCTAAGCTTCAACAGCAAGAGGAAATGTGGAAAAAAGAATTTGCACTCACAAAGCGAGGAGTAGCTGGCTTGTTACGGCGGTTACTACCCCAAACCAAATAAGCCTGATACTTCACTTTCAATGCATATCCAGCATAGCTCTCTGCTTCAACGGCAGGGGAGAAGAAAAACTGATACTTCACGCATAACCAGCATAGCTCTCTGCTTCAACGGCAGGGGAGAAGAAAAACTGATACTTCACGCATAACCAGCATAGCTCTCTGCTTCAACGGCAGGGGAGAAGAAAAACTGATACTTCACGCATATCCAGTATAGCTCTCTGCTTCAACGGCAGGGGAGAAGAAAAACTGATACTTCACGCATATCCAGCATAGCTCTCTGCTTCAACGGCAGGGAAGAAGAAAAACTGATACTTCACGCATATCCAGCATAGCTTTCTGCTTCAACGGCAGGGGAGAAGAAAAACTGATACTTCACGCATAACCTGCATAGCTCTCTGCTTCAACGGCAGGGGAGAAGAAAAACTGATACCACGCATATCCAGCATAGCTCTCTGCTTCAACGGCAGGGGAGAAGAAAAACTACTTCATGCATATCCAGCATAGCTCTCTGCTTCAACGGCAGGGGAGAAGAAAAACAACCAATAAGGGCTGAATAACATGGTCTGGGTAAAACAAATAAGCATGGGTGTAGCTTGCTTATTGCGGCGGTTACTACCCCTACTACCCCTAACTAATCAAGTTTGATATTTCACTTGGATGCAGCTCCATCACTGCTCTCTACATTAATGGTGGGGGTGGATGGGAAATAGAACCAAAGAGCTAAGAGAAAAAGATAAGTATGAGAAAAAAATGTGTGAAGCTTGCTGGGCAGACTGGATGGGCCGTTTGGTCTTCTTCTGCCGTCATGTCTATGTTGCTATGTAACACTAAAGCATAGTTTTTACTGTCTTATAGCATGCTGTGGGTTGGCAGTGATATGACAAAGTCATGGTGGTATGAATGAAGCAGCCATTCTCTTTGCTGCAGGAGATTCAGAAAATGGTTTCATGACCTGGCTTCTCACACTCGTTGCTATTCCCAACATGTCGGTGGAGATGAGGTACATCAAGGCCTTATGTTCTACCACTGTATCTTAGAATGCACCTTTAGAGTTCTCAAAAGTAGATTTCATTGTTAGGACAAAATGGGGAAAACTTTAATGTATGCCCCACCCAGAGTAGTGCTGCTCTGCTGTGTATTCCATAATCTCACTATATGCCATATTATCCAAATAGACATTTTTCCAGATCTACCTAGGGATCCCCCATGTCCACCTGAAGAAGCCAAGGATACCACACTGACTGACAGCTTCGGAAAAATGTCATACAATGCTAATTTGCCTGTTAGGCCACAACTACCCCTTCCCCTTCCATGGAAGAGAGCCCAGCAGAGTGTTTCTGGCTGCTCTCTTCTCTGCCTTTCTTTTACTCACTGGTCTTCTGTCTTGGTCAGTGTGTAACAGAAAATACTTATGCCTAGTTAGGCTACATCTTGACAATGGAGAAAATCACTGTAGTAGAAAAAGTATACTAAAAGTAAAGATTACACCAAAGTCATGTGGCTAGCCTAATGTTTTTTGAGTGATAGAGAATCTAAAAGAGCCATGTCTTGCAATAGTGTTAGGGTAGGACTGCGAACACTGTATATAGCTTGCTCTAGCTTGGCCGACTTGCTTGGTGGGCCTACGTCTTGGACCCTGTCTTAGCCCTAACATATGGGTGAGATAGTGGCATTCATATGTTAGAACTCCAGCAGGGCCTTGTCTGGAAGTTGCAGAATATAAGATTCTAAAATAAATAAACATGGAGGCCAACTACTCAATAAATTATGGCAGCAGAGTTCAAATGAAGGCCCAGACAGTCCATGTTGAAAGAGTGCACTCATGGGAGACAGCCTAAGGACAAGGCAGCAGAGTTCAAATAGAAGGCAGCAAGACCAGGACCAAACAGGGCTGAATGAAGGCTGAAGAGCAAGAGAAGACACTATAGCATGGCAGTAGGTACCCCAGAAGGAGACACAACAGCATGGAAACAGCAGCACAATGAGATGAGATGAGATGAGATACCAATAGCAGTAGCAGGAGATGAGACATGATGGCAAGAAACTGCACAAGTCTGTGAATGGAGACTGATTCAAGGAGGCTGGAGTATAGGCAGAGCATTGAGGAGGGCATTATTAGAAGGCAATAGGACAACACAGGAAGATAGTAGATCATCCCCTTCAGCAAGCCGGCACAGAAAAACTGTAGTCAGAACCCAGGAGGCTTCTTCCATCTAGCTGACATAAAAGCTTTGTAATCAGGATGGGCCCAGCAGGCTTTTTCCATCTAGCTGGCACAGGAACTCTATAGTCATAATGGGCCCAGCAGCCTTCTTTCTTCTAGCTGGCACAGGAACTCTGTATAGAGGCCTGGCCATTCTTGTTTCCACAAGTCTTGTAATATGGTGATATATGCCACCACTACTGCAACTTCATGGCCCTTTTCGGTGGTGTGACTTGCCACTTGGGGAAAACATCTCTTTGCAGGGTCTACTTATGGATTGTCTTTTTGAGCATAGACTGTTAAGGTGCATAGAGTCCTGGGGTGCTGGGGAAGGCAAAGGAGGAGGCTCCAGCATGCATTGTAGAATTTGTGTTAACACACTGATCATGTTGATGATGGATGTTGACACAGTTGTAAGAGCCTGCGTGTGTACTGTTGACATTCCTCCTGAGGTGCACTAACTCTGTCTGTATGAGGTGAAGATATACCCCATGCCTCCTTTCCAGGTGGTTCAGCTGCTCATGCATAGAGATCTTTATTGGTGCTTGTGCTATGTTGGTGTGGTACGAGCTGTAGTTTGTGCCTCAAAAAGTGGCATGAGAGGGTCAGTGAGCTTTTCCTGCTCAGTGTCTGCTGCTTCCTGCTGGTGATGTGGCATGCTGGAGATTGGTTGTGCTGGCTTGACTGCCTCCCACTGCAAGTTGGGGTCTTCTATGAAGCCTGATATTTTCAGACTTACATTGAGAAGGCTGGCTGAGCCAAGGGTGCCAGCGTCTGCAGCTGCTCAGGAGACTGATGCTGCTGCTCTCTCTCCTCCTCCTCGCTGACCTGTGTCTGGGCATCAAACTGTAAGGGGGATGGAAAATTGCTGCTGTGCTGCTGGTACCTGGGGCTTGACATCTGGGATAATGGAGTACTGGGTGAGAGCTGTGGAAACAAAGAAGAAGACATAAATACCAATGCAAAGAAGTACACATGTACCGTTTGACATCAAATGCACACTTTGCATCAATCAATGTGAGCATCTTATGCCAAATGTTATGGATATCTGTAGCAACCTTGACATTTATAGTTAAAGTGAACTTACCGGTTCCGGCTCATGTGGTGTCCAGCCACTTATCCATCCCCTCAAATACATCTGGTCCCAGCTGTTCAATGAGGTACTTTTCCATCAGTGTCATGACAACGGGAGAAGGGACTCCTCCTCTGTTTTGCCGTAGATATTTGTTATGGCTAGCCACCTTGTTTTTCAGTTGGGCCTTGAAATCCTGGCAATTGTGGGTCACCCGCGCCACACTCCTTTTCATTCTTCTGTGCCTAGATATGGCCTGGATGATCATGCACCAGATCTGGCCCATGGATGCCCTTGATGTCTTGGCCCATGGTTGCTGAAAGGCATTGCATAGTTCTTGAGGACCTTTGCTATTATCATGTTGTTGTCCTTGACATTGAACTTCAAAGCCTTCAGATGACAGTGCCCTGCTGCCTGGCTGCCAGAATGGGGTGCAATTTCCACTTCCAGAGAGGTGTCATCACTATTCTCACTCTTGCTCTCACTCCCTTCTCTCCTCCCTTCCTCCCCCTTTGCATCTGCCTTACCAACTCCCCTCCCTTCTGCCCTCAATGTCTATCCCTAGCCTGACATCCTCCTCCCTCCGTACTCACCTGCCTATCCTCTTCCCCCCTCCTGTCTCCTACTATCTCTTTCCTCCTGTCTATCTCTACTCCTGTCCCTGTCCCTGTCCCTACTCCTCCTCCTCCTCCTAGCACTCCTGCCCTTGTCCTCCCTCATCCTCTCATCCTCTCCTCATCTCCTTACACCTACCAGCTCCTCATTCTCCATTTCTCTAATGCTCCATCCTCTCCTCTCCTCTTCTCACTCCTCCACACTATCACTACTCAACAGCACCATTCCTCAACAGCATCATGCCTCACTACTCCTCCTCCCCACCACCACAGTCCTTCACATCACCTCACCTCATGGCTCCCCCTCCTCCTCCTCACCACCATGCCTCACCACACGTTCTCAACACCACCACCACTCCTCACCATCACCACCATGCCTCACTATCACTACTCAACACATCCATGCCTGACCACTCCTCCTCCTCCTGACACAAACACAGATAGCAAACAAAACAAACAAACAAACAAAAACGTTCACTCCAACAAAGAACACAAAAGACCAAGGTAAAGGAAACATATAAAAAAAAACTCTAAGCAGGAGATATAGCACTCAGAAGTCACTATAACTCCACTGACCACCAAACAACTACTAACTCACCTCACCTCCACTCCTTACTCCAATGCCTGACACACCCTTAAAGAAGCATCTGTAGGAAGTCGGTATATATAAACAAAAAAAATGTGCAACACGTTAAATGACATGCGATGCACTAAGGCATCATGCTATTTACCTACACGATGCAGTATATCTCAAATTAGACTAACCACACCTTTTTTCTTAATGCAGCCACTAACGTTCCATATTGCTGCTTTATTTATAGCCCTTTAAGGAACCTAGCTGATAGTTTATTTATTTAGATTTATATTCCACTTTTCACAGTACTTCAAAGTGGATTATATTCAGGTACTGTAGGTATTTATCCCGAGAGCTTACAATCTAAGGGCCTTATTTTCTAAGGCTATTGCATGCTCGCGCTACCAGCATCGGCGTGGAGTCAGCCCCGGAAGAGGAGGAGTTGGGGCATCACTGGGGCCGACTCCGCGAAGACAGTGAAAAAGGTAAGGAGTCTTTTTGCTGCAAATAACTACACCTTTTATGATATAGTTATTCAGCATGACACCAGCAGCAATCACTGCTGGCTAGTACCAGGATTCACTAATCCTTGTAGCATTAGTGAATCTAGGCCTAAGTTTGTACGTGAGACAATGGAGGGTAAAGTGACTTGCCCAAGGTCACAAGGAGCAACAGCAGGACTCAAAGCCTGGTCTCTTGGGTTGTAGTCCACTGCTCTAACCACTAGGCTACTCCTCTACAGTCACCTATACAAACCCCTAAGAAGTGTAGAAAAGTAAAACATTTCCAATTAAATCATTTCTAAAACAATATAAAATAAATAAAACAGTTTAAAATAATAACACATCAAATAAACTAAGATGGAATAAAATGGACAACAAATGCAAATCCTATATGTAGCAGCAAACAGTCATAGTTCTTATAAATTAAAAGCTATCATAAATAGATGCAATTTATCTTAATGCAATTCAGAAGCCATAGAGCAACTGACAAGTAAATCCATACTGTTGGTCCAGTGACTAAAAAGGCTTGTTCATGGATTCTTATTAGCCTCAAACATCATATTGATGGAGCATTGAGCAATCCTCTTCAAGTGAACTTCAAGATTCAATCAGGATTATAAATATGCAGCATCAAATTTGCCCATGCCCCCAAGCATTTTGTGAATAAGCAGGATAACTTTGTACTGGACATGTCAAGCAATTGGAAGTTAGTGGAGATCCATCAGCCCTGAGAGATATATGAGCTCTTCTGTTCTGGCCTGAAATCAATCATGCCACTAAATTTTACAAAAATTGCAATTAGTGAATGGTAGTGGTGGGTAAACCAACATGCAATGAGTTTCAGTAATCAATGCTAGGGATAGCCATAGCCTGTACTACAGAGCTAAACCAAGAGTGACACCACAATACTTTATGCAGGTGATTCCTGTTTGCTTCCTTATGGGATGAAATGGGATGCTTTCAAAGCTACGTTTAGGGGTGTTGTTATCAGCTATATGGCCAAATGTAATAAACAGCGTAATGCAGATCTGGTAGTTTGGAAGCTCAGATACAGGACCTGGAAAGTCGTTGCAAGCCATGATTGTCTCCTTTGCTGCTAGAACTATGTAAGTTGAAATATTGATACAATACATTATTTAATCATAGGCATTGGAATTCCGTTTTCATGAGGAAGTATCAAAGCAGGTCAATTTCTGGTTATGTATCTGAGAGGGAAGAGGAATAAAAGAGGATAAGTGGATTGCATGGCAAGCATGACTAACGTTTTTCAGAGATAAGGAGATCCTATATTGTTTCCCAGATTTTTATTCCTCACTTTATACTTTGAATCCCACCACATAGATGGTGTATGTTCAGCTTGCTTGTCCACCCTATTCTATCAGATTTACAGAAAGATAACTCTATGCTTAACCTACTATATTCAAAATTAGTCAATTAGGTATAAAAGTTATTTGAGAAACATTTCCTGGATGCCTTTATTCATGTATATTAAGCAGGCTGTTTATCCTGCTGCATATCCCTGATAACGTATCCAGCTAACTTTGGCTGGATAAGTTATCTTTTCTCAGCTGTTCTGAAAATTGGCCTCAAACGATCTAGCAATATTTTAAACCTTATATTTCATAGCTGATAAATCTAATGAAGTAAATATTGTTTCAGCAGGATAGCCAAAGCATACTGTTAAATACAGACAACAACACAGAAATCTGACACATCTAGCAGTAGGCCTACTCAGTCTAAATTATTTATCCGAGGTGACTTAAACTATATTTCCTATTGACTGAATCTAAATTCTTGTCTATAGAAAGAGAGTTAACATAAAATAGAAAAATAAATACACTAAAAATGTTTTTCGGAGGAGGAAACAGCTCTCTCAAGAGCTAGCCACTCTGCAGCTTCCTCACCGTGTACATCAGCAGGAGCCAGCTAATGAGGCAAGTCACCCGTTATCCTTGCAGTGTTTAGCCTGAATTAGTTATTTGAATCAAAATGACAGATTCAGGAGGAAAGCTCCTGAGAGCTTGACTGAAAATGTTATGTTGATGTAACTATACAGTGATCAGTCTAGTGGAGTGCCTCTTGGTCTCCATGCCAACGACGACAAGAAAGAGATAAAAAAAAAAAAAAAAAAGACAGAGGTTAAAGGCTATGCATCAGGAAAATTGATATTAGCCAAGATATGCTCCCTTGAAGCAGGTTTAGTTAAGCACAGAAATAAGCTTCATACTCAGCACCATTCATATCCATATCCCATTTCAACTTGTCATAATTTTCCTCTCTGCCCTTAGGATTACTTAAAAGATTAGTCATTTCCAGCTGAATACCAAAGTACTCTCACAATTTAACAATTTCTGCATATTTATGTCACTGAATATTATAATAATAGTTTGAAGATGTAAGACAACATTTTATTTTTTAATATTGATTCTTTTTTCCCTTTTCTCCATCCCTAAAACTACACTTGAGGTCCTCTGGTTGGTCAAGGAATGGAGGAGTAAGTCTCCATTGAAATGGAATTACCTCAGTGGCATTCTTATGCAAGCAGGGGTCACTCCAATAGAGATAGCCACCTGCATTCCATCTCGGAGCCAACACATATCATCTCCATAATCTGCCCAAGTCAATTTAGCAATACAACTATTTTTACATGAACAATAAAACATAATTAAGAGAGATAGGCATATGAATTGGCCCATCTACTGACCATAGAATAAATTCAAGTTTACTAATTGATAAAGAGATCTGACTATACAAATTCACAAAATAAAGTAAGATATTGGTATTTTTCATTGGTAGAAAGAATTTGACAACTCAAAACCCAACCACAAATTCTCATGATTAAAAGAAATGTAAACAAAGCATAGGTCATTTTTCACAGAGCAAAGTAAATTATGTATATATCTATATAAATCTATAAAAATGTATTGTATAATAAAAGAAAATACATCTTTTAAAATGAGAATTATACTATAGTGATTTTACAGAAGATTATATCCATGATAGACATTATTATTTAGGGGTGTGCAAGCCAAAAATTATCTTGTCATTTCTTTTTCTTTCATTTGTGATTGGAAATCTCTGCTTTTCAGGGGGAGTTTTGAGTGTTTTTCATTTTTATTTCAGGTTTCAGAAAATAGTGTGTACTAGTTCTGCAGAGCATGCACTAGTTCTGAATAGATAATTATCCCCTAGATTCATCATTCTGCTACATTTATAACAGAATGATGAGTCAAGAAAAAAAAGGGGCAGGGAGTGATAGTGGCCGGCCGGCCGCACTGCAAACTATCGCCCCCATAGCGCCAGGGGAAAAGGTGGTGTTATTTCCCACAGTGCTGTTGGCGATAACCCCACCCAAATCCCAACCACACTCCTCCCCTTCCCCTAATTAGCATGACATTGCCATGATGCAGCCATTATCACGTGCGTTAGGGCCCACACAGAATAAAGAATAACCCTGTTGTTTTGTTGTAAGTCACCTTGGATGTAATTATAATGGACCTTATGGTCTCATTACCATTAATGGCCCTTGCTTAACTTTCTTATCTAGCGCAGTTTAGGTCAGTGAATGAGGGGAGGAACCATTAACAAGCAGCCCCTCCGTTTGAGAGTGTTGGAATGGCCATCCCCTTGGATAGGATTTATAATCAGCTCTCTATGGAGAGACTCTGGGCAGTGCTTTTTAGAGATGTGCATTCGTTGTGGTTCGGGGGGACCTGAACCATGAAACGGATTTTCCCCGAGCTTCAGGGAAAATTTGTTTTTCAGGTTAGGGTGGGGGGTGGGGCACATTTATTAAAAATAAAAAAAAAAACCAACCCACCCCAACCCTTCACATTTACTTTCTTATAACCCCTCCACCATCCCAATCCCTCCCCAAGACTTACTAAAAGTCCCTGGTGGTCCAGCGGGGTCCCACGAGCGATCTCTCCCTCCATGCTGTTGGTCTGTCGGGCATGCTATGACTCAAAATGGCATCGATAGCCTTGCCCTTACGATGTCACAGGGGCTACCGGTGCCATTGGTCAACCCCTGTCACATGCTCCTACCCTGTCACATGCTCCTACCATGTGACAGGGACTGACCAATGGCACCAGTAGCCTCTGTGACATCATAAGGGCAAGGCTATCGGCACCATTTTGAGTCATAGCAGGCCCGACAGCCCGACGGCATGGAGGGAGAGATCGCTCGCGGGACCCCGCTGGATCACCATGGACTTTTAGTAAGTCTTGGGGAGGGATGGGGATGGTGGGGGGGGGGCACTAAGAAAGTACATGTGAAGGGTTGGTGTGGGGTTTTTTTCCGATTTGTGGGTTTTTTTAAATTCGTTTTTCCGGTTTCGGGTTCGGGTTCCAGTTTCATTTTTGGCAAAAAACGATCCGTGGGAAAATGAGTTTTCCCACGAAATTCCAGAACTGAAACCTGACCCAAGCCAGAAAAATGAAGCTCATCGCTAGTGCTTTTAGTTATTTAGAGTTAGGTGGCTGTTGAGGTCCCAGTCGCAAGGTTCACGACCGGGTCCTTACCTCTCTTCCCCTCGGGCATTCCCCGGCAAACTCCGGTGTCCTCCGGGCCTAGGCAGACCACTCAGCGGCAGCGTCTCCATGAGGGAGACACCGCCGAGCTCCGTTCTGTAGCTCCGCCCCTCCTAGGCGCACGCACGTGCAAGGGGGGAGCTTTTAAAGGGCCAGTGGCGCGAAACCACGGCCTGCCCTTGGAGGTGACGTCAGACGCCGGCGGGGATTTAAACCCGACATCTGACTAGCCTCATTGCCTTGCAATGAGGTTCTCCTGTTTAGATTTCTAGTTGCTTACCTGCTTCATTCCTGTTCCAGTCTCCGCTCCTGTTCCAGTCTCCGCTCCTGCTCCAGACTCCGCTCCTGCTCCAGTCTCCGCTCCAGCTCCAGGTCTGTCCCTTCTTCGGATTGTCTTCTTGGTTCCTGACTCTGGTTCATCTCTTCGCACTTCCTGTTTGCCGTCTGCCCTGCCTTTGGACCGTCCCGACGCCGATCTCCGTCTCTCAAGAGTATCCGCCTAAGTCCCAGCAGTCCAGGTCCTCATGGGCTCCCCCCGGGGGGACCTCGGGCTTCCAGGGTGAAGATCCTACCTCTGTGCCAGTCTTGGTACCACCTCCCGGCCTGTGCCTTCTCCGCAGAGTTCTCCTACACATCCAACACCCTCCGCCAGGCCGGCCCAAGGGTCTACCTTTCCATCCGCAACAGTTTGCAAGGCCATGAACCCGGCAGACATCTCCGGATTGCAAGCCATTCCTGGAATGGCCCAACATTTGCAACAGCAGCAAAACTGCCTCGACGTCCTGGCCGCCACCGTCGAACGCCTGGCAAATCGTCTGGATGCCACACCACCAGAGCCACCACTGGTGCCGCCTTCAGCTCCTACTGTGAGCATAACTGCTCCCACTCAGCTGCCTGCCCCCTCACGCTACTCAGGTGGGAACTTTATTCTGTACGATTTGGTATACCAACTCCAATTACCCACTCGTCCTCGGATTTCCCCTCTAAGGATTACCTCTATCCGGGATACAGTGCTGCCGGAAAGTATTTCTGACTCCACGGCTCCTCTTACTCTCCGGACCGGAGCGCTGCATTCAGAGGAGATATCTTTTCTGATTCTGGAGAAGGCTTTTCACCCGGTAGTACTGGGGTTACCGTGGCTACAAGACATTCTCCAATAATCCATTGGGACTCGTTACAAATACCTCAATGGAGCTCCTTTTGTTTCTCCAACTGTCTCAAGGTTCCGTGCCCACCTGTCATGCCCATGCTGAGTACTTCCGTCATGCCACCTATAACTTACACTGAATTTGCGGAGGTGTTCTCCAAAAGGAAAGTGGAGATTTTGCCACAGCATCGCCCCTTTGAATGCGCAATTGACTTCTTGCCAGGAACCACGTTGCCATGTGGGACACTTTATCCCTGCCAGAAACACGTGCTATGTCAGAGTATATTTCTGAAAATCTCACAAAAGGATTCATCAGACCCTCTCGATCACCAGCCGGAGCAGGATTTTTCTTCGTGGGGAAGAAGGACAGCACTTTCAGGCCATGCATTGATTATAGGGGTCTCAACGCCATTACCAAACGAAATCGGTATCCTCTTCCATTAATCCCTGAACCTCTGGACAGATTACAAGGGGCCAAGATCTTTACCAAACTCGACCTTCGAGGGGCCTACAATCTATTCTGGATCCACCCTGGAGACAAATGGAAGACTGCCTTCAATACGAGGGAAGGGCATTATGAGTATTTGGTAATGCCGTTTGGCCTATGTAATGCTCCGGCAGTCTTCCAAAATCTCATGAATGAGGTGTTGCGTGAGATGCTACACTCTTACGTCATAGTGTATTTAGACGATGTTTTGATTTATTCTCAAGAACTGAAGTCCCATCATCAACACGTTAAGCAAGTACTGCAAGTCCTAAAATACAACCAGCTTTATGCGAGACTGGAGAAATGCATGTTCGAACGAGAGTTGCTTCCTTTCTTGGAATACATTGTCTCGTATACCGGGTTTCACATGGACCTGTAAAAGATGTCTGCTATTAGGGACTGGCCCCGTCCAGTAGGGGTGAAAGCGTTACAACGTTTCCTCGGATTCGCAGATTTCTACAGACAGTTCATTCCTCATTACTCCCTTAAAGTGGTACCTCTTACCGCTTTGACTAGAAAGGGGGCTGCTGCTAAAATTTGGCCTAAAGCAGCCTGTCAAGCTTTTGAGGATCTAAAACAGGCTTTCTTGCTAGACACTTGTTTATACCACCCGGATCCGCGACGCCCCTTCATTGTGGAGTTGGATGCCTCCAGCATCGCCGTGGGGGCAATACTAAGTCAACACTCTAGCACGGGTAAACTGCTCCCATGCTCTTACTTCTCCAAGAAGTTCTCAGCAGCCGAGTGCAACTACAGTATAGGAGACAAGGAACTCTTGGCAATTAAGTTAGCATTCGAAGAGTGGAGGCAATGGCTAGAGGGGGCAGCTCATCCTATCACAGTTTACACAGATCATAAAAATCTGGAGTTCTTGTGTCAGGCACAGCGGCTGAATCCTAGGCAAGCCCGGTGGTCCCTCTTCTTCAATTGCTTTGATTTTACACTTCACTATCGTCCAGTGTCCAAGAATACCCGTGCAGATGCCTTGTCATGAACTACGGAGCTAGAAGAGGAGGGGGAGCGTCCCCAGTACATCTTGGATCCAGCAAAAATCAACGGAGCTGCTGTGGCTGTAAGTTCTATGGGAAGGACAGTAGTCCCAAACCGTCTCTGAAGGAGAGTCTTAATGTGGGCCCATGACTCCCTTTCTGGCAGCCATGCAGGCCGTGAGAGGATGCTAGACTTGCTGAACCACTACTATTTGTGGCCAAACATGAGACAAGATGTTCGCAGCTATGTGAGTTCCTGTCCCACCTGCGCCAGGCAAAAACCTCAAATTGGCCAACCTTGGTCTTTGTTGCAACAATTGCCTGTACCCACAGAACCATGGACTCATATAGTCACGAACTTTGTAGTGGATTTACCTTCATCAGATGAGAAGACGGTCATTTGGGTAACGGTGGATCGTTTTTCCAAGATGGCCCATTTCGTCCCACTTCCCAAGTTGCCATCTGCACCGGAACTAGCACAACTATTCACACAGCACATCTTTCGAACTCATGGACTTCTGCAAAACATTGTTTCAGATCAGGGACCCCAGTTCACAGCCCGATACTGGAGGGCTCTGTGCAAAAAATTTGGAGTTCAACTTAGTTTGTCCACAGCCTTCCTTCCCCAGAGTAATGGCCAGACTGAACGCATGAACCGCTCTTTAAAGACGTTCCTCTGCACATTTGCTAATGAGAGGCAGAACAACTGGGTATCATTACACCGTGGGCCAAATTTTCTTATAATAACCATATTCACTCAGTCACTGGGAAATCACCCTGGTAAGCAACTCAAGCCACCATTCAATTTGCCAATAATTATTCCCTCACTGGCAGCTCAAATGTCCGTTCAACAACTGCAAGATCTCTGGAACTCCATTCAGGTTAAACTCTCCAAGGCGGTAAGCAGAGCTAAGTCTTGTACGGATCGCCACCGACAACCTGCACCTGTATTTCTACCAGGCGACAAAGTTTGGTTAAGTACTAAGAACATTCCTTCTCGGAAGTTAGCGCCTAAGTACTGTGGACCTTTTTGAGTTGCTGAACGAGTGGGTCTCGTGTCATACCGGCTTCGCCTCCCCACTACTCTACGCATTCATAATGTGTTTCATGTCTCTCTACTTAAACCAGTAATTCTTTCCAGGTATCATCGTAAATTGCCTGAGTCCACCAACCTGCCTGCTCAAAATGATCCGACTTATCTAGTTCGGGAGGTTCTGGATGTCCGCTTTCATCATCGGCAATGGGAGTATCTGCTGGCCTGGGAAGGATGTGGTTCTGAGGAAAACACCTGGGAGCCTGCCCGTAACATCCTGGACAAGTCGTTCCTGCATCAATTTCATGCTGATCATCCTGGTAAACCTGGTCCTCTGAGGAGGGGGTGTAAGGGCGGGGGGGGTACTGTTGCAGTCCCGGTCGCGAGGTTCGCAACCAGGTCCTTACCTCTCTCCCCCTCGGGCATTCCCCGGCAAGCTTCGGCGTCCTCTGGGCCTAGGCAGGCTGCTCTGCGGCGGCGTCTCCACGAGGGAGATACTGCCGAGCTCCACCCCTCCTAGGCATGCGCACGCACGAGGGGGAGCTTTTAAAGGGCCAGTAGCGTGAAACCATGGCCCACCCTTGGAGGTGACGTCAGACGCCAGCGAGGATTTAAACCCGGCGTCTGACTAGCCTCATTGCCTTGCAACGAGATTCTCCTGTTTGGATTTCTAGTTGCTGTACCTGCTTCATTCCTGTTTCAGTCTCCGCTCCTGTTCCTGTCTCCACTCCTGCTCCAGTCTCTGCTCCTGCTCCAGACTCCGCTCCTGCTCCAGACTCTGCTCCTGCTCCAGTCTCCGCTCCAGCTCCAGGTCTGTCCCTTCTTCGGATTGTCTTCTTGGTTCCTGACTCCGGTTCATCTCTTCGCACTTCTTGTTTGCCGCTGGCCCTGCCTTTGGACCGTACCGACGCCGATCTCCATCTCTCAAGAGTATACACCTATGTCTCAGCGGTCCGGGTCTTCATGGGCTCCTCCCAGGTGGACCTCGGGCTTCCAGGGTGAAGATCCTACTTCTGCGCCAGTCTTGGTACCGCCTCCCGGTCTGTGCCATCTCTGCGGAGTTCTCCTACCCATCTGTCACCCTCCGCCAGGCCGGACCAAGGGTCCACCTTTCCATCCGCAACAGTGGCAGTGAAGAGTAGTTATTTAATTGGATTTTCATACCTGCTAGGGGAATTCTAAGCAAGGTCGGAGGTGGTTCTTACCAGTCCACTAATACCTGGCTGGTTTTTTGGGGAGGAATTTTTTTATTTTCATGGTAGGAGCCTTGTGAAACCCTGGGTACCACCTGGATTCAGGGCATGGGGAACCCTGTGTGTGGGGCTGCCCAAATTAGGGAAAACCTGCCCCTCTGCACCCTCAATGAGGAAAGATGTATAGTGATGACCTGAGGCAAGGTGCAACTCAGGTACTAATTTCATTTTGGGGGAAAAGGAACTTTTTGGTTGTAAGATGCAGGAGAAAGATTTCTGCTGCTCCTACCTGCCTGAGAAGGTCCCAGAGGTCTGCAGGTTCATGAGAGGATGCCTCCATCTGGATTTGATTAAGAGAGAAAACAATAGAGAATCATCACCTAACTGTGAGTAAGACAGCATTTGACATCTTTGAAGACACCTATCTGGAGTCTTCACCCCTGGTTTTGATTTTGAACTGTCAGTGCATTAAACTGTTTTACCCTTTTCGCCAGTTTTAGAAGGGGGTTCCTGCCTAACTAACCCCCTCATTTATCAAAATGTGCTAAGGCGTTTTCACATCCATTAAGGGCTTATCGCATGTGATAGCACCATATCGTATGGTGCAATGCAAATCCAAAACAGAGGAGGAACAGGATTATTGTTTTGTAAAGCCCTATTGCATGGCTTTAGCTACAACTTTGTCAGGAGCATGAAGCTGTGTGATAGCTTGCATCACCTGTTGTGATTTTTTTGTGGATGCCAGTCTGAAGCTCCCAGAGTGTTCACCTAGCTATCAGAGACCTCAGGGAGGGTGGGAGAGAGAAAGAGAGAGAGAGAGAGAGAGATGGAGAGGAGAGAGAGTGAGTCTAGCCATAATACCATCACCCTAGATACGTATTTATATCTCTATGGGAGGCCCACCTAGTAACTCGAGGTGAGGTTTAGGTACTAGTGTAGGGGGTTAGGGGCCACTTTGACATTCAGGGGTAGATTTTAATAAAGTACACCCACGTGAACAAAAGTATGCTGGATTTTAATAGATACGCGTGTAGCCACGCGTATCCTTTAAAATCCTGTCGGCGCACGCAAGGCTGTGCAAAATTGACAGCCTGCACTCGCCAAGCCATGCAGCCTGCCTCTGTTCCCTCCAAGGTCACTCCGAAATTGGAGCGGCCTCGGAGGGAACTTTCGTTCCACCCCCCGCACCTTCCCCTCCCTTCCCCTCCCTAACTCACCCCCCATCCCTATCTAAACCCCCCCTACCTTTGTTTGAAGAGTTACGCCTGCCCAAGGCCCAAGGCAGGTGTAACTCGCGCGCACCGGCTGCATGATTCCCCGGCCCGGGAGCAGTTTTGGAGGCCTCGACCATGCCCCCGAAATGCCCCTGGGCTGAAACCACGCCCACAGTCCCATCCCCGGATGACATGCCACCGCGACACGCCCCCCGACATGCCCCCGACACACACCCCCAGGATAGCCCCGGGACTTATGCGCATCCCGTGGCTTGTGCGTGCCGCCGAGCCTATTCAACATAGGCTCAGCGTGCGCAGGGGGAACTTGGGGCAGGTTTTCGGGGGGTACACGCGTATCTTACGCACATACCACTTTGAAAATCTGCCCCTCAGTGTGAGACGTACGAACAGAACAGTGCTCTCTTGTGAACGTTTGATGACCCTCGGAGCGAGGAACCTCACCCAAAGATGAGATTTGTGCAATGATCTCTCAACCTAGCTTGATTTTACCCAGGTAGAGAGTCCATCTAGCTAGGTTGAGAGAACATTGCACAAACCTCAGCTTTGGGTGGTGTCCTCACTCCGAGGGTCATCAAATCTTCACTAGAAAGCACTGTTCTGTTCGTACGCTCACATTGAATGTCAAAGTGGCCCCTAACCCCCTACACTAATACCTAAACCTCACCTCGCGTTACTAGGTGGGCCTCCCATAGAGATATAAATACCTATCTAGGGTTAGGGCATTATGGCTAGTCTCTATCTCTCTCTCTCTCCCCCTCTCTCTCTCTCTCTCTGCAATTTACAGTAACTTAGCTCTTCGCATAGGTATTAGTGCAAATTGCAATAAACTCTCTATTACCATAAAACATGCCCCTTTTCCCATTGTATGCAATATTATTTACCACATTTGATAAATCCAGGCCTATGGATGCTCTGCCCACTTGGGAACATTGCTTAGCCAAAACCTGGAGGATGAGAGATTCCCCTATACTGGTGCTGAATAAGCTCCTGTGGTGCTGAGGACTGATTTACTTGTGCCATATTTCACCTGCTTTATCTCCAGTAAAGTAATTTATTTTTGGACAGTCAACCATTGACTTCAGTGTACTATTTAGTACTTGCAGCACACACAGTGGAAGAACATTAATTTCTCCTCTCCCAGTGAAAGGAACATTATTAAAAGTCATCCCCATTACTTAGGGCCCTGAAAGTTAAGTCTTTCCAACCACTGACAAAGAATCCCAATCCTGGGGGGAAGAGGGACTATGACAGGTGTAGTTCCAGCTCTGAAGAGACTATCATTTTCTTTTATGGCCCCATCGGTGTGCAGTCCATACCCAAGGATGGCGTTATATAATCTTTTTAAGGCAGTTGGTAAATAATTATGATTATAATGATGATGATGATGAGAAATAGTGCACACTATCTGAAATTACTGCACACTATATAGAAATGATGTGCACTATTTGCAAATAATGCACACTGTTTGCATAGTGCATGCGTTTGCAAATTGCACCCACTAATTCTGAATAGTAGGGATGTGAATCGTTTTAGGACGATTAAAATTATCGTCCGATAATTTTAATATCGTCTTAAACCGTTATGGAACACAATACAATAGAGATTCTAACGATTTATCGTTATAAATCGTTAGAATCGTGAGCCGGCACACTAAAACCCCCTAAAACCCACCCCCGACCCTTTAAATTAAATCCCCCACCCTCCCGAACCCCCCCCCCCAATGACTTAAATAACCTGCGGGTCCAGCGGCGTTCCGGAACGGCAGCGGTCCGGAACGGGCTCCTGCTCCTGAATCTTGTTGTCTTCAGCCGGCGCCATTTTCCAAAATGGCGCCGAAAAATGGCGGCGGCCATAGACGAACACGATTGGATGGCAGGAGGTCCTTCCGGACCCCCGCTGGACTTTTGGCAAGTCTCGTGGGGGTCAGGAGGCCCCCCACAAGCTGGCCAAAAGTTCCTGGAGGTCCAGCGGGGGTCAGGGAGCGATTTCCCGCCGCGAATCGTTTTCGTACGGAAAATGGCGCCGGCAGGAGATCAACTGCAGGAGGTCATTCAGCGAGGGTTCCGGCGCCTCGCTGAACAACCTCCTGCAGTCGATCTCCTGCCGGCGCCATTTTCCGTACGAAAACGATTCGTGGCGGGAAATCGCTCCCTGATCCCCGCTGGACCTCCAGGAACTTTTGGCCAGCTTGTGGGGGGCCTCCTGACCCCCACGAGACTTGCCAAAAGTCCAGCGGGGGTCCGGAAGGACCTCCTGCCGTCCAATCGTGTTCGTCTATGGCCGCCGCCATTTTTCGGCGCCATTTTGGAAAATGGCGCCGGCTGAAGACAACAAGATTCAGGAGCAGGAGCCCGTTCCGGACCGCTGCCGTTCCGGACCGCCGCTAGACCCGCAGGTTATTTAAGTCATTTGGGGGGGGGTTCAGGAGGGTGGGGGATTTAATTTAAAGGGTCGGGGGTGGGTTTTAGGGGGTTTTAATGTGCCGGTTTTGCGATTTTTCGATTTTTCATGATTTTTCACGATATTTTACCCCCCCAAACGGCAACAATACGATTCCCTCCCCCTCCCAGCCGAAATCGATCGTTAAGACGATCGAGGACACGATTCATATCCCTACTGAATAGTGTACACTATTTTCAAATAGTTTGTGTTATTCAGAAATAGTGCATACTAAAAATGATAGAAAATAAAAAACATTTTGGCGGTTTTTTTCTTTCGCTTTATTTTAAAAATGACACGAAATGATATAGACAATGTCAATGTCATTGTCTATATTGTTTCATCAAAAGAACATTCCTATTATTATTTAAATGTATTTGTGTGTAGCACATTTTTTATTAGCTATGAAATATTGCACTCTAAAATACATCACAAATAATCCATGCATATGACTATAGATGAGCTGTAAACCAGGGTTTCCCAACCCTCTCCAGGAGGCACACCTAACCAGTTGGGATTTCAGGATATCCATAATGACTATTCATGAAATAGATTTGCATGCATTGCAGACCCAGGTTGTGCAAATCTCTCTCATGCATACTCACTACAGCAATCTGAAAAGTCTGATTGGTTAGGTGTGCCTCCAGGAGAGGGTTGGGAAACACTGCTCGAAACTCACATATCTTTTCTCCTGGTCACTTGAGATGGTTTTGTAGCATTTATTATACATTGGCATGGTGTACAGACCTCTGTTACAGATAGAAGAATTAGACATATATCTGGCAAAAGTCAAACAAAATTTGAGAAATAGGAGGAGGTGTTGTGGCTGGGGGTTTTAACCTAATAGATGTGGATTAGACTATCCTATCTGTGGAATCAGTCAAAAGTAGATAGAATCTTGACTATCATCATGGGGCTTTCCTGAAGCAAGGGTAATGAATCCCAAAAGGGAAGGAGCTATTATTACGGAAGGAACCATCGGAAGCCTTACTAAGGATAATATCCCTGATTCCCTATAAAGGGATATGCTACGCAATGTAGGCCAGAGGAATGTATCATCTGAACATGTTGCATTATCAGGTGCTCAGGCCCTCCTGGGGATTCAATTTCTGTTGCATGGTAATTCACTCCTGCTCAGCAAGTACCTGTCAATGCCAAGCTCAAGCATGCCCTGGCCATGGTCGGGCTGAAGTCAGAGCAGTTCAGTCTCACTCTTTCTGAATCAGGGCGGCCTCCAGCACAGCAGCAGTATCTGGCTTGCCAGGAACTGCCTTCCAGCATTTCGGCAGTTAGCGCTCCCTGGTGTACCTATTTTAAATCAGGCATGCAGATGGATTCCCATGTCCCGATGTAGACTTTAACAGGGACATATGGATCATAATAGTGGTAGTTCCCCTTACCCCCTGCAACAATGTTGTTAACACCTTATGTCTTTCAGGTGCTCGCCGGTGGCATTGAGTGATATGGGCACTCTTGTATTTTGGCAGAGCATAGTGTAAAGAGGAATTACTTCAGCTGACAGCTGGTGTTATGCCAAGAGATGGCATAATGCAATGGCTGGGTTGGAAGGCCATTTCTTGGATCAGCTGGTCCCCCTGATAAGACAGCAATCGACTAGATTCGCCCATCCAGAGGTATTAGCAAGACACCTTGGTGACAATGATTTGGGAACCACACCTGGACGCTTGCTCCTGAACAATATGAGGAATGATATCATTGTCATCTTGTCCTGGATGCCTTGCACCATGCTCATCTGGTCAGAGATCATCTCACGACACTGTTCCTCAAAGTGCCACTCTGGGCATGTTGGATGAAGAAATGAAACAAAGAAGTCAGTACTTTCATTGAGTGCTGGGATGGCATGCACATGAAACATCATAATGTGGATTGCTCGGAGCTGTTATAGTTAGGGATGTGAATCATTTTTTGACGATTTAAAACAATCGTCAGATAAATTTTAAATCATCAAAAATCGTTAAGAGTCGCGATACAATAGAAATTCCCCCGATTTATCGTGAAAAATCATAAATCGGGGGAGAGGGAGGGCGGGGAAAACCGGCACACAAAAAAAACCCCCTAAACCCACCCCGACCATATAAAATGAATCCCTTACCTTCCCCCACCATCCCGAACACCCCCAAAGCTTTTTTCGAGTACCTGGTAGTCCAGTGGGGGCACGGGGACCGATCTCCCGCTCTCGGTCCGTCGGCGCCATTTTGGCTGCCACTCAAAAATGGCGCCGATGGCCCAATAAAAAAAAAACCCACCCGACCCTTTAAAAATGACCCCTTAGCTTCCCCCACCCTCCCAATCCCCCCAAAACATACCTGGTGGTCTAGTGGTGGTCCCAGGAGCGATCTCCCATTCTCAAGCCATCGGCTGCCACTCATAAAGATGGTGCCAATGGCCCTTTGCCCTTACCATATGACAGGGTATCCGTGCCATTGGCCGGCCCCTGTCACATGGTAGGAGCACTGGCTGGCCGGCGCCATCTTTAAAGATGGCTGCCGCCTTCGTAAAGATGGCCGCCACATCTTTAAAGATGGCCGCTGCCATATTTAAAGATGGCCACCGCCGTATTTAAAGATGGCCACCGCCATCGTAAAGATGGCCGCCACCATCTTTAAAGATGGCGCCGGCCAGCCAGTGCTCCTACCATGTGACAGGAGCCGGCCAATGGCACGGATACCCTGTCATATGGTAAGGGCAAAGGGCCATCGGCGCCATCTTTATGAGTGGCAGCCGATGGCCTGAGAACAGGAGATCACTCCCGGCACCACCACTAGACCACCAGGTATGTTTTGGGGGGCTCGGGAGGGTGGAGGAAGCTAAGGGGTCGTTTTTAAAGGGTCGGGTGTTTTTTTTCTTTTATCGGGCTATCGGCGCCATTTTTGAGTGGCAGCCAAAATAGCGCCGATGGCCCGAGAGCATGAGATTGGTCCCCGCGCCACCACTGGACCACCTGGTAATCGTAAAAAGTTTTGGGGGGGTTCGGGAGGGTGGGGGAAGGTAAGAGGTTAATTTTAAAGGGTCGGGCCTCACTACAAAAAAAATAACGATGTGAATCGGAACCAATTCCGATTCACATCACCCACGATCAGATTTTTTCCCCCCTCTAGCCGAACCCGATCATTAAGACGACCGGGCACACGATTCACATCTCTAGTTATAGTGATGAGGTGCATCTTTCAGATATGGGACAGGACTTGTTCTGGGGCAACTTGAAAAGGGCCATGCAGAGAGTCCTGGTGGGTCCATAGTCATTGGCCCGAGGGGTCCCTATTCATTGGCCACAGCTGGGGTTGGGGAAGGTCCCGGATAAGCCGTGTGGTTATCCGGCCCCTATGGTATGTGTACCCAAGCCGAAAGGGAGTTTGCGAAATAGAGACAGTGCCCAACACGTGGTATAATGACATTGATGCGAGAGGGGCTGTATGTCACCAGGGCCAGCTGGCTCTGGTGTGGTGGCAGACCGGATGCCCACAACTTTCAATGGGGCAGTCACCTTGCTTGGATGCAGCGGGTGACAGGAACGCCCTGTGATTAACCTCCCGGAAGGCAAGGGGCCTTGCTTGGTTGCGGCAGATAGCTTACCAATGTTATGGCTCGAGTACGAAATTTGTTGTACATTTTTATTGTAATAAAGATGTGGCCAATTATATTCCACATCTGGTCTCTATGGTACTTTGTGTTCGTGAGTGTGTATTTCTGCATCCCACCCCACTTTTCCTGGCGACGGACAGTCATAGCTGCCTGGGTTTTTTCAAAATTCTTACTACGATTCTGGCCAGAATATTTGCATAAGTCCTCAGTTAAATCCCATATGATTTTTGAATCCTTTTCACAAACTTGTCTGCCATCCAGATAGATGATGAAGCAGTGGCTGATGCATGAGCAGAATTGTTTCCAGCACTGAAGTCAGTCCAGTGAGCAACTTACAGTATCTCATAGAGAAACTCTCACAAATATGCATATTCCCTCTCTATTCAAAATAAAATCACAACAATTCTTCCAAAATTCCCTGCAACTATATTAGACTAATACTAATACTTTCAAACCGGCTTGCAGGTGCACATTTGCTTGTATACCTCAGCCCATGCCCGGAGCTGTGGCAATTTCATAATGTACTATGCAGGTATATGCGCACGTGTTATAAAATAGTCTGGTCATGCACACATGTAAGCCAAATTTTAAATGGGCATCACATGTGCATGCAAATACTGCTTCTACCACAAAAAACAGGGGATTTAAAAAAGGACATGCATCCATAGCATTCCCAGTTTACCAGTTCATCCATCAGTTCAGGTCCTCTAACCATCCTGGTTTGACATCCTGCACTCCCCTCAGTTACCCCAAATGGCTCAATCCTTTTATTTTTTAACTTACACATATCCATAGCAGAAGTAAAGTTAAGTGTCAGGGGACTTCAGTGCATGCATGAGCATGTAAGTATTTATGGACACAACTCTGGTTCATGCCCTGAAATGCCCTTGCCCCACCCAGTCCATGCCTATGCCCCTGACTTTTTGAAAACTTTTGAGATGTGAGCACTGCGGGAGATACGTGTATATCCGAGCGGCTTTTAAAATCCACTTGGCGTGGAAGAGCCCAACTTATTCACACATCCCCTAATTAATGTATGCGCTGGGCTATTAAAATTCACCTTATAGCGTGTAAGCAGCTATTCTTTTCATCTAGCTTGAAATTAAACAAAGTCAGGGATCATATGCAAATCATTTTCCTTTCCCTCTCTACAAAATAACAAAGAACTACCTATCATAGTAATAAGTAACTGAAAACATCTCCTTTTGTTGTTGTTGTTAAAAGCAAAGCAGCCAGCTGGATGCTGCAATTAAAGCCTCAGCTCATGACTACATCCTTCTATCTCTTCCTATAGGCCGCTTGGGAGGTGCAGGGATCTGCCTGCTCCCAGACTCTGCCACCTCCCACCTTCCTTGTGATCCTAATTCAGGAAAACGACAAAGTGTATGCTCCTCTGAAATAGACTTTTATTTATTAGATTTGGCAGGACATAGCATTTAGAAAACAAAAATAATTCCTGTCTTTAACATCCTGGCTACTAAGCACCAGTTTTCCTTAAAGAAAATTCTGTATCATGGGTGGTAACAAAAGCTGCCATAAACCTTAGCCTGCTTTGATATGAATACTTGTGGCTAACTTACTTACCCCTGATTCCAGAGTTCAGGCGATTCCTCTGTTCACCTCTGAAGCAGGCTCCGACTGGAGTGCTGGAGAGCGTGAGCAGGGGAGAGGCTCGCTTCCTGGACTGGCTAGCAGAGCTGGCAGGGCTGGTTCTCAACCTTTGGGATGGCAGGGAGATCTGGCTAGCTTCGGACCCTCCTTTTGCTTCCAAGGACAACTCAGCACAGGTTCTCACTCTCAGGGTTTTCTCCCAGGGTTTGCATTCAGGATTTGGGCTTCTCCGGGGGTCCTTGCCTGCTCCCTTTTTGGCTTCTGGGTCACTTTCCAGGATGTTCTTCTTCTTTCAGGCCTCTTTTTCAGCTTCCTTTCTTTTTTCTTTTCTGGAGCCGAACCTCTTTTCTTTCTGGAACCGAACTTTTTTTTTTTTCAGCCTCCTGGCCCCCCTGTCTTATACTTCTCCACTGATAAATACCGTATGCAAAAGCTCATGGTGGGTGGAGGGCCTCTTGCTAAATTGCAGGTCTTTGCTCCCCCTTTTCATTACTTTGGGAGGGGTACTGCTACCTTGGCAGGTCCTCCCCCCCCCCCCCCATTTCTTTGGGGAAGAAAATATCACATAGACATATCAAGCTGTGTCAGAGTTTCAGCATTGTCTCAGGCTGCTCTTTTGAATCTCCCTGACACCTGCTTAGGATCTTAAGTCATATTGTCTCTTCTGTATGGTTTGTTTATTTGCACAAGAACTACAAACAGGAATATCCAATAAGACGTTTCCACTGATGCACCATAGTTTAAAGTTCACCTGTGTAAAAGTCCTTCTCCTGCTATAGCAGGGTTGGGCCTGTCAGAATTTATCCTGTGCATGGCTATTATAGTTCATAACTGGTGCATCATTGGTAAACGGGAGATATCTCCCTATATATCTTTTCTCTCTCTCTAAAACAAAAGCAGCCATCTTTTGAGGTTAATTTTAAAAGAGTGGTGTACATAAAAATGAGCATATACACGCAAGTAGCACATGTTCAAGTAAGCTCTATTTTACAAAATTGCTACACTATTTTGAGAGCGTAGATAAACATGTAGATAAAAATGATATAATGTATCTGGATTTCCAGAAATCATTTCACAAAGTCCCTCATGAGAGAGGAAATTAAAAAGTCATGGGATAGAAGGCAATGTCCTATTGTGGATGGCCAACTGGTTAAAAGATAGAAAACAGAGAGCAGCACTGAATGGAAAATGTTCCCAATTGAGAAAGGTGAATAGTGGAGTGCCCCAGGGATCTGTTCTGGAAACAATGTTTTCTAATATATTTATAAATGACCTGGAAATGGGAACAAGTGAGGTGATCAACTTTGCTGAAGACACAAAATTATTCAATCTTGTTAAATCACAAAATGATTGTGAGAAACTGCAAGAGGACCTTGAAAAACTAGGAGACTGGGCATACAAATGGAAAATGAAATTTAGAGTGAACAAGTACAATGTGATGCACATAGGAAAGAGTAACCCAGATTATTGAATACAATGCAAGGTTCCACATTAGGAGTCACCAATCATGAAAAGGATTTAGGTGTCAATGTATAAATACATTGAAATCTTTTGCTCAGGGTACAGCGGCAGCCAAGAAAGTAAACTAAGGATTATTAGGAAAGAAATGGAAAATAAAGCAGAGAATATCATAATGTTTCTGTTCTGATCCATAGTGCAACCTCACCTTGATTATTGTGTGCTGTTCTGATCACCAGATCTAAAAAAAAGGTGTAGCAGAATTAGACAAGATACAGAGAAGGGATGACAAAATGATAAAGGGATGGAACAACAATTCCCCTATAAAGAAAAGCTAAAGAGTTTGGGACTCTTCAGTTTGGAGAAGAGATGGCTGAGGGGGAGAAATGATAGAGGTATATAAAATAGGGATGTGAATCATTTTTTGACGATTTAAAATATCGTCCGATATATTTTAAATCGTCAAAAATCGTTAGGGCCACGATACAATACCAATTCCCCCGATTTATCGTTAAAAAATCGTAAATCGGGGGAAGGGGGAGGGCAGGAAAACCGGCACACTAAAACCCCCTAAAACCCACCCCCGACCCTTTAAATTAAATCCCCCACCCTCCCGAACCCCCCCCCCCAATGCTTTAAATTACCTGGGGATCCAGCGGTGGTCCAGAACGGCGGCGGTCTGGAACGGCCCCCTCAATTGCATCGTGTTGTCTTCAGCCGGCGCCATTTTGCAAAATGGCCACCGCAAAATGACGGCGGCCATAGACCAAAACGATTCGCCGCAGGAGGTCGTTCTGGACCCCCGCTGGACTTTTGGCAAGTCTTGTGGGAGTCAGGAGGCCCCCCCAAGCTGGCCAAAAGTTCCTGGGAGTCCAGCGGGGTTCCGGGAGCGATTTCTTGCCGCGAATCGTTTTCCGTACGGAAAATGGCGCCGGCAGGAGATCGACTGCAGGAGGTCATTCAGCAGGGGTTCCGGACCGCCGCTGAACAACCTCCTGCAGTCAATCTCCTGCCGGCGCCATTTTCCGTACGGAAAACGATTCACGGCAAGAAATCGCTCCCGGAACCCCGCTGGACTCCCAGGAACTTTTGGCCAGCTTGGGGGGGCCTCCTGACCCCCACAAGACTTGCCAAAAGTCCAGCGGGGGTCCGGAACGACCTCCTGCGGCGAATCGTTTTGGTCTATGGCCGCCGTCATTTTGCGGTGGCCATTTTGCAAAATGGCGCCGGCTGAAGACAACACGATGCAATTGAGGGGGCCGTTCTGGACCGTCGCCGTTCTGGACCACCGCTGGATCCCCAGGTAATTTAAAGCATGGGGGGGGTTCGGGAGGGTGGGGGATTTAATTTAAAGGGTCGGGGGTGGGTTTTAGGGTGCCGGCTCACAATTTTAACGATTATCACGATAGTTTACACACCCAAACGGCAACAATACGATTCCCTCCCCCTCCCAGCCGAAATCGATCGTTAAGACGATCGAGGACACGATTCACATCTCTAATATAAAATAATGAGTGGAGTGAAAGGAGTAAACGTTAATAGATTGTTTACTCTTTTGAAAAATACAAAGACCAGAGGACACATAATGACGATATTAGGTACACTTAAAACCAAGAGAATATATATATTTTTTTACTCAATGCATAATTCGTCTAAATAGGGTAGAAAATAAATAATTTATCTGACCCTGGTGCTGTAGATAGATCCTGAAGTTGTGCTAGGGATTGAAGTTCTAAAAGAATTAGCTTGAGTTTTGTTACAATAATAAAAGAAAAAGTGGTTTGTTTACCTGCCTGGGAAGAGTTCCTATGCTTTAAGTTTGGAAAGCATGGGAGTGTGAATTGATCCTAGGAAATTTACAGTGTCTGGCTCAAGGTTTTTGTTTTTGGGTTTTTTTTTGTCCTGGAAGCTTGGAGGCATGGCCACAGTTTTTTTTTAAGAGAAAGAGAGATACTCAAGTGATCAGATGATTTAACTAATGCTGATGATGCTTGATTTACGCGCGCGGGCCTTTGAAAATCCGCCCCTTAGTGAATGCCTGTGTGTGAGTATGAGAGTCAAATACAGTATAAATAATCTTGAAAAAGGTAAGAAGTGATAGATGGCAGTTTTAAAAATAACTGAAGTGCTGGTTTGTGGATTTTTGCCAGCCTAGTTAGTGCTGTGACAGAGAAAATTGATTGGTTCAGCCATAATAAGTGTATAAAGATGAGCACTATAGAAAATAACCTTCTTGGGTTTTTTTTATTTTAATTATAGCAAGGATTATTCCTTTTTGAGAAATTTTCTTCAAAATTAACATCCACTTACTGAAAAAGGATCAATATATTAATGTGTTCTGTAAATAAAGGACACACAGAAAAAACTAAGCTCTGATTGGCTGGTTAAATCAATTCCCTGCGTGTGAGGAAAGATCCTCTGAAGCTGCTATAGTACTTGACCTGGGATACAGTGTTGGTACTGACAATACTGAAAGGGAGGTTAAGTGAAGTTAATGAGCTATTGAGTTGTTAGACCAAGCAGAGTTTTCTCATATTTCTGTACGGTGAATTTCACAATCTCATACAATAAATAAGTGGTGATATGTAAATTCCGTTAATTTTCTCATTACTACTTAAAATAATGGAAATTGAGAAACAAGAGTAAAAGTAAGAAGCATAAACTTGCATGACTCAATTTCCATGTTATGTGGTACAGCCCACAGAATTTCCTTTGTTTTCTCATACACATGTTTCAGTTTCACATAAGGTATTGGAAAGGATTTCTCTGAATAGTATCATTTTCTTCTTATAAGGGTAAGGCTGATCTAATGCATCTCATTCTCATTTAATAAGTTCCATTCATCCACATTCTCATTTCAGTTAAAGATTCATATCTCTCTCATTAGATAAGGAAAATTGATTATCATTTATTTTCTTGTAGTGAGTATTAAAGTACAATTAAGACTTGGGAGAACACTAAAGGTTCTTATTTAGTCTGCAGAAGATAATCATGAGAAGGGAGTCAGTTTCTTTTATTGAGTTTGTAAAGATAGGATAGTAGGGTTCAAGAGTGGTGGTTATTTCAATCCACGTTATCAAGCCTCAAAATCAAGCTTCAAACTCTATCATCTAAAGCTTCTCATCATTCCCTGGGTAAAAGCTCTGATAGCTGAATATAAGCTCCTTTCCCAAGCAGATGCTTCAAGGGAGTCTGAGATAAGTGCTAAACTGAATGTACAATTACTAGCAGAGACTCTTATTTAAAAGAAATTAGAAAAAACACATAGAGTACATAAAGAATGGGACACTCACACACTTAGAAGAAATACTTACCTGATAATTCATTTTTTTATGAATTATTTTGGTAGAGGTTCCATATTCTTGGCAGACAAATATAATTCACAAAAAACTACCAGAGGTAAATAATTGCTAGAAGAAATATAGTGAATATAAGAAAGAAAATGAATGCTATACTTACTTATTTGATTCATAATTCACTATTTGTAAAAGAACCAGGTTCTTCATTCTTAATTCACAATATTTTTGTTGTTGCTATTTCATTGAATAATATGAAGTAAGAACATTTCTTAAGAATAAATTATATTTATTTGTATTGTATACTATCCCCTTGGTATTAGAAAAATATTTTTGGAAAAGGAAAATAATTGCATTTATTACTATATGATTAACAACAGCTTAATTCTCGAGAAAGGGAATTTAAAAATAAACAGAATTTTAATTAATTTATTTATTTTATTTAGGTTTTTTATATACCGGCATTCATGAACAAGTCACATCATGCTGGTTTACATAGAAACAGGGGTTGCATAGAACAATAGAACTAAACTGGTGCAGAGGGACACAGTTACAAAAAACCAGGGGTAGAATAACTGGGAGAGAGAAAAAAGAGGAACAGTAGGGAGTAAAAAGAATTGTATGGGGATAAGACAAATAACTTAATGAATATTTACAAAAACATTACTACAGGAATTAGAGGTGGTTATGAGTTGTCCGGGGATAAGATAAAATAGCTTAATGAATATTTACAAATATAAAGATAAAATTTACTTAATGAATATTTACAATTTATATTTAATTGTTTAACATTTGTCTTTACTTTCAAATTGTACTTTATTCTTGATTGTAAACTTGCCTGGTTACCATCTAAGGATGTGGTTATTTTAAAAGGAAACCCCATGTAACACCATGACAATAATTGGTTCCTACCCAGAGTGGTTTACATTTTCTGGAATTCATTGCTAGAGGATGTAGTAAAGATATTAGTGTTTAAAAATGTTTTGGACAAGTTTCTGGAGGAAAAGTCCATTAACTGTTATAAAGGTAGAGTTGCAAAAATCCACTGGTTATTCTTGGGATAAGCGTCTTGTAATCTATCCACCCCTTGGGATCCTGCCATATACTTCTGACCTAGTTGACCACTATTGCAAAAAGGATATAGGGCTTGACGGGCCTTTGGTCTGACCCAGTATAGCAAATCTTATGTTCTTATAAAACTGTAACATACAAGTGTAAGTAAATGTGTGTGAATAAATGTGCTTATATAAAATAGGAATAAGGATGTGTAAGCAAGTTTAGGGGTGCAGGAAACCTAACAGGAAAAGATAATAGATAATTTATTTATTTATTTATTTATTTATATATTTATTGTTTTTGTTATACCGAGTTTCATGATAGGCATCACATCAACCCGGTTTACAAATAACAAGGAGTGTAAAGCATAACGTAACGTAAAAAACAATATTTTCAATAAGAACCTTGAACTTTAAATACAGTGAATCAGAAAAAGGGAGAGGGAAAGTTACAAAAAACAAGGAAAATAAACTTGGGATGGAAGGGGAGAAATTGAACAGCACAATATTTACATTTCAGCCTATTGATACATTAGAATAGCAAGTGAAAAAATAAGACTATGAAACGGTACATAGGTAATCAAATGAATAAATATGACAGTTGTGAATGGTAATAGTATGATAAATATTCAGCAGGAATTAGTGAGAGAGGGTTTGAGGTTGGTTGATTCGTGTTTACATTCCATTATTGCATACGAGTTAGTGCTAGTGAGAGGAGGTTTTATTCAAGGCTTGGAAATGCTTTTTTGAAAAGCCAAGTTTTTAGTCTTTTCCTAAATGTTAAAGAGCATGGCTCTTGTCTCAAATCAGGTGGGATCGAGTTCCAGAGAGCTGGACCTGCTGATGAGAAGGCTCTGAGACTCAAGGATTTATGTTGGTAGGTTTTGGCCTTTGGAATTTGGAGTGACTCTTTGTAGTGTTCCCTGATAGGCCTGGCGGAAGTGAATTTTTTAAGTGGTATTTGTAGGTCAAGTTGCGTGTGTTGGTTGATAGTTTTGTATATGATGTTAATGGTTTTGTACATGATTCTATAGTGGATCGGAAGCCAATGGAGGTTTTTGAGAATAGGTGAAATGTGGTCAATTTTCCTGGAATTTGTAAGGACTCTGGCTGCAGAGTTCTGAACCATTTGTAAAGGTTTGGTGTAAGAAGCTGGGAGGCCTAATAGTAATGAGTTGCAATAATCTAGTTTGGAAAAGATTATTGCTTGCAAGATTGTTCTGAAGTCCTGAGTGTGAAACAGCGGTTTTATTCTTTTCAGGATATGTAATTTGTAGAAGCAATCTTTGGTGGTTTGGTTAATGAATGTTTTGAGGTTGAGACGATTGTCTAGGATGGCTCCTAAGTCTCTTACGTGGGTTGTTTGAAGGAGTGTGGGTGGTTTAGGAAGTGTGTTATTGTTTTCCGGTGATATGAGCAGGAATTCTGTTTTCGAAGCATTGAGTACAAGGTTTAGACTGTTGAGGAGAAGTTTAATTTCTAATAGGCAACTGTCCCAGTATTCCATTGTTTTTGAGATTGATTCTTTTATAGGGATTACGATCTGTACGTCGTCTGCAAAAAGGAAATGTTTCAGGCTTAATTTTGTTAGTAGTTGGCAGAGTGGTAGCAGGTAGACATTGAAAAGGGTGGGTGAAAGTGATGATCCTTGCGGCACTCCTCTATTAGAAGGGTGGTATTGGGATTCTTTATTATGAATTTTGACTCTGTATCCTCTGTTTTCTAGAAATGTTTTGAACCAGTTTAGTGTGGCACCTGTTAAACCAATGTTTGCCAGCTGTTTTAGAAGAAGGGCGTGGTTGACGGTGTCAAAGGCCGCCGAGAAGTCAAGGAGGATTAGAAAATATGCTTGGCCTTTATCAATACCAGAGAGTAGGTAGTCCATGAGTGAAATTAGTAGCGTTTCGGTGCTTGCGGCTTTGCGAAAACCATATTGGTTTGGGGACAGAATACTGTGGTCCTCTAGGTAGTTGGATAGTTGGGTGTTTACCAGTTTTTCCATGATTTTAGCTATAAATGGTAGGTTGGAAATAGGGCGGAAGTTGTTGGGATCACATGCATTTAGATTTGGTTTTTTTAGCAGTGGCTTGATTGAGGCAGTTTTTAGGTCATCTGGGTAGATGCCATGTGATAAGGAGCAGTTTATAATATCTGCTAGGGTTTTTGCTATTGTGTCCGGGATAAGAAGAAGCATTTTGGTAGGGATTTGATCAAATGGGTGTGATGACGGTTTCATTCTTTTCAATACATTTTGTATCTCTGTGATTGTGATGGGTTCAAAGGCATTAAGCTGGATGTCTTTATTTTGGGGAAGATATGTGTTATCTGGAGACGTAGTGTTTGGAATCAGCTGATTAAGGAGATCCGATATTTTTTTGTTAAAATGAAGAGCCAGTTCGTCTGCTTTAGTCTGGGCTTGTTCGGGTGGTATATCTGGAGTGATAGGTTTAGTGAGGCTGGAAACGAAGGCGAATAGAGCTTTTGAGTCAAAGCTGAGATGATGAACCTTTCGGGCATAGTAGTCTCTTTTGATTTTCAACGTGGTACTTTTGTAAAGATGGAGTGATCGTTTGTAATCAGAGAGTGAGGCTGGTGAAGGGGCTTTGCGCCATTTTCTTTCTTTTTGCCGAAGTAATTGTTTGAGTTTTCGTAGTTCATCATTATACCAGGGTTGACGTTTGGATGTATTAGCAGACCTTGTTTTGGTTGTCAGTGGGCAGAGAGTGTTTGCTATAGATTTTGTTATTTTGGACCAGGATTGGAGGGCAGCGTTAGGGGTAGATACTTCAATGAGTGGTAGATCCGAGGTTAGAGCTTTACTTAGATGTTCCGAGTTGCAAGGTTTTCTGTATAGGAAAGAGAGTCTTGAGTTGAGTTTGGAGTCTGATCGAGGTAAGGAAAAACTGGTGGAGATTAGAGAATGATCTGACCATGGGACTTTTTTGCAATTTGGTTGTTTTGTAAGAGAAATACCAGTGTTTGTAAAGAGTAGATCGAGCGTGTGGCCTGCTTTGTGGGTGGGTTTATTGATTTGTTGTCTGAATCCCATCGCTGACAGTGCGGTGAGGAGGGCTTCACAGTTTGTAGAGAGGGGAACTTTGTCAACATGTAAATTGAAGTCACCCAGGATTATAGCAGGGGAGTCAAGATTGAGATGCAGAGTTATGGTTTCGATGATAGGAGAGGAGTCTGACTCTAGTAAGCCTGGCGGGGCGTAGACTAGCAGGATTTGGAGTTCTGATTTGAACAATCCTAGTTCTAGTTTAGTTACTGTACTGATGGGGTGGTGTGAGAACCTTAAGGATTTTTTTGCAGCTAGGAAGATACCCCCTCCTCTTTTTTTTTGTCTTGGGATGGAGAAGAAATCGTAAGTCTGCGTTGGTAATTGGTTAATGAGTGTGATGTCCGTGGATTTGAGCCATGTTTCTGTTATGGCGCAAACGTCTGGGGTTGTGTCCTGCAGTATGTCGTTGAGTATAAGAGTTTTGTTGGTGAGAGATTGGGCGTTGAATAGGATTATGGTGAATAGGGTGAGGCCTAGTAACTGTGTAGTGGGGGAAATCATGATTGGGATGAGTGATTTGTAGGTGCGTGGTCGGTAGTACATTATTGTTCAGGTTGGATCGGTGCTGGATGAGTGCTACCGGAGCTTGGATGTGCTGCTAGAGACTGGATGTGTGCTTCTGTAGCCTGGATGAGTGCTGCTAGAGATTGGATGCGTGCCTCTGGAGACTGGATGCGTGCCGCAGGAGACTGGATGAGTGCTGCTGGATGAGTGCCTCTGGGGACTGGATGAGTGCCTCTGGAGACTGGATGAGTGCTGCAGGAGACTGGATGAGTGCTGCTGGATGAGTGCCTCTGGGGACTGGATGAGTGCTGCAGGAGACTGGATGAGTGCTGCTGGATGAGTGCTGCAGGAGACTGGATGAGTGCTGCAGGAGACTGGATGAGTGCTGCTGGTTGAGTGCCTCTGGGGACTGGATGAGTGCTGCTGGAGACTGGATGAGTGCCGCTGGATGAGTGCTGCTGGAGACTGGATGAGTGCTGCTGGATGAGTGCTGCAGGAGACTGGATGAGTGCTGCAGGAGATTGGATGAGTGCTGCTGGATGAGTGCCTCTGGGGAATGGATGAGTGCTGCTGGATGAGTGCCTCTGGGGAATGGATGAGTGCTGCAGGAGACTGGATGAGTGCTGCTGGATGAGTGCTGCAGGAGACTGGATGAGTGCTGCAGGAGATTGGATGAGTGCTGCTGGTTGAGTGCCTCTGGGGACTGGATGAGTGCCTCTGGAGACTGGATGAGTGCTGCAGGAGACTGGATGAGTGCTGCTGGATGAGTGCTGCAGGAGACTGGATGAGTGCTGCAGGAGATTGGATGAGTGCTGCTGGTTGAGTGCCTCTGGGGACTGGATGAGTGCCTCTGGAGACTGGATGAGTGCTGCAGGAGACTGGATGAGTGCTGCTGGATGAGTGCCTCTGGGGACTGGATGAGTGCTGCAGGAGACTGGATGAGTGCTGCTGGATGAGTGCTGCAGGAGACTGGATGAGTGCTGCAGGAGACTGGATGAGTGCTGCTGGTTGAGTGCCTCTGGGGACTGGATGAGTGCTGCTGGAGACTGGATGAGTGCCGCTGGATGAGTGCTGCTGGAGACTGGATGAGTGCTGCTGGATGAGTGCCTCTGGGGAATGGATGAGTGCTGCAGGAGACTGGATGAGTGCTGCTGGATGAGTGCTGCAGGAGACTGGATGAGTGCTGCAGGAGATTGGATGAGTGCTGCTGGTTGAGTGCCTCTGGGGACTGGATGAGTGCTGCAGGAGACTGGATGAGTGCTGCTGGATGAGTGCTGCAGGAGACTGGATGAGTGCTGCAGGAGATTGGATGAGTGCTGC